>NW_006781079.1:64956-91333 GCF_000442215.2 Lipotes vexillifer
CCAGCGTGTTCGGAGCCTGTGCTCCACGATGGGAGAGGCCACAACAGGGAGAGGCCCGTGTACCACAAAAAGAAAAAAAAAAAGTTGCTATTAACATTCTTATGCTGAGAATTTTTTGTCTGTTTTTGGTAAACCTTTGTTTTCATTTCCTTTGGATAAATACCTAGGGTATATTCGTTTTCTAGGGTTGCTGTAATAAATTACCACAAACTTAGAGGCTTAAAACAAAGAAATTTATTCTTTCACAGTTCAACATCAACATACTGGAGGGGCTGGTTCCTTCTGGAAGTTTTGAAATGGAGTCTGTTCTTTGTCTCTCTTAGCTTCTGGTGGTTGCTGGCAATCCCTAGTATTCCCTGGCTTGTAGCTGTATCACTCTAATCTCTGCCTCTGTGGTTACATGGGCTTCTTCCTTCTATATTTATCTGTATCCAAATCACCATCTCCTTGTAAGGATTCCAGTCATTGAATTAAATAAAGCTCATTCTAATCCAGTATAACCTCATCTTAACTTGATTACATCTGCGAAGACTCTATTTCAAAATAAGGCCACATTCACATGTTCCAGGTTGATATTAATTTTGGTGGGATAATATTCAACTCAGTACACTGAGTCATAGGGTAACTGTATGTGTAGTTTTATAAGAAACGACTAGAACTTTTCCAGAGTGGTACAATTTCTCACTTCCATGAACAACAAACACATGAGAGTTCCTGTCACTTCACATCTTCCCCGACAGTTTTCATTTTATTTCTGGTGATGGATGTGTAGAGTTATCTCATGGGGGTTTCCATTTTGCTGACATTTAATGACAGTGAACCCTTCTGTATGCTTTCTGATCATTAATATGCATCATATACCTTACTTTGTGAGGTATACATTCAAATCTTTTTCCAATTTTTCTGCATTGTTTTTATTATTGAGTTCTATGAGTTCTTTATTAATCCTGGATACCAGTCCATTGTCATTTGTAAATTTTGCAAACATCCTCTCAGTCTGAAACTTTTCTTAACAATAACTTTTGATGAGCAGATATTTAATATTGAGGAAGTCTAATTTTCCTCTGTCATGGCAACCTGTGACCAGCGAAGTTAATACATAAAATTAACCATCACATATGCTAATATTTCTTTTATATTTTCTTAAAATCATGGAGATGGCATATTATGAAAGTTGTCCAATTTCCAGGGATTAATTCTGATTAATATTGAAAATGTTCCCTTTCTACATTTGTGCACCAAGTCTTAAAATGCTTTAAATTGTTTAAAAGCAGTGAATGCACAGCATTCTTTCTTCTGCTGTAATCCAGTGTCTATGGTCATTTATTTAACTCACTGCTATACTTTCCTTCCTCACAACTGCAGCTGCAGAAGGCAAAATTTCTTTAAGGAGCCATTAGACATGGATTTTGTTTCTCCTTTGGAACGTTTAAGTTCATGTACAATTATTGAAGTAGTTACTGGTCTGAAAAATCAATTGGCATGAGAGCAGCTGTAGATTATAAAAGAATTTATAAACTGATTAACTTTTTTCTACATCATGGAAATTTTTGTGACTAACTGAAAAGCATTACCTTGGTAACATTTTATTTTTTATTTCTCCTTCTATTGAGGAACTTCTGGATGTTTAAAACCAAAGTGGACTTTGTAATTCTTAATCACTTTTAGCTAAAATTTGCCACATTACTTGATAGGCACAAAAATGATGAATGAGTAGTCATATTAGAGGCTATAGTTCCCATAAGGGCAGTGTTAACTATTTAAATCAGTCACTGTATTTTATACAGAAGACACTGAACGGCACACCTGTAATGATGTGCCGTTTACCACTAGCCTTAGACTTTATGCCTAGGCGGGAGAATAAACAGGCCAAGGAGAAGGCAGGGGCTGTTTTTCTCTCCCCATCACAGACAAGGAGACAGTAGTGCAATACTGAAAGCTCAGCTGTCAGAACTTTAGAATTACAACAAAGTATTTCTTGGAAACTGCAGGCCAGAAATGTACATACACGCCACGAATTTTGAAAATGTGGACAGCCTAGCTTATCAAAATAAACTGGCTGATAGTTCAGTGAGCTGAACTAGAGACCAACCATGGTGGGCCCCCTGACTGAAAGGATGTTCACTTTCACAGTGAAAGTCCAGCAGGGTCAGCACTTGTGATTATCAAGGCCATTTCACAGGAGCTTCTAGGTCTAGCAATACACACACACACACACACACACACACACACACAGAACTAAATTTACTGAATAGTTTGCTGAGGGGCTTTTAAGTATTAGGAAGGTGTTTCATGGTAGCTCTTCTTGTTAGTATTGAAAGCTAGCCTGTTAGACCAGATGGAATGAGTAGTTTTCTGTAAAAGGGTCAGGTCGTAAATATTTTAGTCTTTGTAGCCTTTATATTCTGTGTTGCACCTACTCACCTTTGTTGTTGTATGTGAAAGCTTCCATAGACACAACATGAAGACAGAGCGTGGCTGTGGTCTAATAGACCTTTATTTACAAAACACCTAGTTGGCTGTAGTTGCTGCCCAGTGTTATAGACGGTTCATAAAATACATCTCACTTTTGATTGATGAAGAAAGAATCAGGTAGGTCTGCAAAGGCTTCTGGCAGATAGAAGCAGAGTTATGGAGCAAGGTATACAAATTTGATATCTGTTAGAGCTATTTTAGGTGGAAATTTTTCCATTTACCACAGTTTAAAAAAAAAAAACACTGCGAAAAGCAGGTCTTGGTGGAGTCAAAATCCTTTAATGGGTTGCAGGCCTAGACTATGTTTTTGTGTTTTACTGCTGAATTCACACTCCCAGATAGAGAACCCACTGCATAATGCTCTAGGAAATACTTGTTTAGGATGGGGGAAACACCTTCCAGTTCATTTCCCACATGGGTCTCTGACCTGTCCTCTCTATTGCCTCCACCATGGGGCCTCTAGGTGGAGTGACTCCCTTTTTTGACTCCATCCTTTCTCGTAGGAAATGTCCCTAAAGAAATTTGTAATAAGTTATGTAGTTTAACTCTCAGTAAAAGCATATATTTGTAGATATTGTTTACATCAGTGTTAATGACTGTGGCTTGTAAGATAATTGTATTGGGGGCAGATGTACAACTCTAATGGCAGCAATTTATAGGGCTAGAGCTGCCTGTGATGCTTTCTTAAAACCCTTTAAGCTGGGCTGATATTTAGAGCTGGCTCATTGTGTGGGTTTTATGTGTTGTAAAAGGATATATATTAATGTGTCACCCTGGGATGAAAGGTAGGTCTGTGAAGGAAATCTTTGCTGTGGGAACATCTGAGGAATGACTGCTGGACAAGTGTTACCATCCACAAGGTACCTGTGGTGATTCTGACCGACACTTTCTCTCCAGCAGAACCAAGAACAGAATTCCAGCCCCATCTCTCCTGCCCAGTGAGTTTTTCCAGTCCACAGTTCCTCCATCAATATGTGCTCTGCGGTCACTTCCCTCAGCTCTTCCCAGGTTCATCTGCAGGAAGCCACTTCCTACTAGAAGCTCCAAGCTGCTCGAATAACAAAGCAGAAGATGGAGAGAGAGAAGGCTCTTGCACTGTGTTTGGGAGGCTGCGGCTGAGCGGGACTTCAAGGGCATTCTTCAGCCTATCTCAAGGTCAGCCAGTAGACCAGGAAGGCAACAGTGGTGGAGGAATAGATCAGGGGGTGATCCCTGAGGAGACAGATGCAATGTTGACAGGGGCAGACATCTCAGTATCTGGAGCAGTCATATGTGAAAAATACAGACTAGGACTTAGCACAAAGTCAAGCCTCTTTAGCTTCCAGAAGCTTCATGTGTGCCCTGAATGTGGCAGAAGCTTCTACCAGAGGTCAGACCTCATCAAGCACCAGAGGACACACACAGGGGAGAAGCCCTATAGTTGTAGGGAGTGTGGGCGAGGCTTTGGCCGGAAGTCCTCCCTCACCATACACCAGAGGAAACACTCAGGGGAGAAGCCCTACATGTGTAGGGAGTGTGGGCGACACTTCAGGTATACATCTTCCCTAACTAACCATAAGAGGATACACTCTGGGGAGAGACCCTTTGTATGTCAGGAGTGTGGGCGAGGCTTTCGCCAGAAGATTGCCCTCATCCTACACCAGAGGACACACTTGGAGGAGAAGCCTTTTGTGTGTCCAGAGTGTGGAAGAGGCTTTTGCCAGAAGGCATCACTCCTCCAACACCGTAGCTCACATTCGGCTGAGAGGCCCTTCTTGTGCCTTGAGTGTGGGCGTGGCTTCAGGCAGCAGTCGCTGCTCCTCAGTCATCAGGTCACACACTCAGGGGAGAAGCCTTATGTTTGTGCCGAGTGTGGGCACAGCTTTCGCCAAAAAGTCACTCTCATCAGACACCAGAGGACACACACAGGGGAGAAGCCTTACATGTGCTCTGAGTGTGGGCGTGGCTTTAGCCAGAAAGTCTCCCTCATGGGCCACCAGAGGACACACACGGGCGAGAAGCCTTATGTGTGCCCTGAGTGTGGGCGTGGTTTTGGTCAGAAGGTCACCCTCATCAGACACCAGAGGACGCATACTGGGGAGAAGCCTTATCTGTGCTCTGAGTGTGGACGTACATTTGGCTTCAAGTCACTCCTCACCAGACACCAGAGGACACATTCAGGGGAGGAGGCTGATGTGTATGGAGTATGTGAGCAAAGACTTGGTCAGAAGACCCACCTCACCTCTGACCAGAGAACATACTCAGGAGAAAAGCCATGTGTGTGTGATGAGTGTGGACGTGGCTTTGGCTTCAAGTCAGCTCTCATCAGACATCAGCGGACGCATTCAGGAGAGAAGCCATATGTGTGCAGGGAGTGTGGTCGTGGCTTTAGCCAGAAGTCTCACCTCCACAGACATAAGAGGACCAAGTCTGGCCATCACCTCCTGCCACAAGAGCTGTTCTCTTGACGTTTCCTTTCTTTTCCCCATGAGTGTGTAGATGGCAGAAATCACTAGGAAATATTCCACTTTCCTTAAATTCAGTCGAGGAAAAAAATGTTGCATTCTTTCAGTGATCTTAAGATAGTTGATTTATGGTTTACTTCTTGCACTAGCAATGTGTTTTAATTTGCTAGGACTGCCATAACAAAATACCGCAGACGTGGTGGCTTAAAGAACAGAAGTTTGTTTTTTCAAAGTTCTTGAGACTGGAAGTCTAAGATCAATGTGTAGGCAGTTTGTTTTTTACTGAAGTCTCGCCCCTTGGCTTGCAGATGATTGCATTCTTGCTGAGTCCTGAATGGCCTTTTTTCTGTGTGTGTGCTTCCCTTGTATCTCTCTTCTTCTGAGGACACCAGCCATACTGGGTTAGGGCTCCACCCTATAACCTCATAATATTTACCTTTAAAAGTCACATTGTAGGTTATAGCTTCAATGTATGAATTTGGGGGAACAATTCAGTCTTAACAACTCAGCCCTCTGGACCCCCCAGATTCATATTCTTCACATACAAAATACATTCACCCCATCTTAAAAGCTGCAAACATCTTAACCCATTTCAGTATCAACTCTAAATTCAAAATCTCACCTAAATCTCTTCTAAATTGAGTGTGGATGGGAGTAGAGGTACGTTTCATCCTTTGGCACAATTCCTTTCCAGCTGTGAACGTGTGAACCAGACAAGTTATTCGCTTCCAAAATACAATGATAGGATAGGCAGAGAATTCACATTTCCATTCTAAAAGTGGAAAGAAGGATTGCTGGGTCCCAAGCAAGTTTAAAACCTTGCAAGGCAAATTATGTTAGTTTTTAAGGCTTGAGAATAATCTTTAGCTATGTCTTCTGCCCTCTGGTCCCACTGGGGTGGCAGCCCCACTTTCTGGTCTCACTGGGATGGCAGTGGTGATACCTGGCCCACTGAAACCATGGAAGAACCATACGGCTCCTCAGACATTTATTCTCTGGGCCTGTTTTGGAAATGGCAGACCTGCTGGTCTCTGTTTCACCTTTGGGGCCATTCTTTCCTTTTCTTGATGGATAATGTATTTGTAGTCAGATAGATAGCTCTGTTTTCCCTTCTTGTAGAATCTCAGAAATCTGACAGCCTGCCTTCATTCTGTCCCGTCTAGGTCACCTTTAGTTCTACTGAGATGGTTGATTGGTTCCAAACTTACCTCTCTGTGTTTTATACTTATTTCTTTTATTTATTTATTTTTGGCTGTGTTGGGTCTTCTTTGTTGCGTATGCACTTTCTCAAGTTGCAGCGAGTGGGGGCTACTCTTTGTTGTGTTGCGCGTGCTTCTCATTGAGGTGGCTTCTCGTTGTGGAGCATGGGCTCTAGGCACGTGGGCTTCAGTAGTTGTGGCATGTGGGCTTCAGTAGTTGTGGCTTATAGACTCTAGAGTGCAAGCTCAGTACTTGTGGCACACAGGCTTAGTTGCTCCACGGCATGTGGGATCTTTCTGGACCAGGGCTCGAACCCGTGTTCCCTGCATTGGCAGGCATATATTTTTTTTTAAATCCTTATTAGACTATAATTGCTTTACAATGGTGTGTTAGTTTCTGCTTTATAACAAAGTGAATCAGTTATACATATACATATGTTCCCATATCTCTTCCCTCTTGCATCTCCCTCCCTCCCGCCCTCCCTATCCCACCCCTCTAGGTGGTCACAAAGCACCGAGTTAATCTCCCTGTGCTATGGGGCTGCTTCCCACTAGCTATATTACATTTGGTAGTGTATATATGTCCATGCCACTCTCTCACTTAGTCATAGCTTATTTTCTCCCATTCTGAGGGTTGTCTTTTGGTCTTTTTTATGGTTTCCTTTGCTGTGCAAAAGCTTTTAAGTTTCAATAGGTCCCATTTGTTTATTTTTGTTTTTATTTCCATTTCTCTAGCAGGTGGGTCAAAAAGGATCTTGCTGTGATTTATGTCATAGAGTGTTCTGCCTATGTTATCCTCTAAGAGTTTGATAGTTTCTGGCCTTACATTTAGGTCTTTATCCATTTTAAGCTTATTTTTGTGTATGGGAGTGTTCTAATCTCATACTTTTACATGTACCTGTACAGTTTTCCCAGCCCCACTTATTGAAGAGGCTGTCCTTTCTCCACTGTACATTCCTGCCCCTTTATGAAAGATGTGGTGACCGTATGTGTATGGGTTTATCTCTGGGATTTCTATTCTATTCCATTGATCTATATTTCTCTTTTTGTGCCAGTACCATACTGTCTTGATTACTGTAGCTTTGTAGTATAGTCTGAAGTCAGGGAGCCTGATTCCTCCAGCTCCGTTTTTCTTTCTCAAGATTGCTTTGGCTATTCGGCGTCTTTTGTGTTTCCATACAAATTGTGAACTTTTTTGTTCTAGTTCTGTGAAAAATGCCAGTGGTAGTTTGATAGGGATTGCATTGAATCTGTAGATTGCTTTGGGTAGTAGAGTCATTTTCACAATGTTGATTCTTACAATCCAAGAACATGGTATGTCTCTCCATCTATTTATATCATCTTTATTTTTTTTTTTCATTCTAATTTTCTGCATATAGGTCTTTTGTCTCCTTAGGTAAGTTTATTCCTAGATATTGTATTCTTTTTGTTGCACTGGCAAATGGAAGTGTTTTCTTGATTTCACTTTCAGATTTTTCATCATTAGTGTATAGGAATGCCAGAGATTTCTGTGCATTAATTTTGTATCCTGCTACTTTACCGAATTCATTGATTAGCTCTAGTAGCTTTCTGGTAGCATCTTTAGGATTCTCTATGTATAGTATCATGTCATCCGCAAACAGTGACAGCTTTACTTCTTCTTTTCCGATTTGGATTCCTTTTATTTCCTTTTCTTCTCTGATTGCTGTGGCTAAAACTTCCAAAACTATGTTGAATAAGAGTGATGAGAGTGGGCAACGTTGTCTTATTCCTGATCTTAGTGGAGATGGTTTCCGTTTTTCACCATTGAGGACGATCTTGGCTGTGGGTTTGTCATATATGGCCTTTATTACGTTGAGGGAAGTTCCCTCTATGCCTACTTTCTGCAGGGTTTTTATCATAAATGGGTGTTGAATTTTGTTGAAAGCTTTTTCTGCATCTATTGAGATGATCATATGATTTTTCTCCTTCAGTTTGTTAATATGGTATATCACATTGATTGATTTGCGTATATTGAAGAATCCTTGTATTCCTGGAATAAACCCCACTTGATCATGGTGTATGATCCTTTTACTGTGCTGTTGGATTCTGTTTGCTAGTATTTTGTTGAGGATTTTTGTATCTATGTTCATCAGTGATATTGGCCTGTAGTTTTCTTTCTTTGTGACATCCTTGTCTGGTTTTGGTATCAGGATGGTGGCCTCGTCGAATGAGTTTGGGAGTGTTCCCCCCTCTGCTATATTTTGGAAGAGTTTGAGAAGGATAGGTGTTAGCTCTTCTCTAAATGTTTGATAGAATTCGCCTGTGAAGCCATCTGTTCCTGGGCTTTTGTTTGTTGGAAGATTTTTTTTGTTTTGTTTTCTTTTTTGTTTGTTTGATTTTTTTTGGTTTGTTTTTTTGTTTCTTTGCGGTACGCGGGCCTCCCACTGTTGTGGCCTCTCCCACTGCAGAGTAACAGGCTCTGGACGCGCCGGCTCAGCGGACATGTCTCACGGGTCCAGCCGCTCCACGGCACGCAGGATCCTCCCAGACCGGGGCACAAACCCGCGCCCCCTGCATTGGCAGGCGTACTCCCAACCACTGCACCACCAGGGAAGCCCTGTTGGAAGATTTTTAATCACAGTTTCAATTTCAGTGCTTGTGATTGGTCTGTTCATATTTTGTATTTCTTCCTGGTTCAGTCTTGGCAGGTTGTGCATTTCTAAGAATTTGTCCATTTCTTCCAGGTTGTCCATTTTATTGGCATAGAGTTGCTTGTAGTAATCTCTCATGATCTTTTGTATTTCTGCATGTGTCAGTTGTTACTTCTCCTTTTTCATTTCTAATTCCATTTATTTGAGTCTTCTTCCTTTTTTTCCTTATGAGTCTGGCTAATGCTTTATCAATTTTGTTTATCTTCTCAAAGAACCACCTTTTAGTTTTATTGATCTTTGCTATCATTTCCTTCATTTCTTTTTCATTTATTTCTGACCTGATCTTTATGATTTGTTTCTTTCTGCTAAGTTTAGTGGGGTTTTTTTGTTCTTCTTTCTCTAATTGCTTTAGCTGCAAGTTTAGGTTGTTTATTCAAGATGTTTCCTGTTTCTTAAATAGGATTGTATTGCTATAAACTTCCCTCTTAGAACTGCTTTTGCTGCATTCCATAGGTTTTGGGTTGTTGTGTCTCCATTGTCATTTGTTTCTAGGTATTTTTTGATTTGCTCTTTGATTTCTTCAGTGAACACTTCGTTGTTAAGTAGTGTATTGTTTAGCCTCCATGTGTTTGTATTTTTTACAGATCTTTTCCTGTAATTGATATCTAGTCTTATAGCATTGTGGTCGGAAAAGATACTTGATACGATTTCAATTTTCTTAAATTTACTAAGGCTTGATTTGTGACCCAAGATATATCTATCCTGGACAATGTTCCATGAGCACATGAGAAAAATGTGTACTGTTGTTTTTGGATGGAATGTCCTATAGATATCAATTAAGTCCATCTTGTTTAATGTATCATTTAAAGCTTGTGTTTCCTTATGTATTTTCATTTTGGATGATCTGTCCATTGGTGAAAGTGGGGTGTTAAAGTCCCCTACTATAAATGTGTTACTGTTGATTTCCCCTTTTATGGCTGTTAGTATTTGCCTTATGTATTGAGGTGCTCCTATGTTGGGTGCATAAATATTTACAATTGTTATATCTTCTTCTTGAATCGATCCCTTGATCCTTATGTATCGTCCTTCTTTGTCTCTTCTACTAGTCTTTATTTTAAAATCTATTTTGTCTGATATGAGAATTGCTACTCCAGCTTTGTTTTGATTTCCATTTGCATGTAATATCTTTTTCCATCCCCTCACTTTGAGTGTGTATGTGTCCCTTGGTCTGAAGTGGGTCTCTTGTAGACAGCATATATATGGGTCTTGTTTTTGTATCCATTTAACCAGTCTGTGTCTTTTGGTGGGAGCATTTAATCCACTTACATTTAAGGCAATTATCGATATGTATGTTCCTATTCTCTTTTTCTTAATTGCTTTTGGTTTGTTATTGTAGGTCTTTTCTTTCTCTTGTGTTTCTTGCCTAGAGAAGTTCCTTTAGCATTTGTTGTAAAGCTGGTTTGGTGGTGCTGAACTCTCTCAGCTTTTGCTTGTCTGTAAAAGTTTTAATTTCTCCATCAAATCTGAATGAGATCCTTGCTGGGTAGAGTAATCTTGGTTGCAGGTTTTTCTCCTTCATCACTTTAAATATGTCCTGCCAATCCCTTCTGGATTGCAGAGTTTCTGCTGAAAGATCAGCTGTTAACCTTATGTGGATTCCCTTGTGTGTTATTTTTCCCTTGCTGCTTTTAATATATATTTTTTTGTATTTAATTTTTGACAGTTTGATTAATATGTGTCTTGGCGTATTTCTCCTTGGATTTATCCTGTATGGGACTCTCTGTGCTTCCTGGACTTCATTAACTATTTCCTTTCCCATATTAGGGAAGTTTTCAACTATAATCTCTTCAAATATTTTCTCAGTCACTTTCGTTTTTTCTTCTTCTTCTGGGACCACTATAATTTGAATGTTGGTGCTTTTAATGTTGTCCCAGAGGTCTCTGAGACTGTCCTCAGTTCTTTTCATTCTTTTTTCTTTATTCTGCTCTGCAGTAGTTATTTCCACTATTTTATCTTCCAGGTCACTTATCTGTTCTTCTGCCTCAGTTATTCTGCTATTGATCCCTTCCAGAGTATTTTAAATTTCATTTATTTTGTTGTTCATCATTCCTTGTTCCCTCTTTAGTTCTTCTAGTTCCTTCTTAAATGTTTCTTGCATTTTGTCTATTCTATTTCCAAGATTTTGGATCATCTTTACTATCATTATTCTGAATTCTTTTTCAGGTAGACCGCTTATTTCTTCTTCATTTGTTAGATCTGGTCGGTTTTTATCTTGCTCCTTCATCTGCTCTGTGTTTTTCTGTCTTCTCATTTTGCTTATCTTACTGTGTTTGGGGTCTCCTTATTGCAGGCTGCAGGTTCGTCGTTCCCATTGTTTTTGGTGTCTGTCCCCAGTGGTTAAAGTTGGTTCAGTGGGCTGTGTAGGCTTCCTGGTGGAGGGGACTATTGCCTGTGTTCTGGTGGATGAGGCTGGATCTTGTCTTTCTGGTGGGCAAGTCCACGTCTGGTGGTGTGTTTTGGGGTGTCTGTGGACTTATTATGATTTCAGGCAGCCTCTGTGCTAATGGGTGGGTGTGTGTTTCTGTCTTGCTAGTTGTTTGGCATAGGGTGTCCAGCACTGTAGCTTGCTTGTCGTTGCCTGAAGCTAGGTGTTGGGTTGAGATGGAGATCTCTGGGAGATTTTCTTTGTTTGATATTACATGGAGCTGGGAGGTCTCTTGTGGACCAGTGTCCTGAAGTTGGGTCTCCCACCTCAGAGGCATAGCACTGACTCCTGGCTGCAGCACCAAGAGCCTTTCATCCACACGGCTCAGAATAAAAGGGAGAAAAGGAAGAAAGAAAGAAAGAGAGAGAGAGAGAGAGAAACAGAGAAAGAAAAAGAAAGAAAGAATGAAAGAGAGAAAGAAAGGATAAAAGTAAATAAAGATAAAATAAAGTTATTAAAATAAAAAATAATTATCAAGAAAAACAATTTTTTTTAAAGAGAAAAACAAAACAAAAAAAACCTAAAAGAAAATGGACGGACAGAACCCTAGGACAAATGGTGAAAGCAAAACTATAGAGAGAAAATCTCCCACAGAAGCATACATATACACAGTCACAAAAAGAGGAAAATGGGTAAAAATAATATATCGTTCCCGAAGTCCACCTCAATTTGGGATGATTCTTCGTCTTTTCAGGTATTCCGCAGATGCAGGGTGTATATAGTTGACTGTGGAGGTTTAATCTGCTGCTTCTGAGGCTCCTGGGAGTGATTTCCCTTTCTGTTCTTTGTCTGCACAGCCTCTGGGGTTCAGCTTTTGATTTGGCCCTGCCTCCATGTGTGCATCGCCGGAGGGCATCAGTTCTTCACTCAGACAGGACGGGGTTAAAGGAGCAGCTGATTTGGGGGCTCTGGCTCACTCAGGCCAGGGCAAGGGTGGGGTACGGAGTGCGGGGCGAGCCTGTGGTGGCAGAGGCCGGCATGACGTTGCATCAGCCTGAGGCATGCCGTGTGTTCTCCTGGGGAAGTTGTCCCTGGATCACAGGACCCTGGCAGTGGCGGGCTGCACAGGCTCCCAGAAGGGGAGGTGTGGATAGTGACCTGTGCTTGCACACAGGCTTTTTGGTGGTGGCAGCAGCAGCCTTTGTGTCTCAGGCCCATCTCTGGTGTCCGCGCTGATCTCGCTGCTCACGCCCGTTTCTGGAGCTCCTTTAAGCAGCGCTCTTAATCCCCTCTCCTGGTGCACCAGGAAACAAAGAGGGAAGAAAAAGTCTCTTGCCTCTTCAGCAGGTCCAGACTTTTCCCCAGACTCCCTCCCGGCTAGCCGTGGTGCACTAACCCCATGCAGGCTGTGTTCACGCCGCCAACCCCAGTCCTCTCCCTGTGCCTCGACCGAAGCCCAAGCCTCAGCTCCCAGCCTCACCCACCCCGGCGGGTGAGCAGACAAGCCTCTCGGGCTGGTGAGTGCCAGTCGGCACCGATCCTCTGTGTGGGAATCTCTCCGCTTTGCCCTCCGCACCCCTGTTGCCGTGCTCTCCGCCGCGGCTCCGAAGCTCCCCCTCCGCCACCCGCAGTCTCTGCCCACAAAGGGCCTTCCTAGTGTGTGTAAACCTTTCCTCCTTCACAGCTCCCACCCACTGCTGCAGGTCCCGTCCCTATCCTTTGGTCTCTGTTTATTCTTTCTTCTTTTGCCCTACCCATGTACGTGGGGACTTTCCTGCCTTTTGGGAGGTCTGAGGTCTTCTGCCAGCATTCAGTAGGTGTTCTGTAGGAGTTGTTCCACGTGTAGATGTATTTCTCGTGTATCTGTGGGGAGGAAGGTGATCTCCGCATCTTACTTTTCCGCCATCTTCCTACACTCTCCCCTGGCAGGCAGATTCTTAACCACTGTGCCACCAAGGAAGTCCCTAAACATTGTCTAGCCACACCATAGTATTCTTTCCAGAACATGCTTTCTCATTTTTTACAACAAGGATAGGCTGAGAAATTTCCAAATCTCTAAATTCTGGTTCTCAAAATTCTGCTTGACATTTCCTTCAAGTTATCTCTGTACTCCCACATTTTACTACAAGGAGGAAGGAGAAACCAGATTGCACCTTCAACGCCTTGCTTAGAAATCTCCTCAGCTAAATATTTGTCACTCATGTCACAATTTCTACTGTCCACAAAATACTGGAACACAAGCCAGGTTTTTTACCACTTTATAACAAGGACTGTCTTTCCTCCAGTTTCCAGTATCATGTTCCTCATTTCTATCTGAGACTGCACCATAATCACTTGTAATGTCTGTATTCCTACCAACAGTCTGTTTGAGCCAATCCAGGCTTTTTACAACAAGTGCCTCAGACCGCTTCCAGCCTCTATCTATCACCCATTTCCAAAGCCATTCCATATTTTTAGATATAACTCTCAGTACCAAAACTATTCTTTTGCTAACGCTGCCATAACAAAACCAGAAGCTGGATGGCTTAAGCAACAGAAATTTATTTTTTCAGTTTTGGAAGCTTGGAAGTCCAACATCAAGGTGTCAACAGGGTTATTTTCTATTGAAGCCTCTCTTCTTGGCCTTCTTGCTGCATCCTCACATAGGCTTTCTTCTGTACATGTGCTGGAGAGAGGGAGTGAGCTCTGGTGGCTCTTACTCTTACAAGGACACCAGCCCTATTGGATTAGGGCCCCAGCTCTACTGGATTAGGGCCCCAGCTTTATGCTACCATTTAATCCTTTTTTGTTGTTGTTGATTACACCATTTAATCTTAATTACCTCCTTATAAGCCCTACATCCAAATACTGGGGGATTAGGGCTTCAACCTGTGACTTCTGGGGGGAAGAATTCAGTTCATACCACTGCCTTCTGGATACCCCAAATTTATATCTGGCCAACAACTATGCCATAAAGGTGTGTTCTGCCCTTTGCTTTTCTTTCCCCGTGGGTGTGAACGTGGCAGAAATCACTAAGAAATGTTCTGCTTTCCTGAAATGGAATGGAGGGGAAAAATGTTGCTTTCTTTCAGTGTTCATTAGTTGGTCTATCACTTGCTTTCTAAGCAGCAGTCCTTCTCTATATTTTATGGCTTCTTGTTTTAATAAACTGCTTCTTTACAAAGTTGCACACCTGGTTATGTACCTTATTCACTCACCTCTCAAGAGCCCCAAGGTATTCAGCCTCTTGGGAGACATGAGAAAGTCACTGTCTATTTTGTTCTGGACTCTAGTTCTGTAGAGGGAGAGCAATATTATAATAGCCTTCATCTTTACCCTTCTTAAGTCCTCCAAAACCATATGAGATCTCCAAGCCGTACACTCAGCACCACCCCTAACAGCTGATTGAAAGGCATCCATTAATACCCATCCCTGCAGTCCTAGGCCCATTGGCTGTGCATACATGCCACTGATTTAGCCCAAGGACTCATGGCCTTCAGCCACGGCCCTCCTTAGTCCTCCAGTCAGGGGCTAAGGAACGGGAGCACCCAGCTTTATATCCAGGCATTGACCATTGTTTCTCAATTTCTCTAATATCCAGAGTGAAAAATACCCAGTCTGTGACTGGCTGTGTGCCCTTGCCTTGGGCACTGAATGGTCACTACAGCGTCATTTTTCCCAGGCCCAGATGGCTCTGGGGACTTAAAGTCCAGAGGCAATAAAAGATTAATAAAGTATAGTATACAAAAAAACAACAAAAACAAAAAAACCCCAAAAACCTTTCACATGGCAAAAAAATACTGTAAGTAACACCAAAATACAAATGATTGGAAGAAAAGTATATCAACATATAAATCAACATCCTTCACAGTTCAAGGGTTAATATCCCCACTTTATAAGAACTTTTAAAAATCAAGAGGAAAATACCAGATGTCCTATAGAAAAATGGATAAAAGACATGATCAGACAGTTTACCAAAAGAGGTAAAAAGAAATGAAAAGATGTTCAACTTCACTCATGATAAGAGAAATGCAGATTATAACTACACTGAGATACCATTTCTCATCAGCTTGACAAAAATTCAAAAGCTTGACAGTACTCTGTTATATGTGAGGCTGATAGGAAATAGACATTTTACTACATTGTTGGGGGGAATGCAGAATGGTAGAAGCCTTTTAGAGGGGAACTGGCCAATATTTAAACTGTATATACATACATACCTATTGACACAGCAAGCACACTTCTAAGAATCTAAAGAGTCACTTGCAATTTTATGAATATACACATGCACATGGTTCTTTTTCACAGCATTATTTACAGTTGCAAAATATTGAAAATGGCTTAAATGTTTAAGCATAGGAGGCTCTATCAACTGCAGCATATACACAATGGAGTAAAATGCATGTGAGAAAAAGTCTGAGAAAGAAGATATTAATGAAATATTATGGAGGAAATGTTATTAAGTGAAAAGAACAAAGGGAAAAAAGCATATATAGTTTCTTGCCTCTTGTGTCAGAAAGAAGGAAAAATAATGAACATAGTATTTGACTATATATCCTCAGTCTAGGGCAGTTTATTTTTATATGTGTGTTAGAATTACAAAGAAATCTTAAACTCTTTAGTAGGTTTGTTTCTTATACTACTATGGTGAAGCAGTTTTGAAACTATTTTGGATGCATTATAGGATTCAGCAAATGAGTACCTATGTCTATGTTGTTGGGAGCCAGGGTTTTCACTCTGGAAGAAAAGTCATACAAATATGGAATGGGACAAAGCAGGGAAGAATCCCATGAGGATAAGCGGGAATTGGGAAGTATTGGTGTGAACTTAAGATTTGGTAAGATTTGTATATGTGTGTCTGTACATGCTTATGTGCCCATGCATATTTGTATGCATATATATTTGTATATGTGGGTATACACCCATGTATTTTCTATGTCCACTGACAAGTGCAAGAAGAATGCTCCAGTAGCAGTGAGCACATCTAGCGTCCAGACCTTAGTCTCTAACACCATTTTCCATTAGTGGAAACCCTGGCTTCTTGGCTTACTGGCTGCTTCCAGGGTTAGGATACGGTAAGTACAAGATGATTCTGGATCCAGAAAGTAAAAAAGTGATAAAAAAAAAACCATGTTGGAGGATGACACTAGGACTGGGGAGCCAGTTTGAAGGGATTCCCACCCGCTGGCCAAATCTGGGATGATTTGAGCACCAAACTACTTGAGTACACTTATAAACCACTGGGAAGAAAAAGAGAAACTTACAAGTCTATAACAATAAATATATAAGTCAATGAAGTCTATTGCTTAGAGTAGAATGCCAGTGGCAACTGGTAACTTCACTTTTTCCTCCTAATATCAACAGCTTATATAATCTTAGTACATTTATTAAAGCTAAGGAAGTAACATTGGGACATCACTATTAGGAACTGCACACTGTATTCAGATTTTCCACTATTGTCCTTTTTATGATCTAGGATCCAGTCTAGGATCTGACACTGCATTTAGTCATCATGTCTCTTTAGTTTCCTCAAATCTCTGACAGTTTCACTGTTTCTGTCTTTCATGACCTTGACACTTGAAAAGAGGTAGTCAGCTATTTTATTGAATGCCCCTCAATTTGGGATTTTCTGAAGTTTTCTCCTTAGACTTGCATCATGGACTTTTTGCAAGAATACCACAGAAGTGAAGTGTACCATATCAAGGGGTACATGATGCCAACATGATTTAATCCTGGTGATGTTAACCTTGATCACTTGATAAAGGTAGTGTTGGACAGGTTTCTCCACTACAAAATCAACCATTTTTCTCTTTGCATACCCTGTTCGTTAAAAGTAATTACTAAGTGCAGCTCATACTCCTAGGGAGGGGAAATAAGCTCAACTTCCTGGAGAATGGACCTTGTGACTAGAATAACAACATAGTGACAGTGCTTCTTACACTCCCCCACCCTATAGAAGAAAGTGGCCCAGTATTTCCTGGATCCAAAACTAGCAAAAGACAGCCCAAATAGGCTCATTTCTCCCTGGGTGGAACGGAAGTCCTGCTGACAACACCAGGTGAGCCCAGCAGCACCTGCAGGTGGTATCAATTAGGACCCCTGATAACAGTAAATGGAGAAGAGAGGTGCTCTCTTTTCTCACAGGACACTAGAGACACCTAGAGACACTAGTAGTTGGCTGGTAGCAGGCAGGGCAATTCTGCCAAAGAAATACCTGTCCCCCTGTCCCACAAAGTGTTCTTTATCCCCACACACCTGAGACTCCCCATCTGCATGCAAGATACCTGGCAGCTAGGCAGCACCAGCAAGGACATGTCCCCTCTCCCCCACCTTAAATTGCCCAGCAGAGGAAGAGATTCTCCTCCCCTACTGACAGATACCAGGTGGCCAGGAGACACTGGGAAGGGGGACCTTGATACATCAGTGGCTCAGCCAGTGAAACTTTTCCTATTTTGGGCCACAGCATCCCCTACCTAGAGACACAAAGAAGCCTGTTTTGGGAAGCTCCATCCACACTCTCCATAAATACCAGCAGGGAAAAGTGGGAGCAACACTGTTACCAAATAAACCAAATACATTCATAGTATCACAAGAGTTTTGAAAACTGTCATTGGAACAAACACAGCCCATAGCGCTAGGCCAGGACCTGGGGGTCAAACCTAAAGACAGAGTGACTTCCTACTAAAATGAAACATTTAAATAAGATTCAGAGTCCCTTAACATCATAGCTAAATGTTCAGGATACAATAGAAAATTACCCATCATACCAAGAACCAGGAATCACAAATTAGTAAAGATAATCACCTGACACCAATACTGAGCAGGGACATTAAAGCAGCCATCATAAAAATGCTTCAAGCAATTGTAAGTTCTCTTGAAACAAAGGAAAAAGTACAAAATTTCAACAAAAAGAAGGTATACAAAAAGTGAGGTGGAAATGATACAACTAAAAATTAGAAAATTTAAAACTCATTGGAGTGGGTCGATGGTAGAGTTGATATGACAGAAAATGGAATCAGAGAATTTGAGGACAGGTCAATAGAACTTAGCAAATCTGAAAAACAGAGCAAATAGACTGGGATAAAAAAAGAATCTCTGGGACAAGAATAAAAAGCTAGCATTTATGTTATCAGAATCTCAGAAAGAGAATGGGACTGAAAAACTATTTAAATAAATAATGGCTGAAAACTTCCCCTATTTGGCAAAAGACCTAAGTGTGCAGATTCAAGAAGCCAAGTGACTATTAAGTAAATCCTAATATATCCACACTAAGACATCATATTTAAAATTATGAAAACTAAAGACAAAAAAAATATTGAAAGCAGCCAGAAAGAAATGACTCATTACCCATAGGGGAGAGGGGAACACACCAATTCAGATGACAGCAGATACCATATGAAACGTTGGAGCTCACAAGGAGATGGCACAATCTTTTTCTTCAAGTGCTGAAAGAAAAGACTGTCAACTGATGAATGTGCATCTGGCAAAACTATTCTTTAGTAATGAAGTGCAATGAACATGTTTTTAGATGAAGGAAAACTAAAAGAATTTGTTGCTAGCAGACCTACCCTTAAACAATGTCTAAAGGAAGTTCTTCAAATAGAAGTAAATGATAAAAAGAAATACTGGAGTATTAGGAAGAAAAAATGAAAACACAAATGTGAGTATATATAATAGATCTTCCTTCTACCCACAAGATTTTAAAATCACATGTAATGACTGAAGCAAAAATTATACTCGTACTCTAGAAAATGATATTTAAAAATGGAAAAGATAAAGGGACCTAAATGAAAGTAATGTTTTCACACTTAACTACAAGTGGTAATATACCGTGAAAAGGCATGTATGTATACTGTCTAATACTCAGAGCAACCACTAAGAAAACTACAAAGAGATGCACTAAAAAACATTAAGAATGAATCCAAATGGAATCTTAAATAATAATCAAATAACCCACAGAAAAACAAGTAACAGAAAAATGAGAACCAGAGGAAACAAATGTAAAATAAATAATAAAAGGGCTAAACATAAGCCCTAACATATCAGCAAGTAACAGTTCTCATTACACCATTCGAAACAGATTGTGAGGGTGGATTAAAAATCATAATGTATGCTGTTTATCAAAGTCAATGACTTAGGTAGATTGAAAGCAAAAGGACGGAAAAAGACATATAATGCAGTCAATTTTAAAAATCAGTCGGATACTAAAGTAGATTTCAGAGCAAAGAAATTTATTAGAGACAGAGGGACATTACTTAATAATCATGAATCAATCCACCAGGAAGATGTAACATTCCTATATGTATATGAACCAAATGAGAGAATGCATGAAGCAAAAACTGATAGAGCAGAAAGAGAAATTGAGAAAATTCATTACTATTGACAATTGTTGGTATTCTATCAACTACAGAACTACTGGAACAAAAATCAACAAGGATTCCCTGGTGATGGAGTGGTTGAGAGTCTGCCTGCTGATAAAAGGGACACGGGTTCGTGCCCCAGTCTGGGAAGATCCCACATGCCGTGGAGCAGCTGGGCCCGTGAGCCATGGCCGCTGAGCCTGCGTGTCCAGAGCCTGTGCTCCACAATGGGAGAGGCCATAACAGTGAGAGGCCCGTGTACCGCAAAAAAACAAAAAAACTGAAATCATACAGTGAGTCTTTTGCTATCACAATGGAATAAAACTAGAACTCAGTAACAGAAGGGAAACGAAAATTCACAAATATGTGGAAATTAAACAGCACGCTTTTAAACAACCAATGGGTCGAGGAAGAAATTACAAGAGAAACTACAAAATACCTTGAGACCAATGAAAAGAAATACGGGATGCAGCACAAGAAGTGATGAGAGGGAAATTTATAGCTGTAAAGGCTTACATTAAAAAAGAATAAAGATCTCATATCAACAATCTAACTTTTTGCCTTAAGGAAGCAGAAAAACCTTAACCCAAGGCCAGCAGATGGGAAAAATAATAAATATTACACCATATATAAACAAAACAGTAAAACAATATGGAAAGTTGATGAAACCAAGAGTCGGTTATTAGAAAAGATCAACAGGTACCTCAAGATGGTCACACAAGAGACTCCTGAATTTCCCTCCTTCCATGGATGCACTGAATATACACCTACACACAGATCAATTCCCTCTGAAAGATATCAAGAAACTACTTTAGTGACTCCTACACATTGGAAAACAGAAAATACCCACTCAGAAATGTATAGGAAAGGATGAGACACTCTTACTATAAACCCCACCCAAGAACACTGCCTTATAATCTTCTTGAAACCACCAACTCCAGCCTCTTCCCAATTAGTGCAGTGTTTGGACCATATTTCTAATGCCCCAACTTTTAAGGCTGCCGCCTGAGGGACAGCCCCCCAAATCACCTAGCTCTGAGAGCCAAAAGGGCTTCCCTTCACAAGTCCCATAGTATTATAGCAAACAAATAAGCAGTTTTTACAAGGTGCTTGAGCACTCCCTCTGGCTATCTCCCCAAGCTCAGAGCAGAGGGAACACACACAAACACTTATCTCCCAATTTCTTCCTGGATGGTGTTGGACTACATACTTTCCCAGCTACTGTCTGAGGGTCCAGCTTCTAATCAGCTTGCATTTCAGCTGAATGGAATCCTGCCCAGAGCCCAAAAGAGCCAGTGGGTACTTACTCTGCACTCTCCCTCCAAACTGCTTCAACAATAAAGCCAAGTCTCCTGCATGGCCCTGGAAGGAGCTTGTCTACACATTTAGAACCCTGACTTTAAAAACTGCCACCTGAGGGATGGACCCCAAAATAACCTACCACTGAAAGTCAATTGGGCTTGCATTCATGAGTCCCACAGTACTATAGCAAACAAAGAAAGAGTTTTTCAATGGATGAGGACTACCCATATCTATACACCCAGACCCAGCATGGAGGGAGAGGACAAAAAAAATGCCCATCTCCCAGTTTCTGCCTGGAAGGAAGCTGTATATTTTCCAAGCTGCTGCCTGTGGTTCTGGCTTCCAGTTAGTCTGCATGTGGAAGCTCACTGGGATCCTTCTGTGAGCCTGGTAAAGCTGGTGGGCATGTCCCCTGCTATCTCCCCCAGCTCCAAGTAAGACCAATTTTTTATCTTCTCTCCTGGAAGGAGCTTGTCCACACATATAGCACCCTAGTTTTCAACTGCCACCTAAGGGACTAGCCCCCAAATCACCTAACTCTGGGAGCTGAAAGGGCTCGTCATTCATGAGTCCCTGGGACCACTAAAAACAAAGGCTCTTTTACTTGGACACAGAAGCATTCAGAGCAACTATTTCCCTTGGCTCAGCACAGAGTGAGGAAGCAAAAACATCCAGCTCCTGGATTCTTCTTGATAGGGGCTAGACTACATATGTCATATTCTGACTTTTCCAGCTCCTGCCTGATAATTGGGCTTCCAATTAACCTGCATCAGGGAGTTAAAGCGGCAGGCAACTAGCAGTTGTCCAGGAGCCTAAACAGGAATATGAGCATTAACCACATCTTTGAGGACACTGATGGGTCTTAGAACACCCTCAACTATGGAAGCCACTAAGAAAAAAGACAATGATTTCAACAACCAGCCCAGGCTGATTAAGGAGGTTCATATCCTACACAAGGCCAAACTGTCAAAACTGGGAAAATTGGCTGTTTTATACAAAAACCAACACAGAGTGTCAAGGAAAGTAAAGAAACAGGGATGTTTCAAACAAATAAACTTCTATAGGAGCTGACCTTAACGAAGTGGAAATAGGTGAATTACCAAACAGAAAATTCAAAATAATGGTAATAAAGATGCTTACTGAGGTCCGGAGAATAAAGCATGAACAAAGTGTGAGTTTCAACAAAGAGACAGAAAATATTAAAAACTACCAAACAGAAATCATAGATTTGAGGAATAAATGAACTGAAAAATTCAATACAGGGCTTCGCAAGCAGACTAGACCAAATGGAAGAAAGAATCAGACAAGAATCAGACAAGGCAGTGGAAGTCATCCAATCAAAAGAGCAAAAAGAAAGAATAGAAAAAAGTGAAGATCACTTAAGGGACACCATTAAGTGGACCAATATATGTGTTACAGTTCTTCAAGAAAGAGAAGAAAAGAAAGGGCAGAAAGCATATTCAAAGAAATAATGCCTAAAAACATCCCTAATGTGGGGAAAGAAAGAGATATGCAGATTGAGGAAGCCCAAAAACCTCCAAAGAAGCTTAATCTAAAGAGATCCACACAGAGACACACTATAATGAAATTATCAGAAGTTAAAAACAGAATTGTAAAAGCAACAAGAGAAAAGCAACTTGTTTATACATGGGAATCGCCATAAGATTAACAGAGTTTTCAGCAAAAATGTTGCAGGCCATAAGGGATTGGGAAGATATATTCAAAGTGTGGGAAAAAAAAATGCCAAGAATGCTCTATCCAGCAAACTTGTCCTTTAGAATTGGAGAGACAGAGTTTCCATAAACAAAGAAAAGCTGAAGGAGTTTATACAAAAGTTGTGAAAAGGAGTTCTTCAATCTGAAATGAAAGCATGTTAATTAATTAGGAACATGAAAACACATGAAAGTATAAAACTCATAGGCCAAAAGATAGTTCAGAATACTCTAATATTGTGATGGTGATGGGTAAATCTCTTATAACTTTCGTATAAAAGTTAAAGACAAGAACAACTATAACTGCAATAATATTTTAACGGATTCACAATATAAAATGATGTGAACTGTGACATCAAAGCATAAAATAAGGAGAGTGTAAACTTGTAGTGCTTTTGTATGTATTCAAAATTAAGTTGTTATCACCTTAAAATAGTCTGTCATAACTCTAAGAGGTTGTATGAAATGCTCACGGTAACAAAGAATCAAAACCTTTAGTAGATACCCAAAAAACAGAGACAAGGATCAAAGCATACCACAACAAAATTATCAATTCACAAGGAAAGACAGCAAGAGAAGAAGAAAGGAGTAAGAGAATGACAAAAAAGCCAGGAAACAATTAATATGATGGAATTAGTAAGTCCTTCCCTGTCAATGATTGCTCTATATGCAAATGAATTAAATTCTCCCATTAAAAGACACAGAGTGGTTTTATGAATTTAAAAAGAAGACACAACTGTCGCTGATAACAAGAGTCTCATTTCAGCTTTAATGACATACTTACACTGAAAGTAAAGGGATGGAAAAAGATATTCTATTCAAATGGAAACCAAAAGAGAGCAGTGGTAGCTATACTTATATGAGCTTTAGTCAAATACTGTTAACAAGAGACAAAGAAGGTCATTATATAAAGATAAGGAGTAAATTTACTTGTAAGAGGATATACAATTATACATTTTTATTCCTGCACTATCAGAGCACCCTAAATACATAAAGCAAATAGTAACTAACCTGAAGGCGGAAATTGGTAGCAAATCAGTATTTCGGGACTTCAATACCCCATTTTCATCAATGGATAGATCATCATCCAAAAAGAAAATCAATAAGGAGACTTTGGACTTAAACTACACATAATACCAGATGGACCTCACAGATATATGCAGAACAGAAAAATACACAGTCTTCCCAATCATACATGGAATACTCTCCATTATAGATCATCTGTTAGGTTATAATATAACTGAAATCACTGTATCGTTTCCGACTACAATGGTATGACACTAAAATATATTACAGGAGGAAGACCAGAAATATCACAAATATGTGGAGGTTAAACAACAGGCTCCTGAACAAAAGGGTTGAAGAAGAAACCAAAGGGCAGTTGACAAGATATTTTGAGACAAATGAAAATGAAACAATGTACTAAAACTTATGAGGTGCAACAGAAAGTTGTAAGAGGGAAGCTTATAATGATAAAAGTCTACATTAAGAAAAAAAGAAAGGTCTAAAATAAACAACTAAAAAAAACTCAGGGAACTAAACAAAATACTAAGCCTAATGTTATCAGAAGGAAATAAAAATTAGGCCAGATATAAATGAAACAGGGACTAGAAATACAAGAGACGACCACTGAAAGTAAGTGCTGCTTTCTTAAAGGTTAAAAAAAAAAAGATGTGCAAGCCTTTAGCTAGACTAACTAGGCAAAAAAGAGAAGACTCAATATTATCAGAAGTGAAAGGGTATATATTACCATGCGTAGCAACAAAGGTAAATGATCAGATGAAATTACTATGAGCAATTTTATGCCAACAAATCAGATAACCTAGAAGAAATGGGTAAATACCTAGAAACATACAACCTACCAAGAATGAATCATAAGGAAATAGAAAATATGAACAAATTACAAGTTAAGGGGATTGAATCAGTCAAAAATAAACCTCTCAACCAAAAATAGTTCCAAGACCAGATGGCTTCACTGGGAAATTCTACCAACACTTTAAAGAAATTAACCATTCTATCTCAAACTCTTCCCAAGAACTGAACAGGAGGGAAAACTTGCAAACTCATTTTACAAGGCCAATATTACCCTGTTACCAAAGCCAGGCAAGCATACTACAAGAAAATAAAATTAACGCTCAACATACTTGATGAGCACAGATGCCAAAATCCTCAACAAAATATTACCAAACAGACGTCAACAGCACATTACAAGAATCGTACACCATGACCAAGCAGGTTTATTCCTGAGATGCAAAGATGGTTCATCACATATAAATCAATAAATGTGATATAGCACATTAATAAAATGAGGGATAAAATGATATGATCATCTCAATGGATGCAGCAAAAGCTTTTGACAAAAGTGAACATTATTTCATGATAAAAACTCAGCAAACTGAATGGATACAAAAACAAGACCCATATATATGCTGTCTACAAGAGACCCACTTCACACCTAGGGACACATACAGACTGAAAGTGAGGGAATGGAATAATATATTCCATACAAATGGAAATCCAAAGAAAGCTGGAGTAGCTATACTCATATCAGATAAAATAGACTTTAAAATACAGAATGTTACAAGAGACAAGGAAGGACACTACATAATGATCAAGGGACCAATCCAAGAAGAAAATGTAACAATTGTAATATATATACACCCAACATAGGAGCACCTCAATACATAAGGCAACTGCTAACAGCTCTAAAAGAGGAAATCGTCCATAACACAATAATAGTGGGGGACTTTAACACCTCACTTACACCAATGGACAGATAACCCAAACAGAAAATTAAGGAAACACAAGCTTTAAATGACACAATACACCAGATAGAGTTAATTGATATTTATATGGCATGCCATCAAAAACCGCAGATTCTACTTTCTTTTCAAGTACGCATGGAACATTCCCCAGGATAGATCACATCTTGGGTCTCAAATCAAGCCTCAGTAAATTTAAGAAAATTGAAATCGTATCAAGCACCTTTCCTGACCACAATGCTATAAGACATGGAAAAAAACCATAAAAAGCACAAACACATGGAGGGTAAACAATACGTTACCAAATAACCAAGAGGTAACTGAAGAAATCAAAGAGGAAATCAAAAAATACCTAGAGACAAATGACAATGAAAACACGATGATCCAAAACCTATGGGATGCAGCAAAAGCAGTTCTAAGAGGGAAGTTTATAGCTATACAAGCCTACCACAGGAAACAAGAAAAATCTGAAATAAACAATCCAGTGTTACACCTAAAGGAACTAGAGAAAGAAGAACAAACAAAACCCAAAGTTAGCAGGAGGAAAGAAATCATAAAGAGCAGAGCAGAAATAAATGAAATAGAAACAAAGAAAACAACAACAAAGATCAATAAAACTGAAAGCAGGTTCCTTAAGAAGATAAACAAAATTAATGAACCATTAGCCAGACTCATCAAGAAAAAGAGGGAGAGGACAAAAATCAATAAAATTAGAAAGGAAAAAAGAGAAGTTACAACAGACACCACAGAAATACAGAGGATTATAAGAGATTACTACAAACAACTGTATGCCAATAAAATAGACAACCTGGAAGAAACGGACAAATTGTTAGACAGGTATAACCTTCCAAGAGTGAACCAGAAAGAAATAGGAAATGTGAAGAGACCAATCACAAGTAATGAAATTGAAACTGTGATTAAAAATTTTGCAACAAACAGAAGTCCAGGACCAGATGGCTTCACAGGTGAATTCTATGCAACATTTAGGGAAGCGCTAACACCCACCCTTCTCAAACTCTTCCAAAAAATTGCAGAGGAAGGAATATTCCCAAACTCATTGTATGGCCACCATCACCCTGATACCAAAACCAGACAAAGATACTACAA
>NW_006781079.1:93923-96195 GCF_000442215.2 Lipotes vexillifer
AACTAATACTAAACTTTCTTTGGGTTATTTGTATGGAAATATGTTAATATAAATGTTTCAGACATTACATGAAATTTCTTAAAATCTTATATGTTCTGGTATAATGTTTATAAGTCAAATTCTAGTTATTACTTTAAAATGTATATCTCAGCAATAACTAAATTTCCTTGTCAATTGCTTTATTATGAACTTTCATCAAATCTTTAACCGTGGTCAATTTTAAGTCTTTTGTCATTTACAGACAGTTCTGGGTGCACTCTGATGCTTTCACAAAAATGTTCCTATAAAAGGGTTTCATATTCAAGGAATTCATGGAGAAGTCTCTGACAAGTACAGGTTTCTGGCAACTGACTATACTGCTGAACTGAAGGAATAAACATTTTCAGAACTCTAGTGTAAAACTGATGAATTCATAAAAGTTGAAAAAAAATTAATTACATGGGGCTGAGTGAACTGATGAGGATGATTATAATTTTTGTGACTTTTTTTTTTTTTTTTGCAGTACATGGGCCTCTCACTGTTGTGGCCTCTCCCACTGCGGAGCACAGTCTCCAGAGGTGCAGGTTCAGTGGCCATGGCTCACAGGTCCAGCCGCTCTGCAGCATGTGGGATCTTCCTGGTCTGGGGC
The DNA here is from genome assembly GCF_000442215.2 of Lipotes vexillifer. NCBI lineage: Eukaryota > Metazoa > Chordata > Mammalia > Artiodactyla > Lipotidae > Lipotes > Lipotes vexillifer. The sequence goes on from NW_006781079.1 coordinate 94,552, forward strand.
ACAAACCCGCGTCCCCTGCATCGGCAGGTGGAATCTCAACCACTGCACCACCACGGAAGCCCTTTTATGACTTTCTGTTTGAATAAAAAAAAAATCCCAAAAAGACTGAGAGGCAAAAAATATACAAATCAATTTTCACTGCAAAGTAAAGGAGCTGTTACAGTGGAGGTTTACTGGACTGAATGTCAATATTATGACATAGTATGAGTGTGTTTCCTGTTTGGTAATTGCAACCCTTGTTGCTTTAGTTGTGGTCAACCATTTACAATGCTTGGTGTCAGTTTATCTCTTGTAAAAATAAAATACAGTGTGTGTTTGTGAAAAAAAAACTCAGCAATTTATGGATAGATGTAATGTACATTATCATAATAACGACCATATATGATAAGACTACAGCTAACAATACACGCAACAGTGAGAAGCTGAAAAAGGAACAGCATCCTCTAAGATCAGGAACAAGACAAGGATGCAACTCTCAGCACCTTCAGTCACCATATGACTTTAAGTCCTAGCCAGAGCAATTAAGCAAGAAAAATGAATAAAACGCATCCAAATTGTAGAGTTATAAGTAAAATAAGTCTGTCTTCAGATGACATGATATTATATGTGGAAAACCCTAAACATACTGCAAAAAAAAAAAACCAACCTATTAGAATAACTGAATTCTGTAAAGTTTCAGGATCGATATACAAAAATCAGCTGCATTTGTATATCAATGAATATCAACTAACAATGAATTATCAGAAGAAAAATTAAGAAAATAATCTCATTTGCAATAGTATGAAAAAAAGTTAAATACTTAGGAACAAATTTATCTAACGGGGTGAAAGATCTACACACTAAAAACCATAAAACACTGATGTAAGAAATTGAAGAAGACACAAACAAATGGATAGATATTCTGTGTTCATGGATTGGAAGGGTTAATATTGTGAAAATGCCCATACCATACAAAGTGACCTACAAATTCAATGCAATTTCTATCAAAATTCCAAAGCATGTTTTAGAGAAATAGAAAAAAAAAATCCTAAAACTCATATGAAACCACAAAAGACTCCAAAGAGCCAAAGCAATCTTGAGAAAGAAGAACAAAACTAGAGACATCGCACTTCCTGATTTCAAACTATAATACAAAGTTATAGTAATCAAATAAGTACTGTATTGGCATAAAACAGAAACACAGATCAACAGAAACGAATTGAGAGCTCAAAAATAAACCCCTGCATATATAGTCAATTAGTTTTCAGCAAGGAAGTCAAGAATGGGACAAACAATGAGAAAAGGAGAGTCTCTCCAATAAACGGTTTTTGGGGAAACTGCATCACCACATGCAAAAGTCACGTTACGCCAGATATAAAAATAAACTCAAAATTAATTAAAGACATGAACATAGGACCTGATCCTTAAAATTCTTAGTAGAAAATATAGGGGGTAAGCTCCTTGACACTAATCTCATCAATGTTCTTTCAGATTTGACACCAAAAGCAAAGGCAAAAAAAGCAAAAAAGTACAAGTGGGACTACATCAAATGAAAAATGTTCTGAACAGCAAAGGTAACCATTAACAAAATGAAAAAGCAAACTATGGAGTGTAAGAAAATATCTGCAAATCACATATCTGAAAAGAAGTTAATATCCAAAGTAT
>NW_006781080.1:0-776 GCF_000442215.2 Lipotes vexillifer
AGCATGTGGGATCTTCCCGGACCAGGGCACGAACCCGTGTCCCCTGCATTGGCAGGTGGACTCAACCACTGCACCACCAGGGAAGCCCTGGATCTACCTTCTTAAAATAACTATGTATTATTAGGTTTTCTTTGTGGTTTAAGTTTAGTTGACATTGGGTTTAACTTTCAGTCAAGAGATTGGTTAGGTTTGGTTTCGTTTGGTTTGGCTTGGTTTGGTTGGTTTGATTTTAGCTAGAAAAGTGAGTTGTAAAATGGGGAAAAACTTTTAAGTCAACCACAGTTTTAGAGTATGATTGAATCTGGGAAGGCAAGGCTGGAGAATTTATGTGTAACAAGTCCAGGACCATTTTGAAATCATGATTCAACTTTTTTTCATACATTTGTCCATATGTTTGCTGTGCCACATATAAGCTCTGGTATGGAATGGTATCCAAATCGATATTCTGAGCTACTATTTTGCTATATTTTATGATAACAAAATGCCATTAGTGATTTACTTATTTCCTTAAGACTAATTAGAAATTAAGTTATACTTTACATAAGTGAAGTGTGATAGATATTCCAGTGGATGAAAGTCTAGTTAGCAGTTGCAAATATAGGACTAAAATTTGGGAAAACAGACACCTTGTCAAAGACTACCAATAGCAATTTAAATTACAACTGCTATATATCAGAACAAAACTATCACTCGAAAAGATAGATGCACCCCTGTGTTCACAGCAGCACTATTTACAGTAGCCAAGACATGGAAACAACCTAAATGTCCATCAACAG
>NW_006781081.1:0-204 GCF_000442215.2 Lipotes vexillifer
ATTCTTCTAGGACCTCGTACCTGAAGTCACTCTGCTCAAGGAGAAATGCAGCATCCTACCACGCTGTGTTGCTAATGGGACACTCAGAGTGAGCATCTGCCTCAAGGTAAGGCCCTGAATTGCCCTGCAGAACTGGAGGCGTGCAGCAGTTTCCATTAGGCCATAGCCACTGCTCTGCATTATCTTAAAGGCAGTATGCTTTTC
>NW_006781082.1:0-249 GCF_000442215.2 Lipotes vexillifer
CCATATTAACAAATTGAAGGAGAAAAACCATATGGTCATCTCAATAGATGCAGAAAAAGCTTTAGACAAAGTTCAACACCCATTTATGATAAGAACACTCCAGAAAGTAGGCATAGAGGGAAGTTTCCTCAACATAATAAAGGCCATACATGACAAACACACAGCCAACATTGTTCTCAATTGTGGAAAACTGAAAGCATTTCCTCTAAGATCAGGAACAAGACAAGGTTGTCCACTCTCACCACTATT
>NW_006781083.1:0-8506 GCF_000442215.2 Lipotes vexillifer
AAACTAGTCACTTTTTCATGCCTGTGGATGGGGCAGGGTGTGTGTGTGTGTGTGTGTGTGTGTGTGTAGGGGGATGGACAGTGAGTCCTCCCTTTGTGATTAAGAGCAGCAAATGCAGTTAGAGACAGTAAGAAGTTTCTGCTTCATACTCCTCCCCATGATCTGCCCCCCCCAGTTTCCTCCTCCTCTGGAGCTGCTAATGAATAACCAGTCTTAACACCCAAGTTCAACCCCCTCCCCAGGCACCGTCTCAGGCCAGGGTACCAGGACGACGACAACGCTGAGGTCCAGGGCAGTGGGAACATTCCTCAGCAGTTACTTAGCTGGTTGGTGAAAAAAAAAAAATGCAGCCTAATTGGCCAGTGGCCTTTTCTAGTGAATGAAGGAGGTTTCTGTTTTAAGAAATAAAGTGACTTCTCAGCGGCTGTTGATTCACTGCCCACAGGGAGATTTTTGAGCCGAGGCTTCCTAGCCTCGGTAGAAATTTGCATACAACTTCCACTTCCTGTTTCGGAGCCTGTTCCGGCTTTACCTGGGCCGGGAGAGGGTGGAGGGAGGCCCGGAGCGACCCAAGGTGGAGTGACCCAAGAAGGAGAGAGCGCGATCAGCCCGTGGCCCGGTCTGTTTGTCCGTGGTGGCTCTAAGGTAAGTTGTTCAGAGTTGTCACCTGCCTCGCCTTACTTCTTTTTGACCCGTTTCCCAAAACAGTTTTCTCCTTTACTGAAATGTGCTGCCTTACTTTCCTTCACCCGCCTCTCCCCACCTTTCGTTTGTTTGTGTACAGAGAGACCAGCTTGGGCTGGGAAAATGACAGCTACATTTCTGCTGTGAGAAAATGCTGGTGGTTTAGTATTTCAGACGGGCGAGCGAAGATTAACTCTTTGAGGAGTGGAGACACACACACACGCCTGTGTTTGAGTACTTAGTGTCCCCACAAGTTTCGATTAAGAAGACAAGCCCCATTCTCCAGGGAGGGAGCCGGGGATGGCACAGATTAAGGAATTGGCTTCCAGCCTCAGACACGTCAGTGGCAGAGATGGAGGGAGAACTCCCAAGTTTTCTTGATCCCTTTTTCACTCGGGGGGAAAAAAAATCAACACCACGTTCTTGGGCCAGGAAGTTCATCTCCGCTCTGTGCTGGCTGTGGCGCCCTGTCAGCTCCTCTCCCACAGCCCTCCACCCTCCCAAATGACCCAGACATTTGCTGGCACGGACAGTAGGCCTGAGCCTTTAGGGAAAACCAAGGGAGAAGTGCAATTATTTGATCTTAGAAGCTAATCGAGCTTCCTGTGACTTTCAAGTTCAAGATGATTTCTTAGTATAGGGGGATATTTTTTAATGAACGGGGAAAAAAAGAGACCAAATAAGTAATAAAAGCAGAGGACAAGAAACTTGGTTTCAAGTTCTCACTCCAATCCTTGCTGGCTCTGTGACTTATGCAATTTACTTTGGTTTCCCTAGGCCTGGATTTCTTCATCAATAAAATGTGTGTGGGGTTGTGAACTAACAAGATTATGTCGAAATTCTAACGAAATAAGGCTGGGGTGATGGGAATCCCAGAGGGGTAGCCATAATAGGTGGTCTTAGAAGAGTGCGTTTTGTTTACTGATTACTCAAATACATTCATCTTACCTCTTGCTACTAAGAGATAGTTAGTCCCTGGAGGAAAAGGACTCCTTTCTTAATCCTTCTCTACCCTCTAGCACTCAGTGTACTATCAAGCACCTTGTAGGCGCTGGGGTTTCTTCCATATAAGCTGCTCTGATTTGTTTCACTCGTCTGCTCTCGAGGCAAAAGGTGAAGCCATAGCCTGGGTAAGAGGCTGAGAGTGGCGCGTGGTGTGCTGGGCTGCCACATGGCTCTGCAGGAGGCTGCCTGGAATTTAGGTGTTATTATTGGCTGTAGTTAAATAGGAGAAAGCAGGGGGTTTCTTGAATTAGTTTATGTCCCATTTGGGTTACCCAGGAAGAACCAGTCCGTGCACTTGCCCACAGAGTCAAGGCAGGCCCGAGAGCTGGCAGACGAGCCTGGCCCCAGAAGGCTACGTTTCTGACTTAGCAGGAGCTGGAAACCACTCCTTGGCTAGACCAGTCACTGTGTGGGGCCTTTAATGGGGGGTGAAGGGAAGCTGTGAAGCACATCCAGATACCACGTAAGGGTGATGACTAGGATCAGACGCATTATTTGATGACCGACACACAGAATCCTTAAGCTTTTCCAAAAAAAATCCTGATTGTTTCTTTTGAGCTGTTACTCTCCCTCCATACAGTTCAAACAGGCCCTGACTGTGTGGGATGGACTGACTCACGGCTTTCGGTATTGCTCAGCTGTTTCTGTGGAATATCAAGGCCCTGGTATGGTCCCTGTCATGTTTTTAGATGGCTCTCTCTATCGCCCTGGGATGGGAGAACAGGAATTTCAAGATGTTTCACCTGTGATGAGTTACTGATTTTTTTTTTTTATTATTATTATTTTCAAATAACATGCACCACTATCTGAAATCAGGCTGTTATTTGCTGCCAGCCTAGCTTTGATCCAGAAAGGCCACCCACAGTCATTCTTCATCTGGTGTCATTTGTGATGAGGTGGCACTAGACAGAAGCCCCTGCTCTGCTCCGTGCCTGGGGTGGGCTGACTAGGAGTGAAAGCGTGTTGGGGAGCAGACTTTTAACTCGGGGGTACTCACTTTGGGAGGGTGCAAAGATGGAAAATATTTAAGCCTGCTTCTCTCAAGATTAAGGTGTTAGTGATTTTCAGATGCTCTGAAAATAAGAGAAGAAGGCAGTCATAGTTGCACGAATTCAGAATCATAGTTGCAGGCTCTCAGAAAGATCGATTATGCGGGTAGTTTGTCTAAATTAAATCTATGTTTAGAAGAATCGAAATCTCGGAAATATCCTGAATTCTAATCATTTTTCTGCTACAGGAAAATTTAGATTTTAGCCTTTCAAAACACATATGAATTGCAGACAACTGCTGCAGGGAGAGCAAAACAGAGCACACAGATGAGCCATGTTAAACTTTAAGTTCCTTTCAGATCCAACGAAATGACCCCTCATGTTTGATCACAGTTCCTTATCAAAACAACCCTGCAGGCCTTCCCTGAGAAAGCATCTGAGGATTAGAATCAAGAGGCTCTCCCCCTGGGCCTCTCCTGTTTCTTCCTAGTGCATTGTCACTGAGATATTTTTAGTTCCTGAAACCCAGGCTGTCCTCCTCCCTCCGACATTTGACATTCTTTGCGTCTCTTGCCCAGCAGGCCTCCTACTCGCCCAAATGTGCTTCGATGCCTGAGTGTTAAGCTCACCCTGTGCCTGTGTGTGTGTGTGTGTGTGTGTGTGTGTGTGTGTGTGTGTGTGTCTGTGCATGTGTACAGATGTGTACACAGACCTTCCTGGGGACCAGAAGTTGTAAATTGGCTGAGGGAGGAAGGTGGGCTTTCATCCCCTCGTGATTCGCAGAGCTGAGCCAGTTTGGCGTGGTTCCCTGGCAAAGCAGCTGAGATCAAGCTATTCAGGACTGACTGGAGCCCCCGGCCTGCTTGACCCCCTTCTTTCATCCTGAAGACGCAGGCTGGCCGGGGTCTGGGCAGCTCCCTGAGCGATGATGGAAACTTGGCCCTTCCCCACCTCACTGTTCTCCTGTGCTCACGGTTCCAGTGTTTTTCTTTCTTCCTCTCCCGGGCGGGGTCCCTGGTCTCCCTCCCACCTCCGATTTCCCTTCCTCCTCCTCTGTGCTGTCTGCCCAGATTCTTCCCAGCTCAGCAGCTTACCCGTAACACTCTTGCCTTTTGCCTGCATTCATTCTTTCCCTTCCCTTCCAACTGTAATACGTAAAAATCACAGTTTAAGCAAGCCTCTCTCCTCCACCAGTAAAGGACAAGTTTTTTTAACTTTTCCTTCAAGGTTTCCCACTCTCCTTGCTTCTCTTCCATTTTCCTTTCTTCCTTTCTATCCCTTCTCCCTCTGCCAATTTTTTTTCCTTTCTGCCCCTTCTTTTCCTCACTCTGGGGTCTGGACTGAATTAAGAATCACGAACGTGTGTTTACAGAAACCTTATCTGAAACAAAACAAACGAACAAGAGAACCCATGGGCTGGTTTGAGGTTGTTCTCTAAACGGTTTTTACCAGCTTCCAGCGTGGTGGAGTCAGTCCTTTCCCATTAGCCCCGTCATTGAGTTGAGCAGCTCAGAGGAGTTGCAGAGCAAACTTCCGCACATCAGGTCGGGTCACGCTGCACCGCCTTCAGCCTGCTGTGAGCTGTACTGGGCAGGCTATGAACAAGGGCCAGTAAATGTTCCCTTGTCTCCAGGGCTCACCACTGCTTCCAATCCTCTGGCAAACCAAATGGAAGAACTTCTCTGTCTGGGAAATTCTGCAAGTTAACTTGGAAATATTTCTTCACTGGAATTTGAACCTGAGCCACACAGTTCACTCAAAACCAACTTCCACTAAGCAAACCAATGTTGGGAGAGTTTGCATGCGTTGGGGCAGTAAACAAAGAACATTAATGAGTTTAAAGATTTTTTTTAAATCCCAAATTTTTGGACAGTTATGAAAAAAATTACTCCCTGGAGAATGAAGTAAGACCTTGAGAATCTGTGACTGCAAGGACCTGGTCCAAAGTGCATCTGAGGATCTTCCTAGCTGTAAATTTATATATTTATTAATATGTCCCCCTGAAATATTCATGCTGTGTGTCTCTAGGACCCTTCACCCCTATTGTTGACCCAAAGAATGCTTTTTTAAAAAAATCCAAGCAGTTGGTAACAGCAAGCCTTGATCATTTAGGAGCTGGTAACGTGGTTTATTAATTACTCAGGCTGCTCACTCCTGCCCTTCCTCTGTTTCTTGCTCTGCTATTTGTCTTCTTCCAGGGACATAACACCTTCATTAAATCCCATCCATCCTTGCCTCAGAGGCGTCCCCTGGAAGATATCCCCTCTCTAGATGCATCGCCATTTATCGTCACCCTTTGTTTGTTCTCTGTCAACAAGTTTTCAATTTACTTTGAATTCAGTTTATGATTAAAATTTAATGAGATCCAATCAAGTGCTTTTCTCAGATCAAGATGCCTCTGCAGCCTCATCCACATCCTCTATATTGTCGTGGCCTGAAGGAAAAAGCCATCACAGGTTTCCAGCCTGGCCATTCTTCATAAAACACAGGTGGCATGTATCCACGCCTCCTTGGCTTCAGGGTGAATGGTTCTGAAACCTGTCTATTCCAGGAGCTTCTAGGGTTTACTCAGCTCCTGCCATCCCCTTTCTCCCCTCCCCCACATTGCCGTACAAGTCGGTGCCCCCAACCGAGAATCAAGTGGGTTCAGTGCCCAGGCTCTGGTGCTGAACTGCTTGGATTTGAACACGAGCTAGGCTACTTACTGGCCCTGTGGCGTTGGGAAAGTTACTTACCCTCCCTGTGTTCAGTTTCCCCATTCCTAAAACGGGGCTGACAGCAGTACCTACAAATAGGGTGGCTGAGAGGATAAGTTAATACGTGTAAAACACTTGGAACAGTATTTGACACATAGTAAACATTTAACAAATATTAACAATTATTGTTAACAAAGGGTAAGGTTTCTTAAGTGTATCCATTTCATTAGGTTTATATTGATTTATCAGCATAATCTATATCAGAGCTTGATAAACTACAACTGTTGAGCCAAAGGTGGCCTATGGTCTGTTTCCGTACCTGCCTATTGCTAAGAATTTATATTTTTAAAGCGTTGTTTAAGAACAAACAAACTAACTGAAAAGCAGAGTATGAGACAGAGACTGTATGTGGTCCACAAATGTGAACTATTTACTATCCGGCTCTTTACAGAAAAGGTTTGCCAGTGCCTGATCTATGTGGTTTAATGGAAAGAGGTAGGAGATCTATAGGCTAGAATTGGCGGTGACTTTGGAGAAGCTATTTAATGTGCCCACGGCTCTGTACAATAGGAATGGTGAAGTGAAACCACGTACCTCGCCTGGGACCCAGCTGTTTTAAGGACCAGATGAAATGACATATATCGAATCTGCCAGAGATACACATGTTGGTTAAAAAGATATGGTCTCCATACATTAGGTTCATATAATAGGTTTAGCGTCCAGGTATAAAACAAGTGAACATTGTCTAGAAAACAGTTCTAGAGCCAAATCACTTGTTGTTGTAAAAATAACAAAATAGCCATTGTTTTGGGAGAGCTTGATATGGGCCAGGCCCTACGGTCAGCACTTTATTTACACCTTCTTCTTTTACCCTCCTATGGGGCAAATGCTGTCATTTCCCCCACTTTACAGATGAGAAAAATGAGGCCCAGAGAAGTTAAGTAATTTTCTCAAGGTCACACGTCTAATCATGCAGCTAGCAAAGGAAGAATTTAATCGTGGGGAGCTTGAATCTAGAGCCTGTGCATTTAAGTCCTGCATATTTTCCACATCCTAGAAATATGTATTTATTCAGGGTAAGCCCGTCTGGATGGCAGAAGCCACAGTTAACTGTGAACGTGGACATCATATCTGTGAATATGTGCCCTGAGAGAGACTTGTGCCCTATGCACACCAGGATGGGGTCTAAGAGACCTGCAGAAAGCGAGGAGGGCATGATGGGAGGAAAAGAAGGTTTTGGATGAACGATGAGATAAGAAAGGTAGTGCTGCGAAGACTGATTGATAGGCTCTGTTTCGGGAAACTAATAATTTAAGGCAGAATGTGCTGGAGGAGAGAAAGGTTGCTGGGAACAGACATGAGCAAAGACTTGGAGGCAGCAAAAGAGAGAGAAAGAGAGAATGAGTGGGAAATTCTGTGAATGGGACACCAGGGAGAATTGTCACAGGGGATGTCAAAACTGCTGATGTCTGAATAAGGTCTTATCTGCAAAACCAGGCTATGCAGGAAGGGTAGGGGGCAGAAAGGAAGCGAGAGAGGCTGGGACAGAAAAACTGACAAAGAGATTTGAAGAAAGATGCTGGTCAGAATCTAAGAGCTGGAACCACAGCTCACAGTCCAAAGGGCAGTGAGATTCCAGAGAAGGAAAACTGCTGTCTCTTGGGTCAGATCAGAGTAAGAACCAGGCTCACATACACCACGGTTTCACCTGGTTGTGTGGCCCTGGGACTAGCCCTCCATTCCTAGCTTGTGCCACCCCAGTCCCACCCACTCCCACCGTGGACAAATGTCCCCACCCTCTGTGGAACGGTCTTTTGTATTTTATGGGACGGTTCACTCTCTCCTGGGTGGTCTCAGCAGTGCCTCGCTCACATTGGTCCTTACTCTTTGTGAACATCAGAATCACTGGCGGAGCTTCTCCTTTTCCTTTTTTATCTTTTAAGTAGATATACAGGCACTTGGTACAAAACTTAAAAGGTAAAAAATGCTCTGAAGAGCAAGTCCCTCTCCTGCCCCTGTTCCCAGCCACCCAGTTCCCTTCCCAGAGGCATCCTCTGTTCCAGCTTTCGGATGCGATGGTGTGGGGCATATACAGTCTCAGATCGTACAAAGGGTAGTGTGCTCTACACACTGTTCTGCTCTTTCCTTTTTTAACGTCGCAGTAAATCTTGGAGATGGTTCCACATCAGTTCACACAGCACTTCCTCAGTCTTTTCAAAAAGATGCAGAGTGTTCATTGTAAGGCTGGACCATAGTTTTAAAAAGCAGAACCTTTTTGGATGCGTGGGTTGTTTGTAGTCTTTGCTGTTACAGACATTGCTGCATTGCCTATCCTCATAGCCTCTTCGTTTTAAATAATATGTGCATATCTCTGTAGAGGAAATTCTTGGAAATGAAATTACTAGGTCAAAGGACATAAGATCTTAAAATTCTGATAGTTATGGCCAAATTGTACACATTATACTACCCTTGGCAAAATATGAGAGAACCTATTTACCTGTGGGACTTAAACAGCAAAAAAAGGGAGCCCTGGCCCCGCCTCAGAATCTCTAGGTGTGAGGCCCGGACATCTGTATTGTGAGCCTCAGAAAGCGTTTCTGAAACAGAAACTCTCCTGTGGTCCCTGGCCAGCCAGCCTCTCCCTTCCCCCAGGGGTTTGAAGCGATGATGAGCTAGACACAGATGTCGGATGTCGTGCTCCAGCCTCTCCCTGGCTTCCAGGCTTGGGAGCTCAGCATCATCCTGATAAGCTGAGACTGTCTAGAGCACCGCCAGCCCTGGGGCTCACCAGGGCCTGGCTGGAAGGTCTTCTATCCCCCTCAGGGGTCATGGACTTCTCCTCTAGGTCATGGCTAGAAAACAGGGCTTTTCCACTTAAAACCAATTGCCACCCGCTGTTAAGGATGGGAGCACAGGCTGTGCCAGGGTTACAACTGCCTGGACATCATATAGAGGAGGGTCTGGAATAAAACAGGGAAATTAGAAATGGTTAGGAGTGATGAGATACTGAGTTAATTTTTTTCAACGTGCATTATTTTTTTTTTTTTTTACAATATTGACATTAAAGACAAAAAAGTAGGGCTTCCCTGGTGGCGCAGTGGTTGAGAGTCCGCCTGCCGATGCAGGGGACAC
>NW_006781084.1:0-200 GCF_000442215.2 Lipotes vexillifer
CCTGCCAAGACTGAACCAGGAAGAAATAGAAAATATGAACAGACCAATCAGAAGTACTGAAATTGAAACTGTTATTAAATACCTTCCAATAAACAAAAGCCCAGGACCAGATGCCTTCACAGGCGAATTTGATCAACCATTTAGAGAAGAGCTAAAACCTATCCTTCTCAAACTCTTCCAAAATATAGCAGAGGGAGGAA
>NW_006781086.1:0-696 GCF_000442215.2 Lipotes vexillifer
AGTGACCTGTGCTTGCTCACAGGCTTCTTGGTGGCTGCAGCAGCAGCCTTAGTGTTTCATGCCGTTGTCCGTGGTGATAGCCATGGCTTGCGCCTTACTCTGGAACTCGTTTAGGCGGTGCTCTGAACCCCCTCTCCTCGCACACTCTGAAACAGTGGTCTCTTGCCTCTTAGGCAGGTCCAGACTTTTTCCCAGACTCCTTCCCTGCTAGCTGTGGCACACTAGCCCCCTTCAGGCTGTGTCCTCTCCCTGGGATCTGACCTCCGAAGCCGGAGCCTCAGCTCCCAGCCCTCGCCTGACCCGGCGTGTGAGCAGACAAGCCTCTCGGGCTGGTGAGTGCTGGTCGGCATCGATCCTCTGTGTGAGAATCTCTCCACTTTGCCCTCTGCAGCCCTATTGCTGCGCTCTCCTCCGTGGCTCCGAAGCTTCCTCCCCCCCGACCACCCCCCGTCTCTGCCAGTGAAGTGGCTTCCTAGAGTGTGGAAACTTTTCCTCCTTCACAGCTGCCTCCCAGAGGTGCGGGTCGCATCCCAATTGTTTTGTGTCTGTTTTTTCTTTTTTCTTTTGCCCTACCCAGGTATGTGGGGAGTTTCCTGCCTTTTGGGAAGTCTGAGGTCTTCTGTCTGCATTCAGCAGGTGTTCTGTAGGAGTTGTTCCACATGTAGATTTTTTTTTTTTTTTTTCAGTGCGTGGGCC
>NW_006781087.1:0-251 GCF_000442215.2 Lipotes vexillifer
TTCAAAGTAGAAAGGATAGTATTTTCAACAAATGGTGCTGAGAAGTCTTGTTGTCAACATGCAGAAGAAGGAAGATGGACCCTTACCTAACATCATATGCAAAAATTGATGGAAATGTATTAAGAAACTAAATATAAGACCTAATAAAATAAAAAGTCTTAGAAGGAGACACAGGACAAGAGCTTCAGGACATTGGATTTGGCAGTGTTTTCCTCAATATGAAATGAAGGAACAACAGAGGTACAGCTAAC
>NW_006781089.1:0-885 GCF_000442215.2 Lipotes vexillifer
TGATCATTTCACAAGCTAGTGGAAGAAGGAAACACTCCTGCGAGAACGTACTTAGAATTCGGAGTGAGGCATTCAAGCCCAGAGGAGCCCGCAAGCGGAGGTGGTGCTGAGGACCGACACCCACTCAGGTAGACGGAATAACAGCCCCAAAGATGTCCGCACCCGACGCCCTGGAGCCAACTGCTGTGTTACCTTAGGTGCAAAAAGGGTCTTTGCAGGTGTGATCGGGTTAAGGATCTTGAGGGGGGGAATGAGCTTGTATGTTCCAGGTGGACCCAATGTAATCACCAGGGTCCTTGTAAGAGGGAGGAGGCAGGTGAGAGAGAGGGAAGGAGGTGCGACCACATAAGCAGGAGTCCTAGTCAGAGGGAGGATTTGCAGAGGCTACAGTTCTTGAAGGCGGAGGAAGGGGCCCCGAGCCGAGGAATGCAGACGGCCCCCAGACGCTGCTAAAGGTAAAGGAATGGGTTCTGCCCTGGAGCCTTCAGAAGGAGCGCAGCCCTGCTGCGCCCTGATTTTAGCCCAGTTTAACATGTTAGCCTCTGAGCTCCTGAACTGTAGGATAATAAGTTGTGTTGTTTGGTGCCCCTATGTGAGTGGTTCGTTACAGCAGCAACTGCAAGCTTGTTGGGATGAACAGCCTCCAATCCCAAACCTGAAGGGCATTAGCCAGGTGACGGGGTGAAGGTGAGATCAAGGACAGTGTCCTACCGCTGGTGGGTCCTCTTGTGTTTGGAGAATGCATGGCGTCCAGTGGGGATGAACTGGAGTAGGGATGGGAAATGGGGAGCTGCCTGTTCCTCTCGGTGGACCTAAAGCCTGAGGGACCCTCCGTGTGCAGTCGTGGTCTCATCAACTCCCTCGCCCACTCCACACGTGTCCGTG
>NW_006781090.1:0-1162 GCF_000442215.2 Lipotes vexillifer
ACCCGTGTCCCCTGCATTGGCAGGCGGACTCTCAACCACTGCGCCACCAGGGAAGCCCAACATCGCTAATATCAAGGAAATGCAGACCAAAACCACAATGAGATATCACCTCACACCTTTCAGAATGGCTATCATCAAAAAGAACATAAATAACAATGTTGGTGAGGATATGGAGAAAAGGGAACCGTCATACACTGTTGGTGGAAATGTAAGTTGGTGCAGCCAGTGTGGAAAACAGTATGGATGTTTCTCAAAGAAATAAAAATAAAACTACCATATGACCCAGCAGTTCCAATCTTGGGTATATATCCCCCCAAAACAAAAACACTAATGGAAAAGATACATGCACCCCAATGTTCATAGCAGTATTATTTATAATTGCCAAGGTAGGAAAGCTACCTAATTAAGGGTCCATCAACAGATGAATGAATAAAGAAGGTGTGGTATGTGTATACAATGGAATACTATTCAGCCATAAGAAAGAATGAAATTATGCCGTTTGCAGCAACATGAATAGACTTGGAGGGCATTAGGCTAAGTGAAATAAGTCAGACAGAAAAAGACAAATACTGTATGATATCACTTATTTGTGGACTCTAAAAAATATAACTAGTGAATACAACAAAAAAGAAGCACACTCGCAGATACAGAGAACAAACTAATGGTTACCAGTGGCAATATAGGGGTAGGGGAGTGGGAGGTACAAACTACTGGGTGTATGATAGGCTCAAGAATGTATTGCAGAACAGGGGTAATACAGCCAATATTTCGTAATAACTGTAAATGGAAAGTAACCTTTAAAAATTGTGTAAAAAATTTAAAAAAAATTTTAAATAAAATCCCTAACAAAGTAAAAAAAATGTTGATCTTTTTAAAAAAATTAAATATATTCCACATATTATAAACCTCCCGCGGATAAGAAAGGAGAACATGAAGTAAAACAAACCATAATAAAATATCATTATTCAACAAAGTTCTATTATCATTAGTATAAAGGATAGCATGTCTCTTAAAGCTAGAATTTGTTTTGTTAAAGGGAAAGAAGAGTTAAGTAAATTCCAAGACATTTCCTTCGGAAAATGAAAAGGACTGTTGAAAGTCTAGTTTTCACTCATGGTAAACTTTTTTTTTTTTTTTTTCTTGCGTTATGCGGGCCTCTCAC
>NW_006781092.1:0-2364 GCF_000442215.2 Lipotes vexillifer
CAGGGCTTGAACCTGTGTTCCCTGCATTGGCAGGCGGATTCTTAACCACTGCACCACCAGGGAGGCCCGTGAAAAGAGATTCTTATTGGTAACAAGCTATAACCCAGTTCAAGACCAAAGAGTGAAAAAAAATTTTTTTTAATTTTGTTTAGAGTTTCATTGCTTCCTTCTGGGAAAACTATCTGGCTATTAGACATCATAATCTGAGTAACATGGTGGTCGCCTCTTCCCCAATAATGACGTTAACGGCTTATAATTTCAGAGCATTTAATTTGTAAAATGCTCTTACATCCATTAGGATACTTTATATCCAACAATTTGGCACGTGGTAAGCACAAAAGGAAGTGAAGGCAAACTGGTGTGGGTATTTCTTAAGACTCATTTCAAGTTCATTGATGATTCCAGCACATATGTTTTGTTTCCAAAGTGCTGGTGTTTCACTTCCAGGGTAATGGTATCTGCCTCTTGCTGTAAGCCTCCTTCTGGTTCCTTGACTCCTTAATTTATTTTCCTTTCATTTATGATTCTTCCCCATGTAATACATGTTTGTGTATTGTTAAAATATTGCCCTCATGTTGTGCGGCATGCCCAAGTATTTCCTCAGTGTGTCACTTATGGATCGCAGGACCAATTCTGTTCTCAAGACAAAATGCCAAGGCTAAGATTAGTTCCAGTTTTATATTAATGACTGTTGATTCTTAAGGCTCAGAAACCTCCAATTGCTGCACAGATACCAAAATGGTCAAATGGTGGCCTGTGTGGAAGGCAGGCTCTCACTCATTTCCTGTACTAAAGGGTTGTTTTCCTGTCCTAGATAGCTTCTACTTCAGAAGCATAATCCATTCTCTCCCACTCATCCAGTCTCAAGAGATTTGAAACTATTCTGCAATAAAAGATGTGTAAGGTTGACCCTCCCTGCCCACGCTGCTCTCTTCTCAAATGGGTTGAGTCAGAATTTCCTTTTTCTCTAATTCAGCAATGGGCCAGCTGGTTTTGTCTGATAGATTAATACCCAGTTAAATGACCTTCTCCGAACTTCATCTAACCAAGAAAAAGACAGAGTTAAGCAATGATTTAATTAATGGAATCAAAGAAGACTGGTAAAGTAGATAAATTCAGACCCTAAAACCTCTTTCCGCCATAGCAATATTTTGGGAAGTTTCCATAGTACAGTGATTTGTCTCTATTATGAAACTTTAAATTATATAATAGGGGAACTATGTTTTGTCCTCCATTAATTGTATGGCAACCTAGATGGGTCAAAATTCCTAAGAAGAAGAAATAAAAAATATTATTTATTGTTTATATGGCTTCAAAGCTCAACAACAACAAAAAACTATTAAGACCCCGTGGCCCTATATGTTATATAATTGTTTTCACTGAATTAGGGTTTGGTATTATATCCTAGGTATACATTAAAAGGTGCTACAAGAAACAACCATATGAAATCTAATTTTGCATTTAATGTGGGGATATAATTTGAATATATTTTTCACCATAACTCAGTGTGTGTCTTAGGAAGCTCTCAGAAAGACGCGTGTTTCAACTTCAGTATGAAACAGTAATATATAGTCCAAGTTAAAAAATGGCCTAAACAATACAGATGTGTAATATCTCATTAACAATAAGACTAGAGAGAGGTGACTGCTGGTACTGATGTAGCTGTTCATTGATGTCATCAAAGACAGTATTTTTCTTTCTATTTTTCTGCCCTACCATTTTTGGCTGTTGTCTTTCCAATCTAATGCTTTGTACCTCATGTCACATGGTGGCAGCCACAGGACCAGGCCATATATCCACATTCAGGTCAGGAAGAAAGAGAGGGATGGGTCAGCAACTTCTTTTCTCCCTATCCATCTGAAAAGAGAACAAAAGCTTTTTCAGAACTAATCTACTTATATCTCATTGGCATTTCTGGATCACATGACCCCCCAACAAAATCAGAGACATGTTAACCAATTATCATAGCTATAACAATATATTTTCCCTGACCCATTTTTTAGAACAATCCTTATGGGCAACCTTAAGTCTAAGGAATTGAGAAAAGTTTAAGTCATGGCCCCTGCTTTCTTTCTATAAGTTTAGCCTCTAGTTGAGAGGCAATTCATATATGAAAAATTAAATAACTGTGAGACAATAATAATAATAATAGGCACACAGGCATTCATCATGAAATACAAGTGAATGGCCTAAACAGTAAATGTTGAAGGATCCCACTATGGTTTGGGATGAACAGGATAGGTTTCATTTTTTTTTAATTTAATTTTATTTTATTTATTTATTTGTTTGTTTGTTTTTTTGACACGGGCCTCTCACTGTTGTGGCCTCTCCCATTGCGGAGCACAGGCTCCGGATGCACAGGCT
>NW_006781094.1:0-262 GCF_000442215.2 Lipotes vexillifer
AGAGAGCAACCAAACCAATAAACAAATCCACCAATGATAACAAGTGCTAAAAACTAAACTAAGGTAAACATGTAAATCAGAAACTAGTCAGTTGCTTATAGCAAACCCTAAGTCTACAGTTGGTCCCAAAGTCTACCACCTCAATTTTGGGATGGTTCATTGTGTATTAAGGTATTCCAGAGGTGCAGGGTACATCAATTTGATTGTGGAGATTTAGTCCGCTGCTCCTGAGGCTGCTGGGAGAGATTTCCCTTTCTCTTCT
>NW_006781095.1:0-631 GCF_000442215.2 Lipotes vexillifer
ACCAGGACGCCCTTGGCCAAAAAGGGCGTATGCGTTTTTTCCTGAATATATTCAGTAAAAAACACATACGTACTTTTTGGCCAACCAAGGAAGCTTGCAATGGAAATCTGTGCTATAATGAACTCTCACTTCCCCCTGGTCAAAAAGGCCATCTGAAAAAATTGTAAAATCCAGAAAGGCAGGACAGGCCAGAGAGAACAGGGAGCATTGTTATGCTGATGGGCGGGATGTAAATTGCCCACAGCCACCCTGGAGAAACGTATGGTATTTCCTGAAACATCGAAAAAACAAGGTACATAGCCTCGGGCACTAGGCTTAGGGAAACAGAAATCAAAAAGACAGAGCCACCCCAAAGTTTGGGTCTACCCCCTTTACAGGAACCTCGTCCACGGTACAAGTTAAATACCCACGAAAGGAGAAACTGGATCACCAAATTTTGGCACTTATGTGCCATGGAATATCAGTCAGCCATGAAATCAATGTCATCAGGCCCATAGCATCTTAGTGAGTGGATTTAGTTACGATGATTCCAAGTGAAATAGGTCACACGGAAAAGAAACATCATAATGGTATCAATAATACACGGACTGTAAACTTTTCTACACATGGAAGGAATTACAAAACAGAAGAG
>NW_006781096.1:0-3698 GCF_000442215.2 Lipotes vexillifer
GCTCGAACCCATGTCCCCTGCATTAGCAGGCAGATTCTTAACCACTGCACCACCAGGGAATTCTCAATATCATACTTATTAGTGACTGTTAAAAAACTTTCTCTTTAAGATTGGGAATGAGATAAGGAGGCCTACTATCGCACTTTTTATTCAGTAGTACACAGGAGGGCCTAGCCAGTGTAACAAAGCAAGAAAATGAAGTAAGAGCTATAAAGATTGGAAAGGAAGAAATAAAACTGTTTTACCCACAGATGATGTGGTTGTGTACCTAGAAAATGTAAAAGAATCTGCAGATAAATTATTAGAATTAATAAGTGAGTTTAGCAAAGTTGCTACATTCAAGGTTAGTTTTTTTATTTAAGCAGTTGTGTTTCTATATATCAGCAATAAGCAATTATAAAATGAAATTTCAAAAATACCATTTAAAACTACATACCTTGATATAAATATAGCATAAGATATATTAAACTTCTATATAGAAAACTATTAAATGTTGAGAGAAATTAAAGAAGACCTAAATAAAAAGCGAGATATTCATATTCATGATTTCAGACACTATCTTTTGTAAAGGGGTCAGTTTCCACCAGATTTATCCATAGATTGAATGTAGTCTCAATCAAAATCCCACCTGTGTGTGTGTGTGTGTGTGTGTATAAGTGCGTTCAAATTGACAAGCTGATTCTAAAATTTATGTGGAACTGCAATAAGGTAGGCTGACTTACTCTTGGATATCAAGACTTATTACAAAACTAGAGTTATTGAAGACTGTGTGCTACTGGCACAACATGGGCAAAAAGACCATGGAACAGAATACAGAGCCCAGAGACTTGCACGTGTACGGACACTTGATCTATGACAAAGGTGGTTCTGCAGAGCAGTGAGGAAAGAAAGGCCTTTGAAATAATGGTGCTGGATCAGTTGGTTATCAGTATGGGGAGGGGGGTAAATCTCATAACATAGCCAGACGACTGGCATTTTAGATCTAAATGTGAAAGGCAAAACTATAAAGCTTCTAGAGATAATATAGGAGAATATTTTTAAGACCTTGGGATAAGAATTTTTTTAATGAAATAAATAGAATATAGAAAGCAATAACCGTAAAAGAAAAGATTGATAAATTGAACTACATTAAAATTAAAAACCTTTGTTCATCAAAAGATACAACTACAAGAAAAGGCAAGCCACAAAATGGAAGAAAATATTTACAGCACATATAATTGATAAAAAGCTTGTATCCAGAATATATAAAGAACTCTAAGTCAATAAGAAAAATATATGCAGCCCAATAGAAGACAGGAAAGAAAACTGAACAGATATTTTTTAAAAGAGGGTATTCAAATTAGCAACAAATTTTTTGAAAAGTAGTAACCTCAGTAGTAATCAGAGAAATGCAGATTAATACCACAGTGAGATACCACTCACACCCTCTGAAGTGGCTAATATTCAAAGACTACAGTATTAAAGATTGGTGAAGATATGAAGCAGCCAGAACTTTCCTATTCCATCACTTTGGGAAACTATTTAGATCTATCTACTAAAATTGAACAAGTACAAAATGTCATAGCTGCACTATTCACATTGGCCAAAACCTAGAAGCAGGCCAAATGCCCAACAACAAATAGAACAGTACAATGGGTGAATATATCATATTTCTACAAAGGTATAATATACAGCAGTGAATGAACTAACTACAGATATACACAACAGTGTGGATGAATGTCACAAACTTAATGTTAACCGAAAGAAGCCAGTAACAAAAGACTGCATATATTGTATGATTGTATTTTATATAAAGTTCAAAAACTCAACTGTAATATTTGATGTCAGGATAATGGTTACTTTGGAGAGAGATGAAAGAGAATTGATTGTAAGGTGACACATGGAGGGCTTCTGGGGTTCTAGCAATGTTCTGTTGTTTGATCTGGGTAGCTTTTTCCCATTATCATTTTGTTGAGGTATCACTGATGTACAATAAACTATACCTGTTTAAAATGTAGTTTGATGGGATATATTCGTGTGTGTATACATAGACATATGCGTCCTTGAAACCATCACCACAAGCTAGATAACAAATATTTCTATCTTCTCCCTTCCCCCCCCCAAATTTCCCAAGCCCTTTGTAATCCATCCCTCCCTCTACTTCAGGCTCCAGCAACTACCGATCTAATTTCTATCATAAATTCATTTGTGTTTTCTAGAATTTTATATAAATGGAATCATACAGTATGTACTCTTTTTTTGCCTGGCTCTTTTCAATCAGTATAATGAGTTTTGATTCACCCTCTTGGTTGCACGTTTCAAAGTTCACACAATATTGTTCCTTTTTATTGCTAAGTAGTATCTCATTGTATGGCTGTAGCACAATTTGTTTATCCATTCACCTGTCAATGGACATTTGGATTGTTTACTGTTTTTAGCTATTGCAAATGAACATTCATGTGCATATGCACAAAGGTGTGCATACAAGAATGTTTATTGCAGCATTGTTTGTAATAGCAAAAAAAAAAAAAAAAAGGTGGAAAAAAAATGTCCATCTAAACAGAAGTGGTCAAATAAATCATGGGACAGCCATTCTTCTGGAGCATGATGTAGTTCTTTTTTTTTTTTTTTATAAGTTTATTTATTTATTTTTGGCTGTGTTGGGTCTTCGTTGCTATGCACGGGCTTTCTCTAGTTGCAGCGAACAAAGGCTACTCTTTGTTGCAGTGTGCAGGCTTCCCATTGCAGTGGCTTCTCTTTGTTGTGGAGCACAGGCTCTAGGCACGCAGGCTGCAGTAGTTGTGGCATGCGGGTTCAGTAGTTGCGGTTCGCAAGCTCTAGAGCACAGGCTCAGTAGTTGTGGCACACGGGCTTAGTTGCTCCATGGCATGTGGGATCTTCCCGGACCAGGGCTCGAACCCGTGTCCCATGCATTGGCAGACAGATTCTTAACCACTGCATCACCAGGGAAGTCCACACTATGTAGTTCTTAAAAGCAACAAGGTAGATCTGTCTATATCAACATGGAAAGCTCTCTAAGGCACATTAAGTAATTGGACAAATTGTGGAATAATATTTATAGTAGGATCTCATTTTTATAAAAAGCTATACAGGGCTTCCTTGGTGGCGCAGCGGTTGAGAGTCTGCCCGCTGGTGCAGGGGACACAGGTTCTTGCCCCAGTTCGGGAAGATCCCACATGCCGCGGAGCGGCTGGGTCCGTGAGCCATGGGCGCTGAGCCTGCGCGTCCAGAGCCTGTGCTCCACAACGGGAGAGGCCACAACAGTGAGAGGCCCGCGTACCACAAAACAAAAACAAAAACAAAAACAAACAAACAAAAAGCTATACATATATGTGTGTAAAATACCTTGAGAAAGTGACTGGAAAGCTGCAGACCAAACTGTTAATAATACTGTACTGCACATTAGAAAGTTGCTAAGAGAGTAAATCTTAAAAGTTCTCATCACAAGAAAAAAATTCTGTAACTGTATATGGTGACGGATGCTAACTGACTTATTGTAGTGATCATTTTGCAATATATACAAATATAGAATCGTTATGTTGTACACATGAAACTAATAGAATGTTGTATGTCAGTTGTACCTCAGCTTAAAAAATAATTACAAAATAAAAAATAATCTTTTTTTTTTTTTTTTTTGCGGTACGCGGGCCTCTCACTGTTGTGGGTTTTTCCTCTTCCGTTGACCGCGTTGGGTGGCT
>NW_006781096.1:3739-21026 GCF_000442215.2 Lipotes vexillifer
TGTGGGATCCTCCTGGACCGGGGCACGAACCCGTGTCCCCTGCATCAGCAGGCGGACTCCCAACCACTGCACCACCAGGGAAGCCCCCCAAATAACTGATTTTTTAAATGATTTATCCCTTCCCTAATCTCCTTCTGACATTCTTTCCCTTCCTTCTCTTTCACTGCATCAGACCCAGTGGTGGAGGAATTCTTTTTTTTTTTAACATCTTTACTGGAGTATAATTGCTTTACAATGGTGTGTTAGTTTCTGCTTTATAACAAAGTGAATCAGTTATACGTATACATATGTTCCCATATCTCTTCCCTCTTGCGTCTCCCTCCCTCCCACCCTCCCTATCCCACCCCTCTAGGTGGTCACAAAGCACCGAGCTGATCTCCCTGTGCTATGCAGCTGCTTCCCACTAGCTATCTATTTTATGTTTGGTAGTGTATATATGTCCATGCCACTCTCTCACTTTGTCCCAGCTTACCCTTGCCCCTCTGCATATCCTCAAGTCCATTCTCTAGTAGGTCTGTGTCTTTATTCCTGTCTTACCCCTAGGTTCTTCATGACATTTTTTTTCTTAGATTCCATATATATGTGTTAGCATACGGTATTTGTCTTTCTCTTTCTGACTTAGTTCACTCTTTATGACAGTCTCTACATCCATCCACCTCACTACAAATAACTCAATTTCATTTCTTTTTATGGAAGAGTAATATTCCATTGTATATATGTGCCACATCTTCTTTATGCATTCATCCAATGATGGACACTTAGGTTGCTTCCATCTCCTGGCTATTGTAAATAGAGCTGCAGTGAACATTGTGGCACATGAGTCTTTTTGGATTATGGTTTTCTCAGGGTATATGCCCAGTAGTGGGATTGCTGGGTCGTATGCTAGTTCTATTTGTAGTTTTTTAAGGAACCTCCATACTATTCTCCATAGTGCTGTACCAATTCACATCCCCACCAGCAGTGCAAGAGTGTTCCCTTTTCTCCACACCCTCTCCAGCATTTACTGTTTCTAGATTTTTTGATGATGGCCATTCTGACCGGTGTGAGATGATATCTCATTGTAATTTTTTAATTTATTTATTTATTTTGCGGTACGCGGGCCTCTCACTGTTGTGGCCTCTCCCGTGGCAGAGCACAGGCTCTGGATGTGCAGGCTCAGCAGCCACGGCTCACGGACCCAGTCGCTCTGCGGCATGTGGGATCTTCCCGGACCGGGGCACGAACCCGTGTCCCCTGAATCGGCAGGCGGACTCTCAACCACTGCGCCACCAGGGAAGCCCTCTCATTGTAGTTTTGATTTGCATTTCTCTAATGATTAATGATGTTGAGCATTCTTTCAGGTGTTTGTTGACGGTCTGTATATCTTCTTTGGAGAAATGTCTATATAGGTCTTCTGCCCATTTTTGGATTGGGTTGTTTGTTTTTTTGTTATTGAGCTGCATGAGCTGCTTGTAAATTTTGGAGATTAATCCTTTGTCAGTTGCTTCATTTTCAAATATTTTCTCCCATTCTGAGGGTTGTCTTTTGGTCTTGTTTATGATTTCCTTTGCTGTGCAAAAGCTTTTAAGTTTCATTAGGTCCCATTTGTTTATCTTTGTTTTTATTTCCATTTCTATACTACAAAGATACAGTAATCAAGACAGTATGGTACTGGCACAAAAACAGAAATATAGATCAATGGAACAGGATAGAAAGCCCAGAGATAAACCCACGCACATATGGTCACCTTATCTTTGATAAAGGAGGCAGGAATGTACAGTGGAGAAAGGACAGCCTCTTCAATAAGTGGTGCTGGGAAAACTGGACAGGTACATGTAAAAGTATGAGATTAGATCATTCCCCTAATACCATCACAAAAATAAGCTCAAAATGGATTAAAGCCCTAAATGTAAGGCCAGAAACTATCAAACTATTAGAGGAAAACGTAGGCAGAACAGTCTATGACATAAATCACAGCGAGATCCTTTTTGACCCACCTCCTAGAGAAGTGGCGGAGGAATTCTGACTGATGCAGTCTAGCTTCAGATCCAGTGTGCTTACCACTTATTGGTGGTACATGGACCTCAGATTCCTCCATATGTAAAATGGGAATAATTATAGCACCCTTCTCATGGGATGGTTGCAAGGATTCAGTGAGATTCTGTTAAACACTAGAACAGTGCCTGGTACATTATTAATAGTGTGTGCTGTTAAGCAAAGCATTTAACTTTTCTGGACTTCAGTTTTCTCATCTGTAAAATGACAAGGCTGAACAAGATGATCTCTAAGGTTTCTCTTAGCTTAAACAATTATAATACTGTGATTTAGTGCTCGTGTAAGTAATTTATCCCTATCAGTCTAGGTATACTTTTCCCTTCTTAACTGTACTTGTTTCCCTGGTACATGATGATCTGCTTTCTCAGAAATCCTCTGAAGAAAGAAGTGTGGTTAAACTTGGCTTGACTGAAACGTCTCATTGCAGCATTTGTAGCTGGAGCATAATGGATAGTGTAGTTTATTGGAGGTGTTATGAAGAGAGGAAAGGAAATGGAATCCAGGTCCATTTACACTTACTGGTAGGAAGCAAATATGAAATGATAGCAGTGATGATAACAGTTAATATTTACTGAACATTTTCTATGTGGAAGGCAATATACTGGCATATATTATTTCATTTAATCTTTACCGTAATCTCATTAGGTAGATGTTCTTGTATCCCCATTTTTCAGATGAGGAAACAGAGGCACAGAGAAATTAAGGAACTTGCTTAAGTTCACACAGCTAGTACATAATGGAGTTGGGATTTGAACATATAATCTGATTCTAGCACCCATGCTCTTATCCATTGTGCTATATTGAATTGATTCCAGGTGGAGAATCAATTGAGTTTTAGTAACTAGAACACTTCACATGAATATATATAATTTTTACCAACTTTTTATTTTTAAAAATGATAAAGTTATAAAAAAGTTGAAAGATTTATATAACAAACATATATATAGATTCAACAATTTTGCTTCGTTTAATCTCTTTCGTGCACACTCTCTCTCTCTACACACACACACACACACACACACACACACACACACACACACACACACGATCTCTGTTTTTTAAAAAGTAAATGACAGGGACTTCCCTGGTGGCGCAGTGGTTAAGAATCTGCCTGCCAATGCAGGGGACACGGGTTTGATCTCTGGTCTGGGAAGATCCCACATGCCGCAGAGCAACTAAGCCCATGTGCCACAACTACTGAGCCTGCATGCCTAGAGCCCATGCTCTGCAACAAGGGAAGCCACCGCAGTGAGAAGCCCGTGCACCACAACAAAGAGTAGCCCCCGCTCGCCTCAACTAGAGAAAAGCCCGCGCACAGCAACAAGGACCCAACGCAGCCAAAAATAAATAACTAAATATATTTAAAAAAAAAAAAAAAAAAAGTAAATGACAGACATCATGACACTCCTAAGAACCATCTCCTAAATAGCAATAATACCATTATCACGTTTAAGAAGTATAACATTGAGTACAGACTGTTTTAATAACCTTTAGTCTGTTTAGAGTAAGTCCAATGTCCTGTTAGAAGTTGAAATCACATTGTTAAAAAAAATTTATCAAAATCTGACTTTTTTTTTTCTTCTCAGAAATCATATTCCATGCCCATTGGCATTGAATTTCAGCGGAGATATGCAACGATTGTTCTAGAGCTTGAACAACTGAACAAGGACCTAAACAAAGTTTTGCATAAAGTTCAACAGTACTGCTATGAGGTAGGTAATTTGTATGAATTTCCCTTGTGGGGATTGTGACCTCCACTCTTATCTGAAGCTTAATACTGTTACCATCACATTTCAGAAAATCCAAATTAAGCCAATATCCTTTAGCAGAACCATATTTTATATATATTTCTATTCCTTACAGAATCAGTATTGAAGAGTGCTTTATACACAGTGAGCTATCAATTCTGTTGGTTTTCTGTTTGTTTGAATTACAAATGATTATATTATAGCTCTCCTGAAATTTAGAAACATCCAGAAAAATAATTTCTTTTAATTCCACTACCCCAAAGACTATATTTTGGTTTACTTCCTCCTAATTTTTTTTTTTTTTTTACCATACATGCTTTTTCTCACAAAGTTATGATCATGCTGTGTATATAATTTTGTTTGTTCCTTTTTAAACTTTATATTTGGGAATTCCCTGGTTCAGACTCCGTGCTTTCACTGCCGAGGTCCCAGGTTCAATCCCTGGTCAGGGAACTAAGATCCTGCAAGCCATGCGGCGTGGCCAAAACAATTTAAAAAATAAATAAAAATTTTAAAAATAAACTTTACATTAGAACTATAGATTCTTGAACTTCAGTCACATAGATTATAGGGTTATTTGTGAATTATCATTATTGTTATTATCATGCACATATAATTATATATATGAAGGTGGTTCAACAGGTTCACCTAAATATGAGTTTCTTACTAAAAGGTAAGAATTAGGTGATTGTGATGAGTTTAGTGTGCTCCTGCATTTACTTTCTTAGAGGCTGTATATTTCCAGTAAAGCCACTCTTATTTTTTTTTCAAGTATAGTTGATTTACAATGTTTCAGGTGTACAGCAAAGTAATTCAGATACATATATATGTATCTGAAATTTATATATGTATTATATATGTAATTATATATATTCTTTTTCAGATTCTTTTCCATTATAGGTTATTACAAGATATTGACTATAGCTC
The DNA here is from genome assembly GCF_000442215.2 of Lipotes vexillifer. Lineage (NCBI taxonomy): Eukaryota > Metazoa > Chordata > Mammalia > Artiodactyla > Lipotidae > Lipotes > Lipotes vexillifer. The sequence continues at coordinate 8,449 of NW_006781096.1, forward strand.
CCTGTGCTATACAGTAGGTCCTTACTGTTTATCTGTTTTATATATGGTAGTATATAACTATTAATCCCAAATTCCTAATTTATCCTTCCCCCACCCCTTGGGAAACCCTTTGGTAACCCTTTACATGTCCCCTTTTCTGTGTCTGTGAGTCTATTTCTGTTTTGTAAATAAGTTTATTTATATCATTTTTAAATCTTTTTTTGGTGTCATTTTTTTAGATTCCATGTTTAAGTGATATCATGATCTTTGTCTTTATCTGACTTACTTCACTTATGATTATCTCTAGGTCCATCCATGTTGCTGCAAATGGCATTATTGCATTCTTTTTTATGGCTGAGTTATATTCCATTGTATGTATGTACCACATCTTCTTGTTTTGTTCTGTTTTGTTTTTTTCTTATATTATACCACATCTTCCTTATCCATTCATCTGCTGATGGACATTTAGGTTGTTTCCATGTCTTGGCTGTTGTAGATAGTGCTGCTGTGAACAGTGGGGTGCGTGTATCTTTTTGAATTAGAGTTTTCATCTTTTCTGGATATATGCCCAGGAGTGGGATTGCTGGATCATAATGTTAACTCTATTTTTAGTTTTTTAAGGAACTTCCATACCATTCTCCATACTGGCTGTACCAATTTATATTCCTGACAGTGTCTGAGGGTACCCCTTTCTCCACACCCTCTCCAGCACTTATTATTTATAGAATTTTTGATGATGGACATTCTGACCAGTGTGAGGTGATACCTCATTGTAGTTTTGATTTTCATTTCTCTAATAATTAGAGATGTTTCATGTTCCTGTTGGCCATCTGAATGTCATCTTTGGGGAAATGTCTCTTTAGATCTTCTGCCCATGTTTTTATTGGGTTGTTTGCTTTTTGATATTGAGCTGTATAAGCTGTTTGTATATTTCAGAAATTAATCCCTTGTTTGTTGCATCGTTTGCAAATATTTTCTCCCATTCAGTAGATTGTCTTTTTGTTTTATTTAGTTTCTTTTGCTGTGCAAAAGCTCTTAAGTTTAATTAGGTCCCATTTGTTTATTTTGCTTTTGTTTCCATTACTCTAGGAGGATCCAAAAAAATATTGCTGCAATTTATGTCAAAGAGTGTTCTGCCTATGTTTTCCTCTAGGAGTTTTATAGTATCTGGTCTTACATTTAGGTCTTTAATCCAGTTTGAGTTTATTTTTGTATATGGTGTTAGAGAATGTTCTAATTTCGTTATTTTACATGTAGCTGTCCATTTTTCCCTGCACCATTTATTGAAGAGACTGCCTTTTCTCGATTGTATATTCTTGCCTCTTTGTTGTAAATTAATTGGCCATAAGTGCGTGGGTTTATTTAAAGCCATCTCTATTTGTGATATGAGATTCTTAAACAGTTTTTTATGACACTAGCCTCATAGATAAGTCCCAAAGATCTGCCATTGGTGATGTTATAATCCACTTGAATAGAACTGAGGGAAATGAACTGTGATTACTTGTAACTAAACTCTGAGTATATTTTGCTCATTCCTTTAGCCATCCATTATCATTTATTTTTATTTTCCAGGTAATTGTCATTTACCTACATAGCAATATGTGTGTCCTAGCAAATAGAGTTCTCCCCATGGACTAGCAACCATCCACAAGAGGTGCAAACCAAGCAGTCCAAGATAACATATAACAAAACATGCAGAAGTGGATTGCTCACCAGTCTTTTTCTATCTCATTATGTACGCAAGGCCATATGTGATAGGCTCATTTCCTAATGGAGTAAAATGATTTAATTTTCACAAAGTTCTTATGGAAGTACAATATTGATTTTAAAATAAGAACAAGCAAGTCTACTTCTAAATATATACCAAGTATATGTGAACATGTATTTACCAAAAGATATACACTAAAACATACATAGCATCACTGTTCATTATAGCCAGAAATTAGAAATTACCCAAATACCCATCAATACTAGAATGAATCAGTAAACTGACATATAATATACAATGGAATTCTCAGCAATAAGAATGAATGAACTCTGGGACTTCCCTGGAGGTCCAGTGGTTAAGACTTGGCCTTCCAGTGCAGGGGGTGCAGGTGCGATCCCTGGTCAGGGAGCTAAGATCCCACGTGCCTTGCAGCCAAAAAACCAAAACATAAAACAAAAGCAATACTGTAACAGATTCAATAAAGACTTCTTTAAAAAAAACAGTCCACATCAAAAAAAAATCTTAGAAAAAAAAAATGAATGAACTCAACTACTCACAACACTATGGATGAACTCACAAATATGTGAACATATTTGTTCATATGTAAATATTGAACAGATAAAGTCAGACACAAAAGAATATATAATGCATGATTCCATTTATGTAAAGGTCAAAAGCCAACATACGATACTAGAAGTCAGGATGGTGGTTACCCTTGGAGTATTATACTGGAAGATGACAATTGGTCTCTTAGGGCCTGGTGATGTTCCATTTTAATCTCGATGCTGATTTCTCATGTTTGATCTGTGAAAATTCATTAACCCATACACTTTAGGATTTTTATCCTTTTATATGTTTATGTATACTTCAATTTAAAGAAAACTTTTAAGTGTTAGAAGACAAGGTTCCTCACTGCAGTGTTACTGATAATCGCAAAATATTAGAAAAAACCTAAATGCCCATACATAGGGAGTTGGCTAAACTTACGGTACATCCCATGGTGGAGCAGTGTGCTGCTCTAAGAATGATCAAGGAAGCTCTCTGGGATGATTAGGAGGCACATAGCTACCTTAACCGAGGTGACCAAAGATAACAGCAGCAGTAGTGGGACAGATAAACATCATGCGCCTCCTGATCACCATGCACTGACAAGAACTCAACATCACTTTTGTGGTGTTCCTGCCAAAGGTGTATAACCTTAGTCTAATCAAAAGGAAACAGACAGACCCACATTGAGGGATATTATGCAAAATAATTGGCTGGTGCTGTTCAAAAATATCAAGGTCATGAAAGACCGAGGAACTGTTCCAGAGTAAAGAAGTCTAGAGAGACAGGACAACCAAATGTTTTCAGGGGGAAAACTAGCTATGTGTTGGGACAGTTGATGAAATCTGAATATAGACTGTTAGAAAATCACATTATAAATAGTGCTAGATTCCTGATTGTGATCACTGCACTATGGTTATGTAAGAGAATATCCTTGGACTTAGGAAATACAAACTGGAGTATTTAGGGGTAAAGAGGCACAGTGTTTGCAACTTACTCTCAAATAGTTAAGAGAAAAAAAATTATATACAGACAGAGAAAGATCAAATGTTAAGTCAAACAGTAAACCATAAGCAGTTAGTGAATCTGGGTAAAAGGTTATCAAGAGCTTTTTGTTCTATTCTGTTTTAGAAGTTTTAAAGTATCTCAAAATTAAAAGTTACCAAAAATATAAAACAAATCAGAAAAAAAATACAGTTAGAGGAGAAAAAACTTCTAAGGTAAGAGTGAGCATCATTTTTGTTATAAATGCTAGATTTATAAAAATGCTAACCTGAAAACAGGGCACAAACACACAGAAATTATCATGGCCTTATGAATGTATGTCTTATGTTTTAATCATCTGTATTCAGCTTGCTCCAGACCAAGGGCTCCAGCCTGCAGATCAGCCGACGGATATGAGACGAAGGTGTGAGGAAGAAGCACAGGAAATTGTTCGGCATGCAAATTCCTCAACAGGACAGCCCTGCGTAGAAAATGAAAATCTGACGGGCTTAATCTCCAGGCTTACAGCTATTTTATTACAGATTAAGGTAAATTTCGGAGAACTTTTTGGAGAAAATATTAAGAATATTTTCTTAATTTTGACACCTAAGCAAACTATGCTAATTTGTTGCTAAAAAATTAAACTATATATTAGAGCAGGGTGTTTGTCTGTATCTGAACTATAATTCAATTAAATTTTGAAATATTTTTTTCCTTTAGTGTCTGGCAGAAGGAGGAGACCTGAATTCCTTTGAATTTAAATCACTTACAGATTCATTAAATGATATCAAGAGTACAATAGATGCTTCTAATATCAGGTAATTCATTAGATGTATTCTAATTATTTTTATATTAAATTCATAGTGATTTCCAGTATAAGCTTTAAGACTTACATATTTATGAAGTATTCATATGATTTTTATCCTTGAAATAAATTGTAAACGAGCTTTTCGGTTATATCCAGTCTATTGACAGAGTAGAATTTTCAGATGGATTTTTTTATACAAAGGAATCAGAAGACATAATATTTAGGTTTGGGTTTAGCATGGATTTCAACTTAGAAGTCTTCCCCAAAGAGAGATTCGTCCTCTCTTTCCAGTACTCCCGTGGCTTCTTTGCTTCTTTCAAATATACTTTTTCAATTATTACTGAAGTAGAATTATGGCTGATGTAAAGGGAAGATTTCTTACTTACCTGGGGTCATTATCTTAGCTATTTCCTAACTTCATTTCAGCTCTGCCTTTTTTAAAAATTGTTCTTCCTCATTTTGTGAGTTATGTAGTTAACCATGTTTCTTCTTTCTTTAGTTGCTTTCAGAATAATGTAGAAATTCATGTTGCACATATTCAGAGTGGCCTGAGCCAGATGGGAAACTTACATGCCTTTGCAGCAAATAACACCAACAGAGACTGAATAGAAGATTTAATTATTACAACTGCATAGGACATTGTTTTTGAGAAGTTCTCTTCCTTTATATAGGCTTCCAACACCAAATAACCTAACTGCTGGAAAACAAGGGAAAATTAAATCTCCAAATAAGGCATTTTAATATACTGTACTGCTTCTTAAACCAGCATTGCTGACCAGCATTATATTTATTTTTCTTTTATTATTCAGCTGCAGTAGCACTGCTTATGTTACATATGTTTATTAGCAAGTACTTTTAAACTGAAAATGTCTGAACATAATATAATTTCATGGAAGAATATGTTGACCATCTTTTTAACGTGCATGAATTCAACCCAACCCATGCAGACAACTACTGCAATGGAGAACGTGAAGAAACATGGTCTTTTTGTGCATTATGCATGGCAATGTGGAAATTCCATCTAGAAAATTACAACTCCAGTTCATTTAGTTGATCACCACCTCAGTCTTCAAAAGATAACATCATGAGATATGGGAAGTCCTCATTTTTAGGAAGCCACTGGAATATAGGTGGGAAATATGGACTTTACAAGTATATATGATATATACTTGCAATGTGACATGGTTCTATAGATCATTTTATAATAATAAATATTTTAATTTATCATAATTTATAAAAGAAACCTTTGTTGTTTGTCTGTTGAAAGAAAATGAAGGAGCAGGAAAGAAACATTACTGCAAGATGCTTAATTTCAGCAAATGGATTTGGCATGTCTCTTCCCATCAATTCAGGGGAAGATGTGCTATTGTTATGGGATTTATTTTTTAAAAAAAAAGACTGAACACACTATTTTCATATTTTTTGTTTATTTGCACAACTCTTGAACCAGATTACTGGTTAAAATCCAACAGTTACACAATTTTTAAAGTAAAAAGATTTTATAAGGAAAACAAATATAATAGCCAGTGCTAGGAAATGGAGAAAAAGGTTTGTATTTGGTTGTGGGCTTTTTTGGTTTTTGGTTTTTTAAGGAAAACCCTGCCTAAGATGTTAATCTTGTAAAAAGTGTGTATTTGGAATTTTCTCTGTTTTAATATAGAATATTATAAAGTCAAAATAAAATTAATTGTTTTCAGATTTGGACTTTAAGATATAGCTGTAGAAGTGGCTTTGATTCTTTTAGATGTCTCATAAAATGAGACTTTTTATATGTTAATGTATAATAAAACTGAAACAAGATTATTTTCCATTTGAAATTTTTGTATAGTTTAAAAATGCTTCCATATTCTTTGTTGGTATTGTGCCACTGCAGTACTTTAGTGCAGAGTTTATATTTAGCTAAACTGTTATGTTAATTAAGAAATGCATAAATCTTTTATTCTTAATATTTGTAATTCTAAATAAATTGATCTATGAAAATTAACATGACCTACATTTTCATTTAATTAATACAAGTTGATAAGTATTCCTTCTATTTAAAAAGTTTTTTAAAATTATCATTTCCACTAAATTATATTTTTAGGAAAAACGGTACAGATTAATTACCAAGTCATTTTGAATTAAAATATCATTAGGGTTTTTTTTTCCCATCACTGAGTAATCACTGTGGAAAACACTAAGCAAGCAAGTTACTTGGCTTACTATAGACCTAGAGAAGGGTTTATTTTTTTTTTTTTTGCGGTACACGGGCCTCTCACCGTTGTGGCCTCTCCCGTTACGGAGCACAGGCTCTGGACACACAGGCTTAGCGGCCATGGCTCACGGGCCCAGCCACTCCGCGGCACGTGGGATCTTCCCGGACCAGGGCACGAACCCGTGTCCCCTGCATCGGCAGGCGGACTCTCAACCACCGCGCCACCAGGGAAGCCCAAGGGTTTATTTTTTAATATATTCTGCCTAGACTTAGGTAAGCATTTTTTACATTTTTTCTTTTACATTTCTTAAGGCTAACTTGTCACACTTAATTTATACCTCGTCATTGTAAAGCAATTATACTCCAATAAAGATGTTAAAAAATAATAAAATAAAATAAATTATACCTTGTTTTGCACATATTTAATGAAGCATTGTCCGTATCTTTCAGTGCCATCATGTGTTGATGGCAAGAACTGTGCCTAAGAATATATTTGAATTTTAATTTTGTGTAAGGAAGAAGAAATCTATATAATTCAAAGTAGTCATTTGGGGTCAGCTGTACATTCATTTAAATGATGCTGCCACTGCTTAACACATTTGTGGAGCTCTAAAGAAAACTATCAAAGCCAGATTGAGTGAGCAAGCAAGCATATCAGGTGTTAACGTAGATTTGGTTCGGAATTACTGTTAGTTCCAAAAATCAGATTCACTTGCTACCGTTGAGAATCTACAAAACAACTTGCCAATTAAAATTTTTTTTCCTTTGAATTCATGCACTTCTCTCCATCTACACTATTACCAGTACTCTTAGCCCAGCTGCCATCATCACTAGCCTGGAACACAGCAGTCGTTTCCTAACTTATCTCCCAGTATCCACTCAGCTCTCCTCAGATGCAGCCAGAGCAATACTCTTAGAACACAGGACTGGTCATGTTATCCCCATCTGAAGTCTTACGGCTCTCGGGACAATTTCAGAACTCTCTTACAAGACCTACACAGCCAGGCATGATCTAGCCTCCCCTACAATTTCTCCATCCTGCTCCTTACTCCACAGGGCCTTTGCACACTCAGTGACCTCTGTGTTCCCTCTTCTTTTACCTTGGTAACTCCTGATCATCCTACAGATCTTACCTTCAGCATCACTTTCTCAGGGAAGCTTTCTTTGACCACAACACATCATCTCCAGGTCTTCGTGTACCCCTCCTTCCAGCACTTTGTCACATTTGCAATTTTATATTTCTTCTTTTGTCTCCATACTAGCCTCTTTGGTCCATGAGGGGAGGGACCGTTGCTGGTTTTGCTTACCATTTTATTTCTAGGCCCCGATAAAGTACCTTTATAGGCACCAAATATTTGTGGAACAAATGAACAAATAAGAGTCTCAAAAGAGCTCTAAGCAACATTAGTGTCACTGGAGTAAAAGTATCGTCCTCCATGATGATTGCTTTGAAAGATGAGACAGTACTCACTTGGGTGTATAAATTCTGCTTAAGGAGTTGCCTTTAAACCTGTCACGTTATCATTAGTCCTAACTAAAAAGGCCAGGCCAATATAGCAGGCATTATATGGTGGTGAATAAAATGGTGGACTGAGTTAGTCCTAGATTTGTGTCCAGGCTGTCATTTATTAGCTATGTGATTTGTCAGCCACTACTTAAAATTCGTAATCTTTAAAACAATAATAGTCCCTACCTTATATGGCAGTTGTGAGGAATAAACATATAGTGCCTATAATAGATACATTTAGCAGTTAGGGTCTCCTAAGAGCTTGAGAGGGGTACAGATCACTGTTCTTAGAGGATCCCACATTAAAAATTGTGGTAATATTTAAATATTTGTAGATTTTCTAAACTCTTCACTGGGGAAAGCAGAACATAACACAATGTAAATGCAATGATAAAGTTAATAAGTTGATTACCAAGTTTCCTTTAAATGTGACCCTTAGTGGACTGCAAGTTTATTTATTTTTTAAAGTCATTTGCTTATTTTTACTTGAGAACATCCAGGAAAAGTAAGAACGGAAAGAAAATAAAGACCGAATGTTTTAAGTTTTTCATGTAAAATGTGTTGAAATTGTCTTTCTAGCTTTTTAAAATTTATATTTAGTATTTATAATTAAAGTGATTTAAAATTCAGGAATGTTTATGCCAGTGATTTAAGTAATCATTTATGATGAACTAAAAATATCCTGACACACGAATGTTTACGTGAAATACAGTAGTGTAAATGGTTTTTTATAATGGTTTCTTTCCCTCACAACAAAAAAAACACAAAAATCTTCAAATTGCCTATAGATAAAAAAGAAGTGGTTTGTACTTCACTGCAAGTGTTTCTATTACTTTTTTTTTTTTCTATTACTTTTTAAAATAAAGCAATTAGTTGCTGATGTAACTGAAAAGTTAATCTGGTGCTGGGAGAGTTTGACAGACAGACAAATGAGACTTGCCCCCCACCTCACACCATATTCAAAAGTCAAGTCCAGGTGGACTGAAAGCCTAAACGGGAAAGGCCACTGTAGGACGACAACCCAGGAAAATACCTTTATAATCCAGGAGCAGGAAAGATGTCTTCAACTGGATGCACAACATGCTAACAATAAAGGAAAAGTCTGATACACAGTTGACCCTTGAACATGGTGTGGGGAGGGCATTTAGGAGCCAACCCTCCCTGCCGTGGGAAATCCCTGTGTAACTTCACAGTCATCCCTCCTATATGTAGTTCCTCCTTGTCTATGGTTCCACATCTTCAGATTCAACCATCCAGAGATGGTGCAGTACTGTAGTAGTTTCTGGTACAAGTGGGGAAACAGACATGGACAGGAGGCGATGCGCACCCACTTGGCTGCAGACCCAAGCTTTGGGGAGGACACGGCCCCTGCCCTGCGCTTCCCCCAGCGGGTGTCTCTCCCCGGCAGGGGACTGGACTGTAAGTTAATTATTGTATGTCTCTCAGTTGTGAATGTATTTATGTCATCTCATTTGGCCTTGTCACAAGTCTAAATGCAAAGGAAGCGCTCTGTGATCGTGAGACTTCCTGCCCACCCTGGGGGCAGGCCCTGAGCACGATGTTTGGCACATAACAAGCACTGAAAATGGTAAGAGCTAATGTTTATCATTTCATTTTTGGTTTCAGACAGCTTCTAAGGGTTCAGAAGGCAAGTCTGCTACTAAAGCCTGAACTATGTCCTGGTTGCTTTTTTCTTTTTTCTTGCGGTACGCGGGCCTCTCACTGTTGTGGCCTCTCCTGTTGCGGAGCACAGGCTCCAGACGCACAGGCTCAGCGGCCATGGCTCATGGGCCCAGCCGCTCTGCGGCATGTGGGATCTTCCCGGACCAGGGCATGAACCCGTGTCCCCTGCATCGGCAGGCGGACTGTCAACCACTGCGCCACCAGGGAAGCCCATGTCCTGGTTGCTTTTAATAGTGGATTTGCTACTCTGAAAAGTGCAAGCCATTTAACACCTCTATGAAAATCAGGGTAACTGGCATGTATGATCTCTGAGACATTCAGCATAGCTCTGACTCTTCTAGGAATCATCAAGACCTGAGTCCTGGGGAATTCCCTGGCGGTCCAGTGGTTAGGACTCTGCACTTTCACTGCCAAGGGCCCGGGTTCAGTCCCTGGTCGGGGAACTAAGATCCTGCAAGTGGCGTGGCATAGCCAAAAGGAAAAAAAAATTCCATTACAAAAAAAAAAAAAAAGACAAACCTGAGCCCTGGCGCCAGCCATGGCTTCTCATGAGCTGCCTCCAAAGCACAGTTTACAGAGAAACGAGAAACCTCACCTATGATTACCTCACATACAAACAGTTTCCTTTTGTCCTTAGGAGTTTGAAAACCCTCAAATCCTCGAAGCAATAATTTATCTTGGGCTAACTTAGTAATTTACATACATTATCATATAAATTGGGAAAGAGATATCTCCTGAAACCAGAAGACTCATGTTAGTAAACTTTGAACAAGCTGGATAGACTTTTAACCAAGTTAAATTTCTCAGCACAATGGCCTGCTGATACCATGATTACTGGCTTTATAAACTACATTTGCAGAAACTTTTCTTTTAGAAATGTTTCTCATGACCACAAAATACATACTGAGCAGTTATGGAGTGAAGCGCTGTACTAAGTGCTGTCTAAAGGACAGAACTCATTTAAATAGAATTACAATGAAACATTTGTGGAAAACATTTAATAATAATAGACTGAAGTTGCACAGAAGTACAATAACAAGTGCTAAGGGTAATGCTGCAGTGATTGAAGTAACAGGTACAAAATGAGGATTAGAAAAAGTTACAGCCTTCAGAAAGAGGTCTAGAGTGTTTTGAAAGAGACAGGTTATTTGGTTCTAAAACTGAAAGGAGTGGCTTTGAGACAGAGGCATATATATATTGTGGATGGGTGACCCTAAGAAGATGCGCATAATGGTCCTGTAGGCTATCAATGTCAGTTATCTGAAAGGGTAACCAAAACGTTTTTATAATTTGGTAGCAATTGGAGGCTACTACAAATTTCTAGAGAGTAGTTTTTTAAAAGCTGGGAAACTTGAGGCAGGGGGCTCTTGAATAATCTGGATGCAGAATCACTGGAGCTACGAATGAGCATAAAGATGTCAGGCCAAATTTAAAACGTAGTAAATCTTGATAGGATGAGGATTGAAGGAGCTGGGTTAACATGAGTCTAAGGGTATAAGCCTTGGAGGAGCCATATGAAGACAGCAGCTGTTAAGCACAAGGGGAAACTGAGTCGAACCAAGGAGTTCTTGTGAAGATAGTGAGTTCTGAAAAACTAGTTCAAAAAAATAACAACAGGACTGGTAGGAAAGAGCAGGTATGCAGACCAAAATGAAAGTGCAGATTTGGAGATGCACTGGTAAAAAATGCCAGAACTCCTAGGGGGTGTGTACTATAAAGAAAGAACAGGCCATGGGCAAAAGTTCATGGGCAAAAGGGAAAGAAGCTTCACAGGTGAGAGATGACCCAAAACCATTACCAAGGTTAACATGGATGAGTCCTTAACATGGGAGCCAGAAAGGATGGTATTCTGATGTGTGTCTCCCTGGCTGTGTCAGTCATGGTTCCTCTGAACTTATCCTGAATTCTCCCAGACTCCTCAAGAGTTACCAAAGGCAGAAAAGATGTGTTCCTCCCATGAGTCCAGCTTTGAACCAATGTCTTCAGAGAGAGGAGAATAGGTTTCAAAATTCTGAGCTTGGGAGCTAGAGTTGGAGATGTCTCCTCCAACCTTGTTGGGGTCCTGCAGGAAGTTCACATCTACCTCCAGAGGCAGCTGGGGCTTCAAATATTCTGCTTCAGTTTCACAAGCAGAGTGATGGAGGAAAAGCTCTGGCCTGGCTGAAGGCTGAAAGGATTTCCCGCTCTGACGACGCGACTTGGCGCGCCTGTTCTGGAACCACACCTGGAAGGGGGGAGAGAGAAACTGCTTTTGGTTGGAGTCCTCATGCTACTATTACACCTTCATAGTTCATTATAAATTCCAGTTTAACATGCCCTGGCTCCCTGCTCCCGAACCTTATGGTTTTCACAGAACACTTCACAAATCAGAGCACCTAGCTTTCTCGGCCTCACCATTCCCAGACGCGAAATTGGAATAATACCTAGTTCTAGCTATACTTTATATAGGAACATCTGCGATGAAAAATGAGGCCACAGAAATAGCAGCACTTAAGAATTTTAGGGAAAAATGCTACTATGCTTAAAGATGATAGCCCTTAAAAGAATTTGGAAAATTAGGGGGTTTTTTGGGTTTTTTTTCTTTAGCGGTACGCGGGCCTCTCACTGCTGTGGCCTCTCCCGTTGCGGAGCACAGGCTCCGGACGTGCAGGCTCAGCGGCCATGGCTCACGGGCCCAGCCGCTCCGCGGCACGTGGGATCTTCCCGGACCGGGGCACGAACCCGTGTCCCCTGCATCGGCAGGCGGACTCTCAACCGCTGCGCCACCAGGGAAGCCCCAGAATATTAGGTTTTGAAAGTGTACTCCCTTGTCAAATTATTTGAGGAGGCATTTTGCTCAGTGGACTTCATTCACTTATATGAATAAATTTTTCAGCTCACTATTTCCCCACAAATACCGAGGGACCTCTTTATTACTTTAGGCAACAAACGCACCTTGCACTAGATTTTTCAGACTCTGACGAGAAGCTCCACATGCTTCAGGCTTTACCCCAAGACGTTACATCCTTTACAACCCACATTGCAGACCCAATACCTGCCAAGAAAGTGGCCTAGGGGCCCAGGGGGCAACTTGGTGAGCCAGCAGGAGGAAACACCAACTGTGCCTCATCTGTCCCTTCTTCCTGGATAAGGAAAAAGTGTGAAAATACTTCCTATTACCTTCCTGCTG
>NW_006781096.1:21036-23830 GCF_000442215.2 Lipotes vexillifer
CTGCTGAGGATTTACTTTCTGACCATTTCAAAGAGACCAGCTAGCCTCCTCGGAGGGGCTCTTATTATCCTCAGCAATGAGAGGCAGAAGTCATTGAGCGTGCGGCTGAATTATTTCATTTAAGCCTCACAATCACCGTAGGCAAGTACTGGTTTTACAGCCTAGGACACCGAGGCTCAAGGGAAGGAACTTGCCCAACGTCAAGCAAGTGGCACCGGCGAACGAGCCGGCCCGCCGCGGCCGCTCACCTGGATCCTGGACTCCGGGAGCAAAGTGAGCGCGGCCAGGCGCTCGCGCAGGTGGATGTCGGGGTACATGGTCCGGCGGAAGACGAGCTCCAGCAGCTGCAGCTGCTCGGGTCTGAACGACGTGCGCTTTCGGCGCTGCGACGCCGACGGGACGGCCGAGCCTTTAGGGGGCGCAGACGGGCCCAGGGCGGCGGAGGGCGGCGCCGCGGGCCCGGGACCCCTACCGAGAAAGCCGGCGAAGGCCCCCGGGGCGCCGCGCTCCGGACCGGGGCCTGAGGGACGCGCGGGGAGCAGAGCAGCCACGGGGTTCGGGGTCGGCAGGAACGCCCCGCCGGGGTGGGCGGGCCGGTAGGCGGGGGGCGCGGCGATCTCCCCGAACTGGAGCTGGCTGGGTTCAGCTGCGGCCATCGCTGCCGGACCCCAGTGCGCCGCCGGGAGGGGCACGGCCTCTAGTTATACCGGCCCCGGGGCTGAGGGAGGGGGCCCGGTGTGGCGGCGCGATCAAAGGGGTGGACGCGGGGAGGCCCGTGTCTCTTCGGGGTGCGAGCCCGCCCCCCGCCCCGCCAGACGCCGGTGGGGAATAATCGCTTCCGCTGCCCGTGGGATGGAGGGAGGAAGGCGTGAACTTGGGCCGGGGCCCCCCTCCGACCCCTCCCCCGTTCATCCGCCCCGCCAGCCCCGCCACCGCCACCGCAATCCACATCCCCCAGAGCAGGTCTGCCCCGGGAGCGCGGCGGCCTCGAGTGCGTGGGCGGAGTGCGGGCGGAACCGCCCTCCTCTGGGGTCAGGTCACCCGCTCAGAGCGGCGAGGGCCGGGGGCCGCCTCTCTCTCGCATGGCCAGGTCAGTGAGCCCTTGCCCGCTGCCCCGTCTGTCGTCATCAAAGGTATTTATTTACCCCCCCCTGCTATGTGCTAGACCCTGTACCAGGTTGGTCAAACAGCCCAGCCCCTGTCCTCCGCAAGCCTCCCTAACAAATCCTGAATCAGAAGAAGGGGGTGCAGATAAAGAGACCTCAAAGAGAGGCAGTAAACACCTTGGAGGGGAGGAGACCTTTTGTCTGGAATGTCCCTGTCGGCCTAGGAATAAGGGTACCCCAGGCACAGCAGGGTTGAGAATATGCCTTTCTAGACTCATTTATTGACTCCTGATCTGGCCTTTCTGGAGATAGCCAACAATGCTCAAGACGCGTCTGAGCTGGAAGGGAGGAAGTGAAAGGGGCACCACCAAGTTTCCACTGTCTCTTGCCTCTGCCCTTTGGTCCTCATTTAAGGTTCCCGTTTTACCCTGATTGGTACTGTGGTTACGGTTTATGTATCTGCTTCCCCTCCTAGATTGTAAAGTCTTAACAGGAACCACTTCTCTCGTTCAAGTCTGAGTGTCTGCTTTGTACATCTACTATGCATAAGGTGCTATGCATAAGCTGCTATGCATAAGGCACCAATTAACATCTGTTGAATTGGATGCCACTGAATTCACTTTATAGAAACTCATGGTCCAGCATGGGAACTGCTCCACCAGAGTGCACGTCCTCAGGAGAGGAGCCCAAAGGTCTGGATCTTCTTGCTCCCAGAACCTGAGCCCTGATTTCACCAGGACCATTTACTGTCACTGACTCAGAGAGGGCTCTGAGTTGGGAGGGTCTCTTAGGCTACAGTCCCCACCTGTCTCTATCCATTCTAGAATGCTACAAGACAGCCTCAGGAAGACCTTGGATATTTGCATCCTGGATGGACTTTCCAGGTGTCAAAGCAAAAAGGATCCTTGGGGCAACTGCAAAGAGGAGCCCTGTGCTTGATTCTCTCCCTGTGGGGATAGGGGATAGGGTCGGGGACCGTGTCCCAGAGCGCTTGCGCAGCCCCCGAGGCTCTTGTAGGCAGTCTGACCATTCTCACATCTGCACCCACCCCTTACCCCGTCTTTCTCTTTCTCCCGTCTCCTCCCTTCCTCCCTTATTCCTTAGCCAGGTCATTGGAGTTTTTAGGCAGAGGATGTATGGGATGGGAGGTCAGACCCTCTTATTTTACTATGCTCCTTCATTCTTTCATTAATTCAAAAACCATTTTTGTAGTGTCACTGTGCTAGGCTGTGCTTTACTTATGTACCTATGAAGTAGGTATTCCTATCCCAGTTTTACAGATCAAGAAACACTCCACAATCTAGACAAGGCCCAAATGACTCCAAAGGCACTGTGCCGAGCTGGTCTCCAGACATGACCCACGGGGGCCCTGCTGAGCTCCCCTGCCAGCCTCAGAGGAGGGTGAAGCCCCCTGGCCCTCTCCAGTCTCGGGGTTGTTCTCTTCCAAGCACATGGGGCCCATTGGGTTCCCAGTCATAGGTAGAGGTGATGGAGCCAGATCCACACAGACCCCGAGTTCCACTGCTGTCGCTCTGAGATCAGGAGGCCAATCACGCAAGGAAAGCAGAGGTTTGCCGGCTGCTGGCTGCCAGCTGAGGCTTAAGAGCCAGATGGCCCAGCAACCCAGAAACTCTACCCAGGGGTCAAGAGTCATCAGCATTCTCCGGCCTGTGTGGAAATCCCTCATC
>NW_006781096.1:23893-49795 GCF_000442215.2 Lipotes vexillifer
CCCCCGCCCCAAGTCCTTTGTCCAAGCCTCTTTCCTCTGCTGCTATCTGCTCACTTGTGAGGGGCCCCCCCGAACCAGCCTGTTTTGCAGTTTTGCCAGGAAAATGGACCTGCAGACACGAATGGAGTGCCTGGTGACGATTTGATGAAGGAATCTAAACATGTAAGACAGTCTTTTCTCTGTCTTTTAAACTGGTGGTAAGAAATTGCAGTGTTCAATTTGCAGCTTGATAATCCTCCAAACTGACTAAATGAGCATTATCTCCTTATGACTTTTCCTGAGAGTCTGTGTGGAATTATAATCCTCTATTGTTGAAATAAGATTTCAGCCTTTCCCCTTCTCTCCTCCTTTCTCTCTAAAATGAAGTTTTAATGGTGTGTGCTTGCATATACCTAAAAACAATAACCTCGCTGAGGAGACAGTAGAAACCCAGGGTTGGAATTTGGAGTGAAGTGTTATAGCTGGAGACTTTATTTTATACCCTTCGGTGTGCTTTATAACTTTTTAATTATGTGCCTGTATTATTGTTATAAGTTCATTTTTAAAGCCTAGTTTTTTTTGTTGTTGTTTTTTTGTTGTTGTTGTTGTTTTGCAGTACGTGAGCCTCTCACTGCTGTGGCCTCTCCCGTTGCGGAGCACAGGCTCCCGACGCACAGGCTCAGCGGCCATAGCTCACGGGCCCAGCCGCTCCGCGGCATGTGGGATCTTCCCAGACCGGGGCATGAACCCGTGTCCCCTGCATCGGCAGGCGGACTCTCAACCACTGCGCCACCAGGGAAGACTGAATGCAATGTGGTATTCTGAGTTGGATCCTTGGAAAAGGAAAAAGAACATTCGTGGAAAAACTGGTAAAATCTGAATTTTAAAAAAAAAACTAATTTTTTAAAACTGAAGCAAAGAATGCAATGTAATGTATCTGAAAAGAGGTGTTACTGCACAGTAGGAACAGTATTCCCAGTTCTCTTGGGCTTTTCATTGACTAAGGCGAGCAATCTGTAAGCCTCTACAGGGTCTCTAGGGAGTAGGTTCACTCTAAAGTTATTTTCTGCTTCTCTTTTGCTTGACAAACACCTAAAAAATCATAAGTGGTTTTCACTAAATCCAAGTTCTAGATTCCTTACTCATTTACCCTGCTGCGAATGCACAATGAACATTTGTTCATTCTTCTATACCTGTTTCTCCAAATGCAAAATGGAAAGAGCCCGATCCTTGGCAATATCTTAAAAAATAATTATTGCAAGTTCTTTCCCCAAATAGATAATCTGTGAAATTTAAGTACCTTTTACATAAGCTCTGTAAAGTACTTTCTTCTACCAAAGCAAGTCAGTTTACCAGCTACAGAATAGCAAACCAAAGTTCAGGGTTAGCCAAAGACAAGGATCACTGAGGTCAGGGGTCTGATTCCCCCTCATAACACGTGGGCTCTGCTCCTCACCATTTGATTTGCTGAGCACTTTTGGACATTATTTATATTTGGTCTGTCAGTAATGCCTATTGAAATAGACACAAAGGAAGGGCAAGGTGAAATAGAAGACAGTTTTCAGAGATGCTTCCTGTATAATGGGGGGAAAGCTGGTAAATACAAGTAAAAACGCAGTAGAAAAACGACACATAAAGAAAACATTATTCTCTGGAGCCAAGACTGGCTCTGTAACAGCCCAGGCTGGGGAGGATGGAGCCATCTGGGGTCACCATCCTGTTCTGCTTCCTCCACATTTCCCACCATGGTTCCTGTCACTGACTCCCCCAAACATCACAGAGGCCTGCCTTTCCTCTCCAAGTGCTAAGTACTCTCTTCCCCTCTGGGCTGCCCTAAGGCCTGGCTCTGGAGCCCTGGGTGTTTATTAAAGAGAGAGCCAGGAAAAGGCAACCGAGGGGAGTCGATGGCTCTGCTTTCACCTTGAGATCCGAGAGCTGTTTGCCCCTTTGATCCTGGCCTCGCTTTGATTTCATCTCCTCTTCTGCCCAGGCCTCTTCAGTTTCTGAAGTTTATTTCAGAACCAGTGGTTACAAGAGATTGAGAGACAACACCCCCAAAAGGTATTAATGTGCCAGGAAAGTGATAAAATGTTAAGAAGCTTTTTTTGTTGTTTAGTCAGCATCATATAAATTCAAATAACAGACACGAAACAGATTTTGAACCCAGCGTGTTGAGTTTTTTAAAAGGATGATTCCTTTTCTTCTTTCAGTGATTTTTACCCAAAAGCCTCTGAGCAGGAAAGACTCTTCTGTATGTCTTTCACGACCCCGATTCACATAGCTATGCAATAAAGTTAAAAGAACATTTCAACCTCAGAGAAAGGAAACCATAAATTTTCCAAGTTTATGTCTACACACTTGAAAAGAAAAACTGAAACAACTAGCAGAGTATTTGGTCCTCACACCTGGCATTTGTCTGACATTTCTTTCTGCAGTGTGCCTACTGAGCACTTTCAATGGGGCTGGTGCCCCCAGGGAACTGAATTTTAAATTTTATTTCAGTTTAATTGATTTAAATTTAAGTAGCCACATACAGCTAGTAGCTATCATATTTAACAGCTAAGCTCTATATCATCATCCAGCAAATCACTCTTCTTTGATAATTTTTTTCATCTGAAAATTTTTTATTTGGTAAGTGCTAGATTTTGTAGCTTAAGTTTTGAAATTTTTCATATTTTCATTGTCCACAGTCTGTCTATACTCCTCTTTGTTTTGATTTTATTTTTTTTAATTGAATATATAGTTGATCTGATATTTTTTATTGAAGTATAGTTGATTTACACTGTGTTAGTTTCAGGTGTACAGCAAAGTGTTCAGTTTTATATATATAAATACATGTATATATCAATATATAGATTCTTTTTCAGATTCTTTTCCCTGATAGGTTATTACAAAATATTGAGTACAGTTACAAGGACCTTGTTGGTTAACTATGTTATATATATTAGTGCATATATGTTCATCTCAAACTCCTAATTTATCCCTCCTCCCTCTTTCCCCTTTGGTAACCATAAGTTTGTTTTCTGTGTCTGTGGGTCTATTTCTGTTTTGTAAATAAGTTCATTTATATCATTTTTTTAGATTCTACATATAAGCAACATCATATGATATTTGTCTTTCTCTGTTTGACTTACTTCACTTAGTATGATAATCTCTAGATCCATGATAATTTTTTTTTTTTTGGCCACACTGCACAGCTTGCGGGATCTCAGTTCCCCGACCAGGGATTGAACCTGGGCCATGGCAGTGAGAGCCCGGAACCCAAACCACTAGGCCACCAAGGAACTCCCCCATGATAATTTTTTATATGTAGATACAAAGAGATATTCAGTTGATACAAAATCATACACTAGATTTGAATTCTAGAATCTCATTTTTATTGTTTAAACAGAACTCTGGATCATCAAAATGATCACCTCATTTTCCTACTGGACAGTCTCCTATAGATTTGGCTGAGCAGTGTGTGAGGTACTCCTGAAGCATTCATGAATGGTGTTTCTCCAAAGTGATGATGTGAGAACACTGCTTATGATACCATGAGTTTCTTCAACATTGTCAGTTGACTAAACTCCATTTCATTTTGATCATTCTGTTCTCTTCTAAGCGAGTAATGAAACTTAGCTTCAGAATTCCCTGACTCTCTGTGGGGTGTGGCATGGTATTGAATTAGCGCGTATCATGTGTCTTGCACAAAGTTAAACTGAACCAGGAAAAAGTAAAGAGAGAGGTATCAGGAGAACACAGAATCTGCCAATACCTGTCTTTTCTGCCCCCAAATAATTTATTACATGTTAGCAGATACCCAAAGTAACCTAAGATCAATTCTGGACTCTATGTCCCACCCAGCATGTACTGGGTCTGTATTTCCAATATATTGTCATTTACTGGATATATTATAAGCCTATAATAGATGAGAAAATCTGTGCAAGTAAAATACCACCTAAAATTAATCCAATCAAGCACAGATTCTTGGTGGATATAGGATATAATAAGGCACCTTCAAATGGATTCTAATCCATTTTAGTGTGCACCAGGAAGGGTTGTTTTAAATAAACAGATCCACTCTCTCCAGCAATTGGGCATTTACCTTTTCACAGTCCTGGCCCTCAGACTCCTTTGGACGGAACGGTAAGTAACCTTGACCTCCTCTTCTTTCAGACAGTGCTCATGTGCTCCAGGCACCAAGCTGCAGTAGCATGAGGAGAATCTCCTTACTGCTGGGCCTTCTACTTTGCAGCCTGGCTTCTTGGGCTAGTGGCCATTCTGCATGAATGAAGCCCGCCCCATGCAGCTGACCCACCACTCCGAGACCCCAGACATTGACCCAGACGCAGCCCACTCCCTTTTATTGCCCCAAATATGCTTTTGCCTTGGGTTTATCACTTGTACATAGTGCCAAAGGGGGCCCTGCTTTTAATTTGGGTTGCTTATTCTGGGATTATTTAAACTCATTAGCACTGAGACTTTGGTCTCTACATACCATTTCCTATTAAAAGGAAAAAAATGCTTGATTGGGAAATGGCTCATTCTAGGCCTGAGACAGCAAATGTATGAGTCTAAAATATTTAGTCATATCTGAAAATGACAAAACTATTAAGCACTACTGAGGGAGCCCTCCCAAGAAACCATCTGAATAGGCTCCTACTGACCAAACATTGGGACAGTTTGAGCATCAATAAGAATCCTGAAAGTGGACTTCCCTGGTGGCGCAGTTGTTAAGAATCCGCCTGCCAATGCAGGGGACATGGGTTCAAGTCCTGGTCTGGGAAGATCCCACATGCGGCAGAGCAACTAAACCCGTGTGCCACAACTGCTGAGCCTGCGTGCCACAGCTACTGAAGCCTGCACACCTAGAGCCCATGCTCCACAAAAAGAGAAGCCACTGCAATGAGAAGCCTGCCCACCGCAACGAAGAGTAGCCCCTGCTCGCTGCAACTAGAAGAATCGCCAGCGCAGCAACGAAGACCCAACACAGCCAAAAATAAATAAATAAACAAAAAAATCCTGAAAGTGAAAACAAAACAAAACAAAAAGTCAAAAAAGAATACTAAAAGCAATAGGTTGAAACATATCAAGTATGTTAAAAAAAACTGTATTTCATAATGATCACAAAAACCAAAAATTGGTCACCTTTGGAAAAACCCTTTATTCTGAAGACTGGTAAACAAAGAAAAAGAAAGAAGTATTTATCCTTCCTTTTACTGAAACTCAAGAGAAACACACTCTTGACAAAGAAAAATTTCTCCTTATAGAGGTGTTTTGCTGATACATGAAGAAGGAATGATAGAGTTAGAATAACCCCGTTTGCAACTTCTAATGAAATAGTGGACCTAAGCGGTGATCGTCATGGCTGCTAACTCTACATCCTTGTAGAAATGCACATCGCCACCTATGAATCATTCTTGCCAAAATTTAGAACCAGAATTTCATTCAGCCGTTAGAGCTCCCTACCAGTTCAAAAGAAGTACAGGAGCAGGTCCCTCATCACCCACAGGGATACACTCTACAAAAGCCAGAGTGTGGAAACCTCTGCAGGACAAACCAACAGCTGCTTCATCAGATAAAGTGCAGAGAGAGAGAAAACCTGAAGACCAAAAGAAACCAAAGAGACATATCAACCCAGTGCAACATTTGGGGAATGATGCCAACAAACCATCTGTAAAAATTCATTTCTAAAACAAGGTGGGACATTTAAACATTAGATAGGATACGATATTAGGGAATTGCTGTTAATATTTCTTCAGTTATGGTGATTGTGTGTTATATTTTTAAAAGACTCATTGTCTTTTAGAGATACATGGAAATATTGGCAGATGAAATAATAAGATGTTTGGGCTTTGCTCTCAAAATAACCTATTTTGGGGGTCGGGGGAAGAGAGGGGAAATATAGAAGAAACAAGATTGGGTATGAATTGATAACAGTTGAAGTTACGTCATGATCTTTCACAATGCTATTCTCTCTACTTTTGTGAATGCTTGAGATTTTTCCAGAATAAAAAGTTTTAAAAAGCAATAGGCAGTATTTTTGAAAGAAACAGAAGATAGATACTGAGGCTGAGGACAGAAATACCACTTTGGAGAGGCAGGGTCTGCTGGCCTGAGGTGGCACTCGCTTTATGAACCCAGGGGAGAGAAGACCAGCTGCAGTCACCCCGTTTGGAGCTGGAAGCAGAGGAAGGGGGCGGTGCCGGAGCTGAGTGTGATCTGTAGCTGGGTCTTCCCTCTGGGGAATCTGCCACAAGCCAGGCTGCACAAAGCACAGCCACCGAGTCAGTGTGTTTATCGCACAACCACAGAAGGCTTGGTCATGCTGCTTTATCAGATGAAGGGAGTACTGGGGGGAGAGGGAGAGGACGCGGGGAAGAGGCAAGGGTGGGCTTGGCAGGTGCAGGAACACTTCCTGGATGAACGGTGGCCGGGCTGAGCCTTGCAGGCGGGCAGACTGGCTTTAGGGGGGCTGTGAGAAGGACTTTGGGAGAAGAGGGCATGAACCCAGATACAAATACAAGAAGGCCTGTCAGGGAGCCTGGATCCCCAGCACCAGGTATCAGCCTGGGGACAGGGACCCCGCATGGCCAGGGACTCCAGGGGAAGAGCTAATACGCCAGAAGAGGGAAAATCAAGCCTCTCATTCCACTGCTCTCGAGGCACTTTTTCTTCTGCAAACAGCTCTTCACCTTTTTTCTCCCCCATGGTCCTAGGCAAGTTTCTGGGGACTCTGGGTTGAGTTCTGAGGCATCGCAGGGAATTTTGACTCATCTGTTGTTAAAGGCTTCCCCAGAGGACGAGTTGCTGGAAGTCGTGTCCACGCTGGTGGCCAAGAGCCAGTCAGAGGTCGGCTCAGGACCGTTCCATTGTAAGTCTGGGGGGAGACTCCCCAGTTGCAACCACAGCCCTAAAAATGTCCCTGAGTGGGGTTTAAGAAAACAGCCCCCTACGGGCCGGCCCCTCTCCGCCCTCCGCCACTGGGGCCGAGAGTGCCTTGTGGGGGTGTGCTGCTGGGGGAGCTCCCCCTTCCTGAGCGCTTGGTCCCGGCCCAAGGTGAAGAGCAGAGGCAGGGGCGACAGGGGACCTGTCCCGGAGAGGCTGAGCTCAGGAGCCCACCCTGGGAACTTTCCAGAGTCGGGAATACCCGCCTCAGCCTGTTGCCGGTTCTGCACGTTGCCCCCCGGGGGCCTAATGGTGGGCTTACCAGGCCCGGCCCGGTCTGGAGCTCTCCGTGTGGAGACTGCGCAGATGTGATCTCATGGAGCCTTTCCTGCCCAAGTCTCCCTGGGGTGAAGGGTGACTCAGGGAGGGGACAGGCCCGGGAGGCCTGAGATGGCTGGAATCAGAGCCAGGCTGACCCAAGCCAGGGCCTGTGCCGTCTGCTCCCCCTCAGGCCATCCCTCCGCGTCTCTCAAACCCCTGTCCTTCTCGGGAGTAACTTGGTTCCACCTTCTGATATTTGTTCCAAGTCCCACCGCGCCCCCTGCCAGTCCGGGTTCAAGTCGTCCTCCCCCCGGGTCTGCCCCAGCTGCCACCGTTCCTTGGTTATGTATGTGGGGCTCTCCAGTCATTTCAAGTGAGTCCTAGTTTCTGCAGAAGTCAAATGTAAACCACAGAAAAAAGAAAAGACCCAGAAATAAATCTATCTGAGGTCGGCCGTTTATCAACCCTTTCGGGTAGAACCTTTTCTGTGTAGGTACACGTGTATGGGTGTGTGTGTCTATACATATATTCATATAATTTCATGTATCGTTTTTCTGCAGTCGAATCTCGTTTCCCTGGCCAGACTATAATTTCTTTGTTTGATATCACTATGCCCCCGTGTGCCTAGCACACTATAAAATCTGTCAGACGCCGGAGAGAAATCACAGTCTAAAATCTGTATGTGTGCCCATCTGTGTGGGAAGTGGCGTTGGATGGGGGGGAGAGACTTTCACACTTTTCCTTAGAGGCTTTAACAGTATCTGTATTCATTGTACAGCGATCATTCTCAAACTCTCATAATCTTCCGTGTGTTCTGCATTTGGAAAGACTCAGAGTATGTCCGAGGATGCCCCGGGGGGAAACCCCTGGATTGCTCCAGCTCTGGGAAGACCCCGCTTTCCTCGAGCCAGCGCTACTTTGGAAGCATCTGACGCTGACTGTGGAAGAAGGTGATTTCGCTCACTCCAGGAAGGGCCTGAGTGAGATCTGGTCTGAGCCGGGGCCTCGGGCACAGCTTTTGTCTTGACGCAAAGATGTTTTTACAAGCCTTTAGGTCAGGAGAGGTCCAGCAACCTGAGCAGCCTATGCCTCCCAGCGCGTCCAGAGAGGAATGAGGTTGAGTGGAGAGCGTGGCTGGGTGTGCATCTGTTACTTGGGGGTCCACAAGGCACCTTGAGGGCTGAGGGCTGAGGGGTGGAGTCTGCAGGGGCCTGGATGACGAGCGGCTGGCTGGGCTGTTTGGGGAGCCCCATCTCAGACTGTAAAAGGCCTCTCCCTGTTTCAGCCACAGCTTTTCCTCGAAGCAAGAGTCTGTTCAGGTATATTACTGCGCTGTACCTGAGTGTATTTCACAGCCTGAGGCCAGACACAGGCAACAATCCCCACGCACAGCCCCATCCGGGTGAACCCCCCTTTCTTCCCACTCAGTCACTAAAGTTCCTGACCTGCGCTAGATGGCCTGGGGTTCTGGCCCACGTAGAAGTGTGGTACAAACACCCAAAAGGAGCCCCGAGCCCAAGACCAGGGCACTTGCTCCCAGCCCTCCTGTCTACACGCTGCCTGGGACACCTGGGTAATTGTCCGCCTTCCCTGGGAACCTGGCGGAAGCTGGATCTGACTTGCTCTCCACTCACCCAACACCAGCCTCGGATCCGGCACACAAGAGGGGCTCGGTGAACATTTCATTATGATAAGCAGGCAGGGGTCAGTGGTTCTCTGTGGCTGGCACACTGCACAAGTTCGGGGTCCCCGCCCACTCTGCATCAAGTCTCCAGCCCCAGAAGGGTGCAGATTCTTGAATTTGTCTTCACTTGAGTCCGCGATTAGTTGTTGGACCTTGGGCAAGGGCTTTAACGTCTCCAGGCTTTGGTTTTCTCCTCTGCAAAATGTGCCTGTGGAGAGCAGAGGTGCTTACCCCCAAAAGGGCTTTTTAAGCTGGCTAGCCCAGGCCAGGTGCAAGTCTCGGCTGATGAGGCAATGAACGCTGCAAAACACTGCCCGTGGAGCATCTGGCTAAATTCCTGGCAGGGCTGCGGGTTAAGTGAGGTAGAGGGACACAGTGCACTCACTTTGGCTCTGCCCATACGCCCTCCCGCCCTCCGTGGCCCCTCACTGCCGGGTCTATCGCGTCTCACTACTGCTTTGCAAAGTCAGTGTTTTTTCAGGTGTGCTCATCTCGGCTCCCATCTGGCCTGCGAGCTCCCGGTGGGTAGGGCCCCCGGTATCTGCCGAGCTCTGGGGCCAGCTCAGATGTGTCTGGGGCTGCATGAGTCCAGGGCCTTGAGCTCCTGAGGGCACAAAGGTAAGGGGTATAGCACCCACCCAAGGTGCTGAGACACAAGAGGACAGGGGAGGCCGTCCATGTAGAAGCAACTGTCTGGTCGCCGTCTCTTTCTGGAAGACTCAGTGGGGTTTCTTTCAGCCCCTGCAGGTTTCTGTCAACTGATTTATCTCAAGAGGAACTGGAGGGCTCAGGGGGGCAACTGACAGCTTCTCCCAGAGCCTCAGTTTTGCCAGCAGTGAAATGGGGAAAGTGGTACCTGCCTCCTACCTTCTTCCCGGGGGTTCTTTGATAGTTGAAGCTTTTCACTTTTAAAAGGCTCAGATGAAAGGCACTGATGGGATGAAAGGACCTTGGGGCCATATTAAGTTTCTCCACAGTTTTTGAAGCCTTGGAGGAGGGGCTGGAGGAAGTGGTCAGCTGACAGGGACTTGTGAAGCCACCCAGAGGGTGGTGCTGGGGGGGGGCGGGGTGGAGAATTAACATGCCAATCAGCCACACCTAGGGCGTGAGGGCAGCAGGGAGCAGGGCCCTTATCAGGGGCAAAATCTGTCATTTCCCTGAGGAGGGGGGCTTTGGGTTACATGCTAAGGAGACTGGGCCCAAGGGCAAAGCCCAGAAAGGCAAAGCCCTGAGCAAGCTCTCCCCTCTCTGGGCCTCAGTTTCCTGATGTGTAAAAGGAGGAAAATGAGGAGAGATATGACCCCCCAACTGGCTGCACACTGTCGTCTCCTGGGGAAATCTTTAAAATCCTGACTCCAGACTGCACCTCAGATGGAATAAATCTGAGCCTCTGTGGTGGGACACTGGCATCAGAGTTATTAAAGCTCCCAGGTGATTCCAATGTGCAGCGAAGTTCGAGCACTAGAATAAAAGATTTCTAGAATTCTATAGTTAGCTAATCATAACCCACCTTCCCACCAAGTGAGGAGTCTATGAGGGACTGAGAAATTCAACCATATATCTGAGTCTTTTGGAGCCCCCTCTGTGTGCAGAACCCACTTCCAACCACTTCTCAAATATAAGATTTCTCTAGTACTCTTTTTGGTCAGGTTTTATTCTCTTCCTCAAAATTCTTTTCTAAGACACAAACTTAGAAAACAACCTTACGGGGCTTCCCTGGTGGCGCAGTGGTTGAGAGTCCGCCTGCCGATGCAGGGGACATGGGTTCGTGCCCCAGTCCGGGAAGATCCCACATGCCGCGGAGCAGCTGGGCCCATGAGCCGTGGCCGCTGAGCCTGCGCATCTGGAGCCTTTGCTCCAACAGGAGAGGCCACAGCAGTGAGAGGCCCGCGTAACACTGGTCACCAAAGGGGGAGGGGGAGGGATAAATTAGGAGGTTCGGGTTAACATACCCACACTACTATATATAAAATAGATAATCAACAAGGACCTACTGTGTAGCACAGGGGACTCTACTCAATACTCTGTAATGACCTATATGGGAAAAGAATCTGAAAAAGAATAAACATATGTATATGTATAACTGAATCACTTTGCTGTACACCTGACACTAACACAACATTGTAAATCAGATATACTTCATTATAAAATAAAAATTTTAAAATTATTTTTTTAAAAACAGAGTTGCAAGTGGAGAGAGGCAATATAGGGGTAGGAGAGTAAGAGGTGCAAACTATTAGGTATAAAATAAGCTACAGGGATATATTGTACAATATGGGGAATATAGCCAATATTTTATGATAAGTATAAATGGAGCATAACCTTTAAAAATTGTGAATCTCTATATTGTAATCCTGTAACATATAATATTGTACAGCAACTGTGCTTCCATTAAAAAATTTTTTTATTAATTAATTTAATTTAAAAACCAGAGTTGCAAGTAGATAATCGCATTAGACTATTTGAGTTTTCAATCTCCTGCCATTTCTCCTGACCCTCTTAGGTGGAAACCTTGGTGAACAGTGAGATAGGGTCCGAAAGCCTGCAGCCAGGAGAGGGGGAGCAAGGATGACCCACAGACTCTCAAATCATCGCAAGTAGGAGGGGTTCCAGCCCGATGCCAGCTCCTCTCCCTCTCTCTGCCCTGGGAACTCCGAGTCCATAGGCATCATCCCTGCCCAGCAGAGACTTGGGGGGTTTCAGGTTCTCACCAAGTCCAATGAGGGGGCTCTGGACCTGGCCCAGGACCCTGTGTGTGGAGAGGGAAACTGTAGTGCCTAAGGGTGACAAGGATTCTTTGTTTGACCAAACTTTAGTCGGGCTCCCGAAGCTTCTCCTAGGCTCGTCTGTGCACCTCCTCGTAGAATCCAGTTTTAGCAGGAACCCTGCTAAGTCAGTTTAGCAGGAATCCCCCCCTCAAATGTCTGATCAGGTTCTTCATCCTTCACCATCCCCAGGTGATGTCCGGTCACCCTGGCCTGTCTTAGCAAGAATCTTGTTAGCCTAGCTTAGCCAGAATCCCCCTTTCCCCTGATGTAATATTAGTAATTACCTCTTAGTAATTTTCCATCCACTGACTCCTACCCTGCTCCTTGGCTATAATTTCCCCCCTGCCCATGCCATATGTGGAGTTGAGACCAATCTCTCTCCCTCCTCTGCAAAATTCGATCATAGTGGTCCCCATTTCTATCAAGATGGTCTTGAATAAAGTCGGCATTACCATCTTTAACAAGTGTCATGAATAATGTTTTTCTTTAACATAGAGGCCGTTCAGAGAGGAGAGGACCTCGGGGGTCTGCCCACGGCTGTGCACTGTGCAGGGGCCTCCGGACTCAGGCCATCACCCCAGACACTTAAGGGAAATGAACAAAGAGCTAGTGCTATGTTTGGAGTTGCAGGGACAGAGGGGACAGACAGAGCTGGCCAGATGCCCAGTGGGTTTTTCACTTGTACCAAGTTCTTTGGCACCTGGCCCCTCATGGTGCTAGGATCACCGTGTGCCCCCCTTGCTGATCCAGACACTCTCCCACCCCACTGTCTGAAGCTTTGTAGGAGGCCCTGAGTCCCACCTTGGTTGTGCATCATGCCCTACAACAAGGCTTGGCAGACAGGAGGCAGCAACCCTCACCCCCACCCCACTGTTGGGAGATACAGCCATGGTTTTATCAGACTGCTAATAAAAGCCCATGGGACGCAACATACTGGGCTTTTACTACAAAATCTTTTCATGGCCTCTGACCAATAGTGCACTTCACGTAGACCCATGTTAAGCCCTCTTATGAGACTTAGCTCTCTTACACATCTACTTAGAAATCAATGGAGATTCAGTACAATCCAGGGGGAGGAAGGAGTATCCATGATGGGCCAGGCACTTTTCTAACTGCTCTGTGCATATAACCTTAACCGTTTCCCCAATAATCCACTCTTCATGTGCCTTTTCTCCCATTTTACAGGTGGGGAAACTGAGGCTCTGAGAATGTAGATGACCAGCCCAAGGACCCACAGCTTGTATGTGGTGGGGAGGGGTCTGCCCACACCTCCAAACCCCATGCAGTTCCCACCACCACTCTGCAGCGCCCAGCACTCCCCTCTAGACGATGGGAAAGCCAGAGCCTCTTCCTCAGCTTCCCTGCCCTCTTTCAGCCACCTGGGAGCATCTAGGAATCAAGGTGTTCCCTCGCACAAACCCCAAAGGGGCCGAGTCTTGAGATGACAACCCGGTCCTCAGACAACCAATTTGGGGACAAAACAGATGTTTCCTGGCTCTTCTGGAGCCTGCCATCTGGTCAGTGTGCCCTCCCTCCTGCCCTTTCTCGGCACACTTGCCTCAGAAGTTTAGGATTTCTGAACCCACGAGGCTCCTTGTGAGCCCCAGACACTCTCTGGTCCTGTCCTCACTCCCAACACAAATCTCACGAGAGACATTCTGGCCTCCCGACCTGACTCATCCAGAGGTGTTCCGGGGGTACCTACCATCAGTTCAGCACTATCCCAGGCACTGGGAACACAGCAGTGAACGAAACAGCAAAACTCCTGGCCACCGTGGGGCTCTGATTGAGAGGTGACACACGAAAAATAAGTGATTCATTATATAGGAATTTGGTATGATGTTAACTACATAGTTTGGTAGAAGTGTTATAAAGAGTAGGGAAGGGGGCTTCCCTGGTGGCTCAGTGGTGGAGAGTCCGCCTGCCGATGCAGGGGACGCGGCTTCGTGCCCCGGTCCAGGAAGATCCCACATGCCGCGGAGCGGCTGGGCCCGTGAGCCATGGCTGCTGAGCCTGCACGTCCGGAGCCTGTGCAACGGGAGAGGCCACAACGGTGAGAGGCCCGCGTACCGCAAAAAAAAAAAAAAAACAAAAACAAAAACTTAGTGGGTCCAGGAAAATATATATACACATAAAGTATAGCAAAATAGCAATCTCCATACTGTCAACCTACATTTAGAATGTTTTAAAAATGCTTTCTGTATAAAGCAGAAACTAACACACCATTGTAAAGCAATTATACTCTAATAAAGGTGTTAAAAAAACAAATAAATAAAAATGCTTTCTAGAAACATATTCCTTTCTACATCAGCTATGAAAACATTTAGACCTTGGTTATCCCGCCACTGCGCTCTGGGGAAAAAAAAAAAAAAAAAAAAAAAAAGAGTAGGGAAGGAGGATAGGGTGGAGATGACACTCTTAAATAGGACGGTCAGAGAGGCCTGGAACAAACGCTGAAGGTGACGGCTGTGGAGGGAAAAGCTAGTGCAAAGGTCCTGGGGTGGCAGTGTGCCTGGTGGGTTGCAGGAACCCTAAGTTCAGTGTGTGAAGCAGGGGAAGCAGTAGGAAAAGAGGCCAGGGAGGTGATGGGCCCAGGTTAGTTAGTGGACACAGAGTAATGACTTTGGCTTTTCTTGGGGGTGCAAGCCCTGGAAGGCTTTGCTCAGAGGAAGGACTTTGTAACCATAGCTGATAGTGAGTTCTTTTCTGTGCTGAGTTCTGCATTCAATGCTTTCTTTCTTTTTTCTTTCTTTTTTTTTTAAAAAATAAATTTTATTTATTTTGGCTGCGTTGGGTCTTCGTTGCTGTGCGTGGCTTTCCCTAGTTGAGACGAGCAGGGGCTACTATTTATCATGGTGCGCGGGCTTCTCATTGCGGTGGCTTCTCTTGTTGCAGAGCATGGGCTCTAGGTGTGCACGCAGGCTCAGTAGTTGTGGTGCATGGGCTTAGTTGCTCTGCGGCATGTGGGATCTTCCCGGACCAGGGCTCGAACCCGCGTCCCCTGAATTGGCAGGCGGATTCTTAACCACTGCACCACCAGGGAAGTCCCCAGCATGTAGAGTCTTAACCACTGGACTGCCAGGGGAGTCTTAATGCTTTCTACAGTTTATCTCACTTCACTCTCATAGCCGCCCTGTGTGGTAAGTACAATCACTGTGACCATTTATTTTATTTAAGGAGTGAAATTCACAGAACACAAAATTAACCATTTCCAAGTGTACAATACAGTGGCATTTAGTACGTATACAGTGTTGTGCAACTATCGCTTCTAGTTCCAAAGGATTTCATCACCCTCAGGGAAGACGCCGTGTCCACTAAGGAGTTACTACTCCTTCTCACCTCTCCCAGATTCTGGTAACAACCAATCTACTTCCTTTCTCTATGCATTTGCTTATTCTGGATATTTAATAAAAACAGAATCATCCCGTGTGTGATCTTTCACGTCTGGCTTCTTTCACTTAAGTGTAATATTTTAAAGTTCATCTAATGCTGTAGCATGTATCAGCACTTCATTCCTTTCTCACGGCTGGAAAATATCCCATTGTATGGTTGTCACCAGTTATTTTATAGATAAAGAAACTGTGGCTTGGACTTTCCTGGTGGCCCAGTGGTTAAGAATCCACCTGCCAATTCAGGGGACACGGGTTCAAGCCCTGGTCCAGGAAGATCCCACATGACGTGGAACAACTAAGCCCGTGCACCACAACTACTGAGCCTGCGCTCTAGAGCCTGTGTGCCACAACTACTGAGCCCGTGCACTTAGAGACCCTGCTTTGCACAAGAGAAGCTGCTGCAAGAGAAGCCAGTGCACTGCAGCAAAGATTAGCCCCTGCTCGCCACAACTGGAGAAAGCCTGTGCACAGCAACGAAGACCCAACGCAGCCAAAAATAAATAAATTAATTAATTTAAAAAAAGGAAACTGTGGCTTTGGGCACAGGACCAAATAACTTACTCAAGACCTCCTTACACAAGCTGCTTAGTGGCCCAGCCTGGACCCTAGCCCAGGTCTGCCAGACACCACAGTCTAACCTCCTCACCATGACAATCCTCCATCCCTCCCTTCTCTCAACTCTGGCACATTTATAATCTCCCAGCATAGCGATACACGGTCTCCTGTCTTTTTTTTTTTTCTTTTAATTTTTTTGGCCAAGCCGCGTGTGGGATCTTAGTTCCCCAACCAGGGATCAAACCTGCGCCCCCTGCATTGGGAGCGCGGAGTCTTAACCACTGGACCACCAGGCAGGTCACTCCTGTCATTCTTGATCTGTGTTTGCAGATGTTTGGTTTCCGGAGGACAGAAGCCAAGACCCATACTTCTGCCCTCCCCTCAGCAAGTGCTGGACACAGAAGGAAATGCAGGCTGGTTGGTAACTTGACTCTTCAACAGTTGATTTGATTACAAACCAGCACCAGCAGACAATTGGCTGGATAAATTATGGTACATTCATAAGATATAATGTGATGCAAGCACTGAAAACTGTGATGCGAAGTAACATTCATTGTCATGAGAAAATGAAATATTGCCCCCTTCCAAGGTACATGACAAACAATATGGAAAATATACCATTTTCTAAAACTACACAAACATATATTCGCAGAAAAGCTTCTGGAGGGGCATTTTCGAAAATATTAACTCTGCTTATTTTTAGATGATGAGATCATAGGTTGTACTCACTTCCTAAATTTTGGGGGGAAATACTCCAAGAAATCCTTTATTTTAAAAGTCCTTCAGACAGGGCTTCCCTGGTGGCACAGTGGTTGAGAGTCCGCCTGCCGATACAGGGTGCCTGGGTTCGTGCCCCGGTCCGGGAGGATCCCACGTGCCGCGGAGCGGCTGGGCCCGTGGGCCGTGGCCGCTGGGCCTGCGCGTCCGGAGCCTGTGCTCCGCAGCGGGAGAGGCCACAGCAGTGAGACGCCCGCGTACCGCAAAAAAAAAAAAAAAATCCTTCAGACAGATGGATTCACTCCCCAGAGAAGCCACATCAAAGGCCACTTGCTGCCCTGACCCCCAGTTCTCCGTGAGGCACAAGAGGAGGCCCCTCTCAGCGGTTTTCAAAGGTGCTCCCAGACCAGGAGGCTGGATGGTGGAGTGTGAGGCAGGGAGGGACTGATACCATAGGGTGGGCTGGTGTGTCAGCTGGGCTGGGGGACTTTGGGTCAAGTATGGGATCGTCCACCAGCTGGCAGTGACTTGGGTCAACACAACCGCTCAGGTTTCTCATCCATATAGTGTGCGTACTGGACTCTTAGGTCCCTTGCTATTCCAGGACTCAAACCTTTCCCCGGCCTGCAGTGGGAGAAGGGATAATGACACAGCACAGCCACCTTCTGGAATGCGGCCCCTCTGCCCTTCCCCAGGTGAACCTGAGAGACTGCATGGGTGAGTGCCTCTTGTCTGGTTTCCTGTGCCCTCCACCCTGCTTAAATAAACTGGGGTATGTTGGTTCAAAGGAGATCTAGACCCAAGCAGAAAGAATTTGTAGCTCTAAATGTGCTATCTGGAAAGAGGTCCCCAAGATATTGTGAAATGAAAAAAGCAAATTGCCAAACAAGTTGTTACTATGAGCACATGTGTATGTTTTTAAAGAAGCTCTGTCGTATTTACATGTATATATTTGCATATGCATAGAAAAAATTTCAGGGAAGGATACTTGAGAAACTCTGACCTCTAGGAGGTGGGACTGCAGAGTTTAGGAGTGGGGCAGGGGAATTTAACTTTTCACTTTATACCCTGCAGTGCTGTGTGAATATTTTTCACCACAAATCTGTGTTATTTTGTGATTAATTTAAAAGTAAATATATTAGAAAGAAGTCAATAGGAATAAAGAATCTTCCTTTATTAAGAATGAATTGTTATTGGTATTTATATAATTATATTAATGATTATAACAATATGATATATTTATCTTTTATATTTAAAACATACACCATATATTGAAGTTTATTAACTATAATTAATGTTAGTAAGGATTAGTACATAAAATTCAGAAGGAGTAAAAATAATAAGAAGAAAATATTGCCTGGTCCCACTACCTTTTGACTATTGAAATGTTCTCTGGGCCTCTCACCCTGTTACACACCCTGACACAAGAGCTGCCATAGCCCTGCTTTCCAGGCAGCTTTTTAAAAGTTTGCTTTTTTCTTTTCTTTCTTTTTATTTTTTTTAACTTTGGCCATGCCATATGGCCTGCTGGATCCCAGCATCCCGACCAGGGATTGAACCTGGGCATGGCAGTGAAAACACGGAGTCCTAACCACTGGACCTCCAGGGAATCCCCCAAAAGTTTGCTTTTTAAAAAATAAATAGATACAGCCTTGCACACAGCCCTGTGCCATGGGGGAGGGTGTAGCTGGCACACTCTTGGTACTTATTTTAAGGCCCTTTATAATGGGGGTTTTATTTGATTATCACCTTTATATCTGCCTCAGCCGGAATCCTGCTGTCTGGCACCTGGAAAGCCGACACCCTAGTCCCTGCTCTGGGGCTTGCACACCACATTTTTCTTGGGTGTCAGGACTTCCTGTTGTTTGAAGATATGCAGTGTGATTGGGCTGCTTCTGACTCTTCAGTTTCTGCCTCTGAAGCCTCCCGTGGCAGCCTCTGGACCTGGTATTCTTAGTATCTCCCCTCGAGCATTTCTGCTTTTCTCACCAATGGGGGCAATGAACCTGGCGATCCGTGGGCAGGGCGGGGACACTCGATGTCCTGCCACTCACGGGTCAGGTTACCCAACTCCCACGTCCCGCTGGATGGTCATGGAGACAAAAAGCCAGTCTGTAATTATCCAAGCACAGAACCTGAATTTTACAAAGAAACACAGTGAGTTTTTGCACTAAAATTTCCGGGGAAGTATCTATGTATGAGCTAATTTTCTTTCTCAAGAGTTGTTCACAATTTCAAAAAGCACATTACCAACAGCAACAGCATTATCCATCTGCATTTATAGCAGATGTTTTCAAGGTGGTTCCATGTATGCATGCAAGCATCTGACCACTTCATTATTGCCCTAGAAGTCATGCTCAAACAGCCACAGTTTTGTTATTAATTTCTTTTCCTGCATTTCTCCTTTATATTATATTTAGGACATAAAAAATGACTGTGTACATATGATGTTTTATCTATGGATTTCTTTTAGATAGGAAGAGGGATACTAAAAGGGATCTGTTTTATGAAGAGGTTCGGGGTCTGTTAGGGTTGAGATCCATGGCCCTTGGACCTCTAGGTCCCTTAGAGCAGGGATCACATTTGTTTGCCCCTCCACCTGGAATACATGATAGGTGATCAATAAATATTTGTTGACTTAATAACTAGTTAGCTATGAAAATAATTTGGGGAAGTTAACACCAGCCCCTTGCTCTGCCTTGTGCGTATAGTAAGTGAGCAATAAATATTTCCTGATTGAATGTGTGAAAATGTTTGAGCTTTTGGGTAGAAGAGGAAGGCTGCAAAGGTTACATTTAAGATAACCTGCTCTTCAGAGATTGTGGGAGGACTTCAGGGGCTGAGCTCTGTGAGTACAGTGAATTGCCTCCAACAGATTCACCAAATTTATTCATCCACTGAATAATTTATTCAGTATCTAGTATGTGCCAGGCATGAGGATGGTTGGCAGGCCTGGTAGCCATAACGGGTGCCACCTCAAAAATTCCTAAATTAGGCTTTGAAAAAAGGTTAATTTTTAAAAAATTTATTTTATTGAAGCATAGTTGACTTACAATGTTGTGTTAATTTCTGCTGTACAGCAAATTGATTCAGTGATACATATATATATATAAGGTTAATTTTAAAAATACAAAAATAGGGAATTCCCTGGCAGTCCAGTGGTTAGGACTCCGCTGCTGGGGGCCCAGGTTCGATCCCTGGTTGGGGTACTAAGATCCCACAAGCCGGAAAGTGTGGCCAAAAAAAAAAAGAGTATTTGTAATACAGGAGTAGCAGATTCATGTGTGTTTTTTAATATAAGAATACACAATGAAAAGATTTTAAAAATTATCCGTAACCCTTCCTTCCCAGATAATCCTCAGTGACATTTTTTTTTTTTTTTTTGGCTGCGGGGCTTGTGGGATCTTAGTACCCAGACCAGGAATAGAACCCATGACCCCTGCAGTGGAAGCGTGGAGTCCTAACCACTGGACTGCCAGGGAATTCACTGTGATATTTTAAAATAATGCCCATATAAGATTAGAACATTCAAACAGTACAGAAAGGTAAAAAATGAAAGGTTAAAACCTCCCTCATATATCCCATATATATTGATTTCTTTAGCTATATAAAAATTCTAACCTAAAAGAACCATACTGTAAATATGGCTCTGTAACATAGTAACATATTTTTGAGATCTTTCCATTTTGGGGCATTTTTAAAAAATAGCTACCAGAACTCCATCCAATGGATGCACCATTATGTATTTTGCTTGCCTCTTACTGCTGGGCACTTTGGTTGCTGCTAATTTTTTTTCTATTATAAAAGCTGTTGTAATAAACATTCCTGTGCCTATGTCTTAGTACCCTTTTGAGGGGTTCTGTGTATCTTATCAAGAGGCCAGGCTCAGCCTACAGCCATACCACCCTGAGCATACCTTATCTCTTCTGATATTGGAAGGTAAGCAGAGTCGGACCTCATTAGTAACTGGATGGGAGGCCACGTTCAAATCTTGTCTCACCTGCCCTGCCCCAGGCAAAACAAGGGGACTGCAAAGGAGATTTTGTCTCTCAAATAGCAGCCTCTTCTGGGCCAGGTCAGGAGAGCCAGCCATTAGGAGATAATGCTAATACAGTTAATAGAACTTGTGTAATAGTGGTTCTCTGGGTGGCAGAATTCTGCCTGATTATTTCTTTATATTATTATATGTTGACAGAATTTTCTATAACAAACACGTACTTCTAAAGTTAAAAAAAAAAAAAAAGCAACCTCGACTTTATCTTAAATAGTTTTATGACACGTCTCGGAGGGAGGTAGCAGTATCTTTGCTGCTTCTTTTTCAAATTTTTAAATTTATTTTTATAGAGGTATAGGTGATTTACAATATTATTTTAGTTTCAAGTGTACAACACAGTGATTCAAAATTTTTGTAGATTATACTCCATTTAAAGTCATTATAAAATACAGCTGTATTCCCTGTGCTGTACAATGTATCCTTGCAGCTTATTTCTTTTGTACATAGTAGTTTGTATCCCTTAACCCCTTCACTTATCTTGCCCCTTCCCCCTTTCCTCTCCCCACGGGTAGCCACTAGTTTTTTCTCTACTGAGAGTCTGTTTCTGATTTGTTATATTCATTCGTTTTTTGTGTGTGTTTTTTTTAGATTTCATATATAAGTGATAACATACAGCATTTTTCTCTGACTTATTTCACTAAGCATTGTATCCTCTAGATCCATCCATTTTGTTGCAAAATGGCAAAATTTCATTCTTTTCTTTGGCTGAGTAGTATTCTAGTGTGTGAGTGTGTGTGTGTGCATCTTCTTTATCCATTCATCTGTTGATGGACATTTAGGTTGCATCCATATCTTGGCTATTGTAAATAATACTGTTATGAACATTGGGGTGCATGTATTTTTCCGAATTAATGTTTTCACTTTCTTCGGATATACACCCAGGAGTGGAATTGCTGGATCATATGATAGTTCTATTTTTAGTTTTTCGAGGAACCTCCATACTGTTTTCTGCAGTGGCTGCACCAATTTACATTTCCATCAATAGTGCAGAAGTGTTCTCTTTTCTCCACATCCTCGCCAACATGTTATTTCTTCTTTTTTTTGGGGGGGGGGGGGCTGTGCCGCACGGCCTGTGTGATCCCAGTTCCCCCACCAGGCATTGAACCTGGGTCATTGCAGTGAAAGCATCGAATCCTAACCACTAGACCGCCAGGGAACTCCCAACATTTGTTATTTCTTGCCTTTTTGGTAAAAGCCACTCTGACAGGTGTGAGGCGGTATCTCCTTGTGGTTTTGATTTGCAAAACCCTGATAATTAGCGATGTTGAGCACCTTTTCCTGTACCTGTTGGCAGATCTTACCAGGCAGGGCCTCCTCAGGGGAAAGGCTGTGCATATTCTGCATATGAAATGCAAGGGCCCCACGGGTCAGCAAGATGCTTGAAGCACTGGCAAACCTTCAGGGTACGGTCAGCTGTGGCTTTGGGGTCAGACAGACCTGTCTGCAAGTCAAGGCTCCTCCACTGGCTCTGAAGGAGGGTTTGTGACTCTGTGCACGTAGCTTAACCTCTGTAACTCAGTTTCCTCATTTTTAAATGTGGATGATGATGCTTATTTCAAGCAGCTACTGTAAGGCTTAAATGAGAAATGTACATAAAGAGTTTATCCTAGTCCGTGACACATACAACATGTTCAATAGCTATTATTGGTGTCCTTCAATCATAAGTTCTAATTTTTAGAAAGTTTTTCCTCTTATTGAGCTAAAATTTGTTCCTGTAACTTCCTTGCATTGCTATGAAATCCGCATGCTCTTTTTTTTAAATTTCTTTATCATGTTCTTTATTTTTGCATGCTCTTTCATTCATTCAACAAACATGAATTGGTTGTTTCCCTCGTGCCAGGGGCTGGGCCAGGCCTGTGAGCACAACTGAGAATAAAGACCAGTCCCTGTATGTGGAAGAAGTACCCCTCCTCCACATGAGAGTCATTGGGATATGGAAGGAGAACAATCACTGCTTTCTTGACATACTTACTTCTTTCCCAGGCTCAGCCTCCCTCTCCCACATCCATTTAGCCATACTTCCTGCTCTTGTTGCTTGTTGATTTTAATCAAGGCTCAAAATTATCCCTTCTCCAGGAAGTCTTCCCAAACCACACTAAGCAACTGTGTCCCCCTGCCCCAGTTATCTCGTCAGCCCTTGGGGACCCAGTTTCCATTCTTCCTATTTGTTTGCATTTGCCAGCTTTTTTGGTGTGTTCCCACTTTTTTGGAGAGCAACCCAAGGCTTCCAGGCACTGTGCAAGGAAATGGAAGGCAGCAGTCCCGAGCCACAGCCAGTGTCCCTCAGGAAACCTCAGTCAGTCTTTGGCTTGGCCACCAGGGAGCTGAAGTGCACGTGCAGGTAAAGGAAGGTTGCGCTGCACGAGTGTGTGCTGGAGCTGGAAGGAGGCTCAGGCTGGATCCAAGATGCAGGACCACAAGTGACCGAGCCAACCCTGAAGTCTGGTCTCCTGGCTTTAGTTCTATGCTCTTTGGAGAGCAGTCCTCCAGTACACCCAAGCAAGGGCACAGCCAGGACGGAAGCTTGTTCAGTTATGGGGGGGAAGGGGAGCTCTTAAAGAAAAAGGATAAAAAAATTAGGTACAAAAACGAATGCTTAATTATAATGAGAAATGAAACCACAATGAAGCACAAATGCTAAAAGAGCTGATTAGTGTGACAAAATTGAAATGACACAGTCGTAACAACAGCTACTACTGTTATTTGATTCCCCGATACATCTCTATGCTTATTTTTCTTCCTGCATTATTTTGGCTGCATACTTCTTGTTCGCCATATGATACCAATTTCATAACTTAGTTTTCTACTGAGAGAATGGAAAGATAATTCAGTCTTTCCTCTAGCATGGCTGATCAAAATTTGGTTTTTATATTAATTTCGAAAACTTTCCTCATCTGGGCAAACCTGCCCAAAGCCCCAGGCTTCACCCTGGCTCTCCAGCTCCCAGGCAGGGCCCCAGCAGCTGCTCGTCTCGCTGCCCGCATCCCTCTCCCCCGACCCAGGAGATGGCTACAGGGCCGCGGGTGCAGCGGCGAGCCTGGCAGTCCCAGGAGCACCCCGCGTGGAGAGTGAGCCCGGCTGGGGCAGCGCTACTGCTTCCAGCCAGCAGGTGGGGCTGAAAAGCCCCCGAAGCAGAAGCCTTAGTCTCGGAGCATCTTTTGAATAGATCCTTGGAATCAGGGGCCTCCATTCCTAAACATTTAACTTCTTCTTACTGTAAGTGGAGGATATTACTTTATAATCATCATCATCATTATTATTATATGAATATTATTATTTGCAATACAAATGAAAATTGTCTTTCAGTGCTAATGTTGATTAGATCTCAGTAATGGGATTACGGAAGCGTTGTTTCTTTAGATACAAATGTCTATGTCTTTGACTTCTTTTTTTTTTTGACTATAATAAAGGAAAAATGCTCTTTTATTAATCTGATGTCCATTAATACCTTTGCAGCTGTTACATGAATGTTAGGTGTCTGGCGCATGATATCAACTGCCACAGTTGATAGATTTACACTGTACACTAGTCATCCCTGTCTGACTTCTTTTATTAGACTCACTTTTACTTTTGAACCTGAAGAAATATATATCATTTCATAATGGAAAGTGGCCCTTAAGAGTGTTTTGGATGTGAAGGCCTGAGAGGGATGATAACAGCAGCTATACTAATCATATCTTATCTGTTCAGGAATTTTACAGTTTCTAAAGCACTTTCACAGATATAAGTTAATTTAAGCCTTTCAACATCTTGTGATGGAACCAAGGCAGAAACAGTTTCTACCTTTTATAGATAAAGAGATAGAGGTCCAGAAAATGGTCTTAAGGTCACAACACCTAAAAAGCGACAGGTTCGGGCTTCCCTGGTGGCGCAGTGGTTGACAGTCCGCCTGCCGATGCAGGGGACACAGGTTCGTGCCCCGCTCCGGGAGGATCCCACGTGCCGTGGAGCGGCTGGGCCCGTGAGCCATGGCCACTGGGCCTGCGCGTCCGGAGCCTGTGCTCCGCAACGGGAGAGGCCACAGCAGTGAGAGGCCCGCGTACCGGAAAAAAAAAAAAACAAATTTGACAATAACCCTAAAAAAATACACAGTAATTCAGTAATAAGTTGTGAAGCTAAAATTTATAAGCAATTAATAATAAGAAAAAAAAGAAAGGATCACCATGCTAAAGACTGATTTTTCTATTTTCCTTATAGAAGACATTACAAAATAATTATCATAGGAAAAGCTGATCAAAAGTATACAGCCATGGGCTTCCCTGGTGGCGCAGTGCTTGAGAGTCCGCCTGCCGATGCAGGAGACGCGGGTTCGTGCCCCGTTTCGGGAAGATCCCACATGCCGCGGAGCGGCTGGGCCCGTGAGCCATGGCCACTGAGCCTGCGCGTCCGGAGCCTGTGCTCCGCAAATGGGAGAGGCCACAACAGTGAGAGGCCCGCATAACGTAAGGAAAAAAAAAAAAAAAGTATACAGCCAAAAAGTGTGGGGAAAATTATCATAACTGTTGCCCATAAAGTCTAGGAACACAGATAAATATACATAATGTTGTCAAGAGCTTTTTCAATCTTTAAAAAAATAAATAAAATAATTATGTTCTGGATTTTTGGACGCCCTGTAGAGTGTCAGGCAGTTAATAAAAATTTTATGGTTATCTGTGTGTTTGTGAGTTTTGTTAACTTTTCAAAATGTCACTTGTGAGTTCTTTCTCATTCTAAATATATATTCGCTTTCCTAACTCTCTGCTCTTAATTTTTGTGTTTTTTACTTAATGAGGGCCCCACAAATTGTAGGAGCTTCAGTTTCCGAAAAAAAAACAGGATGTGCCCTTCCACGACAGTTTCAGAAGCCACGGAATTTCTCTGCAGCCTCAGTTTCTTTAAAAAAAAAAGAAAGGGCTTCCCTGGTGGCGCAGTGCTTGGGAGTCCGCCTGCCGATGCAGGAGACGCGGGTTCGTGCCCCGTTTCGGGAAGATCCCACATGCCGCGGAGCGGCTGGGCCCGTGAGCCATGGCCGCTGGGCCTGCGCGTCCGGAGCCTGTGCTCCGCAAATGGGAGAGGCCGCAACAGTGAGAGGCCGCAACAGTGAGAGGCCCGCATAACGCAAGAAAAAAAAAAAAAAAAAAGAAAAACAGGCATTTGCTCGGCATTTCCTTAGAATTGCCAGAGTTCCGCCAACCACACAACTCTCTACAAATGCGGAGGGTATGACCGGAGGGGTAGGGAGCTCACCAGCAGTCACCCTCCCGGCACAGACTTTACTCGGGGTCCTTCTGACCCCGCTAGACCCCTCCCCTGCCGGACACCGCGAGCCGCCGGAAAGAACGGCGGGGCGGGGGCCGCGGGGCCGCAGGGCCGTAGTACCCTCCCTCCGGGAGGAAAGATGGCAGGAGGGGGACCGGGTGAAGGTGGGCACGGGGCGCTCGGGACCCGCGGGGCCAGGGGTCGGGGCGAGTGGTGGCAGAGCGGGGCCGACCAACAGATCGGGCGGGGAAGGAACCATGCCCGGGAGCCCTAGATTCTACTCAGCGGCGGAAGTTCCGGTGTCGGTAGGCGGAGGTCAGAGGT
>NW_006781096.1:49933-94622 GCF_000442215.2 Lipotes vexillifer
GCCGCCGCCGCTGCCGCCGCCCTCGCCTCCCGGGTCCGGCCGGGGCCCGGGCGCCGCAGGGGAGCAGCCGGAGCCCGGGGAGGCGGCAGCTGGGGGCGCGGCGGAGGAGGCGAGGCGGCTGGAGCAGCGCTGGGGCTTCGGCCTGGAGGAGCTATATGGCCTGGCGCTGCGCTTCTTCAAAGGTGAGCCGAGCAGGCCCCACCCCCGCCGCCTCTGCCCCGCCCCGGGGAGACTGGACCCGTCTCGTCCTCACCCACCCTTGCAGG
The DNA here is from genome assembly GCF_000442215.2 of Lipotes vexillifer. Taxonomy (NCBI): domain Eukaryota; kingdom Metazoa; phylum Chordata; class Mammalia; order Artiodactyla; family Lipotidae; genus Lipotes; species Lipotes vexillifer. The sequence goes on from NW_006781096.1 coordinate 50,200, forward strand.
ACCGCGGTGACCGGAGCTGGGCTCTGTCCTTGGGGTTACCCGAAGTTTGTCACTACCCGCTTGGCCACTAGGTCCCACGCGTAGGGGTCTGGAACCTTGGTTTATTAGTCCGGGTCCCGCCTCCCCGAGGTTACCGGGGCATCTTACCTGACTTAGTTTTTCGGTTTTCCAGGAGCCTGGGTGGAAGAATGAGCCCTCTCTCTCTTTCCCAGAGGTTCCCGTTCTGGAATTTTTTTTTTTTTTTTTTAGCTGTCGCATTCCTTTTCCTGTTATGGCTTGGCACGTCAGAACCACCGATTTTTACCCTTTTTCCACAGTGGAAGAAAAGAAACCATGGGTTTCATATATATATTTTTTTTTTTTTTTTTAGCTGTCGCATTCCTTTTCCTGTTATGGCTTGGCACGTCAGAACCACCGATTTTTACCCTTTTTCCACAGTGGAAGAAATCTTTCCATGGGTTTCATATATATACTTTCCATTCATTCTGGAGAGCTTAGGACTTGATCACCTGGCAGTACTGATTAGTCCCCCTTGGCTTGTCAAACTCTGAAGAGAAGGGATGCTCACTATGTAACTAGTAACTTCTAGATGGTTAAAATTTTACCTTATAAGCAATGTGCAAGAGTGAATTCTCAGATTAAGGCCTAAAAGTACCCTCTGTACTTCTCACAGAATTAATTGTAATAAATCTTGTCTTAGAGCTAGATTGTGGTGTGTGGGCTTTTTTAATTGGGTGATTCACGTCGTCAGATGGTGGTGGTACCAGTCACATGGCCTTGTCAGTGGGAAAAACTGATGAGAAGAGATACTTAGATCTTGTGGGGTAGTTGAGCAAGGAGAAACATCGGCAAACGAAACTTTAGACGTGGTTGCTAGGTTCCGTATACATTCCAGAACAGCATATTTATGACACTTTTCCCAGAGGGAGTACCTTTTGGAGTACATACTTTACTAGCTGAAGTTGAGTCGTTGAAAGTAGTGATACATTCGAAAGTTATTTGTTTTCTCTGAAAATGACTCTAATTGTGCAAACTAATGAAAGTCTTTTAGAAATTTTCCAGAATATTTGGTCATTCCCCTTCATTGCATTTTTTATTAAAAAGTTTACCCTTGAAATATTCATCGTCATTGCATGATGAGTTCAGCTCTCCGTGCCAGCTTGGGGAATTGGTGATGGCTAATGGGTTTTGGATCATTTGACCCTTAGGTCACTGGCTTGAATTTAGAGTTTCCTGAGGTGATGATATACTACCACTTATGTAAAAATCTGGTGGTTTCTGTACAATTCATATAACTACATTTTACTTAAAATTTTTATTCTTGGAACTTACTTTTCCGGTGTACAATAAGATGAAAGTATATTGTAGCAGAATAACGTGTAAGAATAGAAAAGAATGAACTTCTAATACTAACTTTCGCCATATAACTAACAAAAAAAAAATGGGTAATTTTATCTTCTGAGCCTGTCTTATTTGAAAATGGTAGTAATGTCTTCTTTGAAAGATTAAAACACTCTTACCCTCCCATTATTTATTTATTTTTTTGGCTGTGTTGGGTCTTCGTTGCTGCAGGCGGGCTTTCTCTAGTTGTGGCGAGAGGGGGCTACTCTTCCTTGTGGTGTGCGGGCTTTTCATTGAGGTGGCTTCTCTTTGTTGCAGAGCACAGGCTCTAGGTGCACGGGCTTCAGCAGTTAAGGCTCGCAGACCCTAGAGCGCAGGCTCAGTAGTTGTGGCGCACGGGCTTAGTTGCTCTGCGGCATGTGGGATCTTCCCAGACTAGGGCTCAAACCCATGTCCCCTGCATTAGCAGGCAGATTCTTAACCACTGCGCCACCAGGGAAGTCCCTAAAACACTCTTAATGTGCAGTAAATTTAGCATTGCTTAGGAGTCAGGAAGCTCTGGATTCCTTTTTTGGGGCTGTGCCACGCAGCCTGCGTGATCCCAGTTCCCCAACCAGGGATTGAACCCGGGTCACGGCAGTGAAAGCGCCAAGTCCTAACCACTGGACCTCCAGGGAATCCCTCTGGATTCTATTTACCATGTACTCCTAGACAATTAACTTTTGTCTTCCAGACTCAGTTTGTTTATATATAGAGATATAATATGGCTGGATTAAATGAAATTTGACATCTCAGATTTAAGGTTTAGTGCTCTAAACCTAACATTATCTTAACATGTTTGTTGAGTGGTAGGACTCCTAGGGGAACCTGTAATTTGGGACCTAGTTATCAGTCACCTTAAAGAAAAAAGCTACATTGATAGTTATGATTTACTAAGTTCCTAAGTTAAGCTCTCAAAGCAATATCCAAGTACTTAAAAGGAGAAATAACAGTCTAGCAATCAAAAGCTCCCTTTCTGCATGGATCATTACATGTTAGCAATGAAGAAGCTATTAGTATATGAGGTTCCTGAGTTGGGGTTGGGGGGAAGGATCTAAAAACAGTCAGAAGAATTATGGAAAGTAGGGTGAGTCAAGTGTTGGCTGCCTTTGTTTTAATGTGTGAATTTTTCCAGCATTATACTTGGCATTTTTATCAGTCTTGCAAGGACTTTAATAAATCACTATTTTGTGGTTTTGTATCTCACATGAATTAGAAATTACATTACACTTTATCTTTTACTGTGGAATAAATATGAATCTTGAAAGCATGGTTATCTTTTTCCATTGAAAATAACTTGGATTGGGAATTAGGAACCCTGTTTCTCATTCTATACCTGTCACAGTGATCATAGGCCAGTGACTAAACCCATTGTGTCAATTACCTAACCCTCTTAGTTTTTGAAAGTAAAAGTAAAATAATAGATGAAAATACTGGAAAATATAAGTTAGCATTTTACCATCTAAGCTCCAGACATTGTTGAATCCTTATTAGGGATCAAGTTTTATATAAGGTTACCACTGTAAATGAATAGTATATTCCCTTTTGCTATTATGGAACTTAGAGTCCAAAAGAGGAGTTAAAGACCCAACTGCAATACAATGTGGAGGATCCAGAGAGCAAATGCCATTCAAGAGAAGGGGGAAGGCCAAGAGCCATGAAAGGGCAAGACGTGTGTCGGGGAAATGGCAAATAGGAAGTAGGTACTGTAGTTTGATGGAGAGAGCTGGGAAGGTAAGTTGGTGTCAGATCCGTGGAAGGACTGGAATGCTATTGTGAATAGCCTTTTTGACAGCAGACAGTGAGGAACCATTGAAGGTTTTTAAAAGGAGGAGCAAAGTTGCCCACTTCTACTTTAGGAAGATTAAGCTGGTTTTCTTATCTCTTTGGGTTAAGGAATGAATCATCTGGCTTTATTGTAGCCTTTATACTTCTTGGTTAGAGTTAACCTGGGGAGTTGTGTTTCGGTTTTTAGAGTTCTTGGGGGTGAGTTTTTCCTTCTCTAATACTTTGTTGCCTCACTCCATTAAGCTGGTAGATGGTTGCATTAATTTAAAATTTCAGAGTGATAATTGCCACCAGTTATTGAGCAGATGTTCACTAAATATCAGGTACTATTTTGAGAGCTGTATATATACTGTTTTGTGTAATCCTCTACAAGCCCTTCAATGGGGGTGTTATCCTGGTTTCTTAGTTGAGAAACTTGCCCTATAGGCCCGTTAGTTATCAGTAGTAAGAGGCAGAGTGGGTCCTGGGTCTGTCTGATTCCAAAGGCAGTTCTTCCCACTATAGGAGGTGAAAAGCAAATAGGAACCTTGCTTTTTGATGGTGTTCCTAGGAAAATATTCAAAACTACCTACCTTGTTGCCTTATCACATTTTAGAACTTCTTTAATATATTTGCTTGAAAATATTAAGAGCTAATGGAAAGATACTGCTTTTCTGCTCATGGTCACTTTATCGAGAATCTCTTCAGAGATCTGGAAAGGTAAAGTGTGGGAGAATCATCTGCTCTAAATTCCTACATAACTTTGTTACCCAGTTTCCAATTTTGGTTGTTATGAAAAAATCCTCTCTAAAGGACTGAAGTAAATGTGCCCATCAAAAATATTGATAAATGCTAAATCTCATTGCTACTAATACATTATTAGACCTTTTGAGAGGCCTGCATTTAGCCAACATGATGATTGTGTTTTACTCTTGGTAAATTGAAAATGGATGTGTGATTCATTAGCAATTGAAAAATGGTAATATTCTAATTGTCTTTCCTTCACTGTAATACTTTTCCTCACATGTTATTTGGTTTGGGGTATAGCTTAAATAAGAAAGGAAAGATAAATGCTTCTTTCCCATTATTAGGTTTCAAAATAATGAGTTGTCTCCCTTAGCAGCCTCAAAAGGTGACAGTTTTCAAAATGTTATATACTCATGCATGTAAACCTTTTTTTTTTTTTTTTTTTACTTAGGCTCTTATTATTGATGCTCAAATTGTACGATCTTTAGCAAGTGGTGGCCTCTTAAGATTGGCTCCTAAGTTCCTTTGACATGACTAGTAGTCTTCTATAGCTTCCTTGGTATCTGGTATGATGAGATGTTCCAGATTTATCATATACATTTCCTGCCTCCATAGGAATCAGCCATTTCTCCAAAGAGACATGGTTCCTTTAGTGGGAAGTGGCATTTGAAGAGCCGTAATCTAGGTGTTAGCAGTGGACGCTCATTGCTACTGGATTGGTCGTTATTTCAGTAGACAGATCTAGGGTGTGTGTGTGTGAGGGGAGTGATAAGTTTTTGAGGGTGTGATATGTGAAAGGAAGCTGTAGTTGAATTTGGAGGAACTTAAGTCTAGGACTCAGTTTCTCTGTGGAATTGTTAATGAATATCCACTAGCATTGCTGTCAGTTACACTGTTATGTTGCTGATAGCAGAGAAGCAATCATATGTACATACTGAATAGTTCCATTTCCTTTTGTCCTCTTGAAACAGGCATCTCCAAGAACTTTTATAAATGGCTCCATTAATGTTTTAAAATACTGTACAACTGTAATTTATTCTTTGGTAACAATAATTAGTGTGCGCCTCCTGGACTTAAATGGACTAGCTTCAGATAATTTCAAGTTTAATTGTTACTATTGAATATCTATTAAATTTTGAGTTTATTTTTCCCTTCTTTCTTTATTGTCTTTATCTTTAGGTATACATGTATAGCGTAGGAGGATGTAATAGACCTAAGAGACACTTATAAGAAAGAAAATTATAGCCGCCAAGAATAGTAATGCCTTTCAAACATCTGCTTTTTTAATTTGCTATTTCATATTAGATTTGAGCTGAACTAAAATTTTCCTTTGAATACTGGATTCAAGGATATGTTTATATATGTGTTTGTATATGTGTATTTTTTGTATATATTTTTTATATGTGTATATTTTAGTGTAACTGATTTTAACATTTGCCTGAGGCCTCCCCTTTATTTACTGCACGTGCAGAATAGTACATAAATCATAAATGGTGCTTGATGAATTTTTACAAAGTGAGTACACTTTGGTAACCAACAACCAGAAGGAGGTAATGTTTACTTTTATCAGTTAGCTAAAACGAGAGCTACTCTGGCTCAATATTTAGGAAGTTGAGTTCTGGAGTGAGCACTACCTGGGGTATTTTTTCCTAGTTTTGCTACTCAGTTGTTTAAAATCTGCCTTCCTTTACTCAAATTGTTGTAAGAGTTATAAGAATTGTATATATATATATATAAACTCTTAGCAGAGTACCTAGCAATTGGTATTCTGTGACTGCTTATGTTGTGGAAGAGGAGAGATTACCAAGAATTTATTAGAGAGTGTGTTGAATTAATGGGGGGGGAGATCAAATTTTATTAAGCACTTTGTACATGCTAGACAGTTTCCAGAGTTTCATACTCATTAACTCAGAAATACTGCATTTATTATACTTTCTTATAAGTAGTATAAGAATGTATCAATTTTTTTCTCAATTGAACATGGACGAGATGTGGTTTTAATTTTAATATTTCTAGAAGATGGATTTTATTCAAAGTGTGTTCTCTGCCAGGCAGCAGTGATAGGGCCATGAAAGAAAACAGATTTGAGCTTAGGCTGCTTTGGGGGAAATTCTGTATCTGGAATGAGAGAAGGGGGAGGTGGTCCTGCTATCTTCCATACAGTTCAGACAGTCCCTGGATACTGCTTTCAGTTTGAGGCATCATTCTTTAGGGTTAAAGGCAAAATGGAGCTCATTCAGAAGAGAGCAACTTGTATAGTGTGGGAATTCGAATCCCTGCCATCATTATCATAATAGCTGCTGTTTAATGAGTGTCTGCTCTACTCAGGCACTGTATCAAGACTTTGGAACACATTATTTCTAACCCTCACAAGAAATGTGAGAAGTTATTATCTCCATTTTATTGATAGCAAAACTGAGGCTAAGAAAGGTTATCTGTGTCTGTGTTATGTACTTAGTAAATAGCAGAGCTGGGTCTTTAGGAGGTATGTATGAGTGAATAAGCTGGGAATATTTAGCCTAAAGAATAGAGAACTCAGGGCAAATATGATGTACAGTATTTTGTGGCTTTTTTTGAGATCTGATCTGTTAGATATGTTTTATTTAATGCCAAGGACTAGAAATAGACCCTGTGGATAAAATTGAGACAGATCTACTCAGAATAAAGAGCTAAAATAAAAATCACAGCTATCCAAACATGGAATAGGCTGTTTGAGACAATGAATTCTCATCACCAAGAAGTGTTCAAGCAGTAACTAGGTGGGTATGCTTTGATTTCTTTATCTTAATCTTTTATGTATCTACTTCAGGTTTTTTCTTTGTTGTTACCGTGAGGCTTATATAATATAGTTATACTATAAAATACTATACTGTAGTATAAAAATATAGGTTAAACTGATAACTTCCATAGCATACAGTAACTCTATTCTTTCACTTCTCCCTCCCTCACATTTTAGACTATTGATGTTACAATATACACCTTTTTATATAGTGTGTCCAGTAACAAATTAGTGTAGAGCAAGTGGTTATGTAGAGAGGATTTGAACTTTGGTTGTGCAGTTCAGTCGTCTATCTTTAATATCCTTTCCAACCCATAGATTTTATTGGCTTTCATTTCATCAAATAAAGGCTAGAAGGAACATTGAAATAATTTGTTACCTTCCTCTATCTTTACCTCCAGAGAGAAGAGAAAAATATTTCTCAGTAAACTTACTCTGACAGTTGACACGTGAGACTAATAACCTTTTGTTTAATTAATTTCAGATGGAAGGGTAATCTTTCAGAGCTTTGGGCTTGGTAACTGTGATTATAATGCTATTGTCAAATTATTTATGCTGTCTTACTAGAACTGTAAAGTTAGATACTTATGAATTTAATAGAAATGTAATCTAGAAGCCATTTCTCTCTTTATTGGGAAAATGTGTTACCACAAATTTAGTGGCATAAAGCAACACATACTGTTTTATAGTTCTGGAGGTTAGAAGCTCAAAATGGGTCTCACGGGGTTAGAATCCAGGTGTCAGCAGAGCTCTGTTCCTTCTGGAGGCTCTAGGGGAGAATCTGTTGCCTTTTCCAGCTTTGGGAGGCCAGCTGCATGCTTTGGCTTGTGGCCCCTTCCTCCATCTTCAAAGCTAGCAGTATAACATCTTCAAATCTCTGTCTGACTCTTCTTGCTCTCCCTCCATTTATAAGGATTCTTGTGATTACTTTGGGCCCACGTGGGTAGTCCAGAATAAGGTCAGCTGCAATCTTAATTCCCCTTTTTCCCGTAACCTAACATATTCACTGGGATATAGATTCTGAGGATTAGATGTGGATATCTTTGGGGGGGGGGTGGTATTACTGTGCCTACCACGTGTTATAATGTCTTCTGAGCTGATTACTGAAATTGAGCATATGAGTTTACTCCTTTTACCTTATCAAAGTGAAAACCAAGGCAATTTAAAAGGTCAAGTTGTGCTATAAAATTTATAAGGAAAAATAGCCAACCCCGTCTCTCTTCTTTCCCATCTCTAAGACCTTCTCCCCCAAGGCAACCACTTTCCATTATTTTAACTGTTTCTTCTGGTATTTGTCAACATTTTCCTGCTGCTGCTTTTAATTTATTAATTATTATTATTATTTAAATATTTATTTATTTGGCAGCACCAGGTCTTACTTGTGGCACGAGGGATCTAGTTCCCTGACCAGGGATCAAACCCAGGCTCCCTGTACTGGGAATGTGGAGTCTGGACCACTAGGGAAGTCCCTGCTTCTTTAATTAAAAAGAAAAAAAAGAAAAGAAAAGAAAAAGGTAGCTTATACATGTATGCCTCTCTCTTCCTTCTTCCCAAACTCTTAATTTTATGATATCACATTTGTGATTAAATCAGTGTCAGTTGTTTCTATTTGTGTTATTCATACCTGAGACAGATCATGCACTTTGATTATGTTTTGGTTCTTATGCAAACTCTTTGTCTTTTGTGTAGTTAGAGGTAATTATCATTTTTTTCTCGGTCCTCAGGTAAACTGTTTTTTTAAAGAGACATCTCTCCTAGATATCCTTAAATTTTTGATTCAGTCTTAGCTTTCTACCTTGTGAGTCTCTGCCCACTGTCATCCTGAAAATTCCTCTCTGTGGTGTTGGAATTCCTTCTCCTGGAATTCCTTATTTTCTTTTAGACTTTCTTTTTTCCTGTTGGAAATTTCTTTCAGCCTTTTTTTCCCCCCATGTTGGGAGCTTTCTCAAATGTCCGGTGATCCTTGGGTATTCATTCTTGTTAAAGGGTGAGGCACTGGAGAGCCAATTGTAACCTTGAGTACAAGCTTTTATTGTAGGTAATGAGGCAGAAGTTTCATCGGGGAACCCTCGACATCAGTGTCTTTCAAACTAGTATGTGTAGTTCTTTTATTTTGTGCCAGTTTTTCATGAAAATATTCCTGTCTCCTGTATGAATCTAGTTGGCCAGCATTTAGGCACTAGACAGGAGAAGGGAGGGTGGGTGGAAGTTGTTTACCATTTACTAGCGTAACTTTCATTTCATTTCTCTTTTTAGTCCTACAGTTCACTCAGGCTGGTGTTCTCCTACCTGGAGTATCTGTGATTCGTGTTCTCTAGTATACACATCCAGACCTCTGCTAAGTAGGGGCAAGGTAGCCATCTGCCTGCTTGGGATTGCCAAACAAAATGGGAGGTAGGGGTACCTGCTTTTTAGATAGTTTCTATTTATATACATATGTGTGTGTGTGTGTGTGTGTGTGTGTGTGTGTGTGTGTGTATTTATTTGTTTGTTTGTTTTACTTCTTGGCCACGCCCTGAGGCATGTGGGATCTTAGTTCCCCAACCAAGAACGAATCCGAGCCCCCTGTATTAGAAATGTGGAGTCTTAACCACTGAACTGCCAGGGAGGTCCCTAGATAGTTTTTAAACCAGAACCCCTATTTTTATCTAGACTTCAGCTTTTAAAGAACCTGGTACCTTCAATTCCTGAGCCTTTCCAGGGTTCTCTGAATTGGCTTCCTTTTTCCTTTTAGTGGGGTTTCATTGAGGATCAGATGTAATTGTGTGTGTTCAATTCACCATGTTTAACGGGAAGTTGAATTTTATGTTTTCAATCCTTTTAATTATATTCGAATTTTTAAAATATTTAGAAATCATTTGGCTTTTGCATTTATTTCTTCCTTTAGTCCAGGGTCAGTAAACATTTTCAGTAAAGGGGCAGATAGTAAATATTTTAGGCATTAAGGACCATATATGGTCTGTGTTCATATTCTTTGTTTTTTGTTTGTCTATTTCTGCTTGTTGTTTAACAATTCTTAAAAAAGATAAAAAACATTCTTAGCTCACAGCCCTTAAAAAACAACTGTGGGCAGAGTTGGTCTAGTTTGCCAATCCCTGCTTTAGTCTGTCTCCTTTAGGTAAAATAGATTTTTAACCTGACTTTTGGTCTTCAATTTTATAGAAAATAAACTTTTTAATATAATTGTTACTGGACAGATGCCAATAAGTGATCCCTTTTAGTCCATTTGATTGAAAATGGCTAGCCTTGTACTCACGCTTCTCCAGGTAGTAGAGGTGGTCATTTTCTGCTTTTCATTGATGTGTTTTCACACACGTGCATCTGAAAAATAGCTCTGCCGCTTCTTTCCAGCATAATTTATATTTGTCTTTTTTGGTTGCCATAGAAAGCGCTTTTCCAAATTGATTGAATTTAATGACTTTTTACTAATTAACTCTGTAAGTGCAGGAACCAAGGATGATGCCTCTCTTCCTTACCGGCAGGACTGAAAGAGCTTTCCTTTGGGAATATGGTCTTGGCTAAAGATCTTTGAGTTTCAGCAAGGCTTTTCTGTCTATTGCAGTTATGGTAGTCATAACTTCTTTCCTGCTAACCACGTTTAATGCCCTTGGAACCAGAAATAATTTGGGAGAGGGAATTCCCTGGCTGTTCAGTGGTTGGTACTTGGTGCTTTCACTGCCGGGGCCTGGGTTCGATCCCTGGTCAGGGAACTAAGATCCCACAAGTCGTGAAACAAGGCCAAGTTAAAAAACAATAATAATAATAAATAAAATATATTTTTTAAAAAAGAAATAATTTAGGAGAAAATTATTCTCATCTAACGCGGAAAAACTTAAATAAAACAAACCTTCGTGGTGTGTGAACTAGAGCCATCTGAAGAGTAGGAGAGAAGTAACTTTTGTGTGATACTATAATAGTCTGCCTAATGATATTGATTGTGAAGTGTTTTCATTTTCTGTTTTCGTTGAAGTTTAGAATGTCAACATGATGTGGACTGTCCTGTACTAAAGGTGGTTGGGATTCTTAGTATACCCTTCTGGGTTTTGTATATTCCTCAGGAGGGAATAATTGATCTGTTAATCTCGTCCCAAAGGCTGAAAAATAAGTTGCCTTGACTTTTTAAAAAGGTTTGTTAAAAAAGAAAAAAAGCATATGTGTAAATGATATAAAAGTACATATGCACATTGGAAATCTGAGGAAATAAAAAAGGAATAAAGAAAAATCTGTAATCCAATCTTTCAGAAATAATTATTAGTATTAACATTTTGGTGTGTTTCCATTTCTTTGGTGTGTGTGTGTGTGTGTGTGTGTGTGTGTGTGTGTGTGTGTTTAAGACAGATTTAGTTCCCAGATAGAATAATGATGAATAAATTGAAGATTCAGTAATACGTATTAAAGGAAGGATTATAGAGCAAGTCTTAAAACTAGCAAATGCATAAAAGATTCTATGGAAAGGGCCGTAAAATTCGCGATTGGATCTACTGTTTTGCTTATTTTCACAGAACTTGACCTGTACAGTCAGTTTCTTCTTTAGAGAGATTTGTTGGGTGTGGTTTTGGTGTGGTGAGTGCCTGTTAACAAAGCGTGTGCTTAGTGCTGGCATTCATGGTGGTGAACAAATTTATGTGAGTGCTTGACAGAAACTTACACTTAAAAACATATTCCCCTTTTGAAAAATTAATTCCATCAGGCATAAAAAGGGCAGATGTCAAAATGACATCCAAAAATCCTGAAACTCCCCTCCCTCTGTTGATGAGTCACCTTTTAGGGTCAAGGTTAGACTAACACCTTGCTGAATGACAGGTACAGTTTCCTTGTTGACTCACCCTCTCCCATGGTCCCCAATTCTAGTTTGAAATAAAGGAGCAAATTTATCACCTCATAAGAAATGGACCCTCCCTCCATTAGAATAACTTTATAGTAGTCATATTTTTAAAATACTTTTTTCATACCCACTAGTCCTATCTGTTAGCTTCAGATCATCTCCCTAAAGCAAATAAGAATTCTTGTGTGTGTATGTTTGAAAATTGCTGTATTACATGACTACTCAGAAAAGTGTTTGGTCTTCCAGTGAATAAAGTTTCCATCTGATTTTATCTTTATTGACGTTTATTTGGGTCAAAGCAACCACTTTCATAGAATTCAGACTTTTTTTTTTTAAAGGAAAAAAACCCAAAATCTCAGGGATCCCGATTGAACAAAACAAGGAAGTTATATTCTGCTATGCACTCTACCTCCACTGTTTCCCAGGCTCACTACACCTTTTTTTTTTCCTGAATGACCAGCAGCATATTTTTCTTTTATAAGGCTCAAGATAAAATGAATAGTTAGGTTGGTGCCTTTTTGGTTTTAAAAAACAAAAACTTTCGGGCCTCCCTGGTGGCGCAGTGGTTGAGAGTCCGCCTGCCGATGCAGGGGATACGGGTTCATGCCCCGGTTCGGGAGGATCCCACATGCCGCGGAGCGGCTGGGCCCGTGAGCCATGGGCGCTGAGCTTGCGCGTCCGGCAACGGGAAAGGCCATGACAGTGAGAGGCCCACATATCGCAAAAAAAAAAAAAAAAAAAAGAATAAAAAAAAGAATTAAAAAAAACCCAAAAACTTTCTAAATAATAATCTTTCAATTAATAGGCTAAGATCAAGCTTGGAGCTGTTTTTCAGATCATCACTTTTGGGGGAAGTAAGAAGAAAGTTATCTGTGCTATGTTTCTCTGAGACATAATTAGCATAAGAAAACTTTTGGTGATTAATATGTACAAAATTAAGGTAGATGGTAAAGGAAGCTTATGAGCATCTTTAAAATTGGAGAAAGGCTTTTTGGTAAAATGTTGCCACTATTGTTTCACATCTTTTAGCACCCTAACATCTTAGAATACAGAGTTCTGGTAAGCTAATTTTGTAAGAAAAATCTTAACTGTAATTTTTAAAAAGAAAGATCTATATGTGTAATCACCCATTTTTACATAGTTATAAACCTAGTATCTAATTTTTTATTCTACTTATTTAAATTAATACATCATAAATATATTCTCTGAAATGCTATATAGCCCTTATATTGTTATTTTAATAGATGTATAATCTATTCAGTGGATTACTATAAGCAGTGCGTTATTGTTGAATAATTAGATTTTTAATTTTAAATAATGCAGCAGTGAACAGGTATAACGCTGTGTTTCTTGCTAAGATAGTTGTTCAAGGCTGTATTTAGAAAAGATTCATTGGGAAGTGAATGAAATAAGTAGCACCTCTTTTAGGCTTGTTGGGTTTTATTTTTTATTTATTTTTTAAAATTAACTTATTTATTTATTTATTTATTTTTGGCTGCGTTGGGTCTTCGTTGCCGCACACAGGCTTTCTCTAGTTGTGTCTAGCAGGGGCTACTCTTTGTTGCAGTGCGAGGGCTTCTCATTGCTGTGGCTTCTCTTGTTGTGGAGCACGGGCTCTAGGCACATGAGCTTCAGTAGTTGTGGCACACGGGCTCAGTAGTTGTGGCTCATGAGCTCTATAGCACAGGCTCAGTAGTTGTGGCACACAGGCTTAGTTGCTCTGCAGCATGTGGGATCTTCCCGGACCAGGGCTCGAATCCGTGTCCCCTGCATTGGCAGGCGGCTTCTTAACCACTGCGCCACCAGGGAAGTCCCTAGGCTTGTTGTGTTTTGCATGAAAGATAATGTAAAGATGTATTTCGGTTTTGTAAGCTCTCATCTGTTTTGCTTTATTTTGATTATATACTATGTTGGAATTAAACGTAACTACTGGCCTAACCTAAAGAGTTGGAACAAGTCATCTTATTACCTCTCTGACATAATTTTATTTTTTCCTTAACTCTAAAATAATTGTTCCTTTATCTCAATATGATTTTTAATAATTTGGTTGCAGTATATATATACCTGAAATATGCACCTAAACACAATTATATACTGTATTGCCAAGCTATACATTTTTAATTGAGCTCAGTAGTTTGTAAACTCCCGGAGGGCGATGAATCCTCGTGTCTAGCACAATGATTTGCATACAGGGGCTTAATAAATATTTATTAAGTTGAATGAATGAATGTAAAAAAGGGCTTATAATTTCCATCATTGATTGAAATAGACTTCTTTTTTTTTCTCTCTCTTTCTTTTTTTTTTTTTGTGGTACGCGGGCCTCTCACTGCTGTGGCCTCTCCCGCCATGGAGCACAGGCTCCGGACGCGCAGGCTCAGCGGCCATGGCTCACGGGCCCAGCCGCTCCGAGGCACGTGGGATCCTCCCGGACCGGGGCACGAACCCGTGCCCCCTGCATCGGCAGGCGGACTCTCAACCACTGCGCCACCAGGGAGGCCCTGAAATAGACTTCTAAGAGTTAGATTTTAAAATGAGGATTGTGTTTTAGTTGGTACATATAGACCTATGGATAATCCTGTTCTAAAAGCTTTAGAGGAAATTCCTACTCTTCGTGCTAATTGTTTAGTGATACTGTTTGCTCAGTAGCAAAGACAGATGGCAGGTCCGCAGGTTTCTGAGTTGTTTTGATTTTTATTACATAAGTAAGGTCAGTGCCACAGTTTTGACTTTTTTCCAAATATTACATGAATTTGTTCTTGTTGAAAAAAATGCAAATAGAAGTACGTATGTATAATTCTCTTCAGTTCCCACCCACAGTTTTGCCAATCACTTCCCCAGAGGCAGTACCTCTTAACAGTTTAGTTTGTTCTTCCACATATTTTCCTTTGAAAGATTAAAATGTTTCTAGTTTGGGGACTTCACTGGCGGTCCAGGGGTTAAGACTCCACACTCCCAGGGCAGAGGACACAGGTTCGATCCCTGGTCTGGGAGCTGAGATCCCATATGCCTCACAGTGTGGCCTAAAGAAAAAAAAAAAAGAACTATAAAATGTTTCCAGTTTTCAATTTTCTGATCACCACTCCTGATCTTAGCCCCCTCCCGCTTTCTCATTCTTATCTTTTTAGTGTGACTCCTTCTAGATCTTTTTCTTTGCATTTACATTCATATAAATGTACCTATAGAATATATATGTGGTATGTTGACATGATGTATTTCATCAATTCTAAGACTTACTATTATTTAAGAAAGAAAAACTTATTTAAGTAATTTAAGAAAGAAAAACTGCCAATTATAACTGTAAAATACAATAGATTGTAAAAGCTAGTCTGATTTTAGAGATGTTAAAGTGTGGGTAGCAGAAGTACTTAGAATTGAGGATATATATTTTGTGCTATGATTGTATGTAGTTTTCTGCAGCTTGCTTTTTTCATTTAACAGTGTTCCCTTTATGTGTTTCATTTATACCACAGGCTGAATATGACACATTATTTAGGTGTTCCCTTACTGATGAACTTTTAATTTGGTTACAGTAACAAGAAAAGAGTGCTGCAAGAACATCCCTATATCCACCTCCTTTTGTGTATTTGGGAGTGCTTATCAAGGATAGATGATGAGAATTGGAATTATTGGGCCATAGAGCATCTACATTTATAATTTTGGAATATATTGCCAAATTTCCTTCCAAGATAACTGTAACAGTTTATACTTTCAGCATTAGTGTATGAGGATGGGTACCTGTTTGTCCTGTTCTTACCAACTCTTGATGTTACTTAACTTTTTTAAACCTCTCTGATGGCATTTTTTTAACCTATCTGATGGCAGAAAGCATCTTAGTATCTAGTGGTTTCACTTTCCATTTCCTTGACTAGTGAAATTGAGTATCTTGGCATGCTTATTGGCAACTTCTGGTTTTTTCTTCTCTGAGTTTCCTGTTCATATCCTTTTAAACCATATTCTTCTCTCATCATCAGTGATTTTCTTTTGGTGACCTCTGTGTACATGGATAAAATTTGTAGGCAAAATATACTACTTTCTACCTCCTTTTTTGTTTGTTTTGAAATTTGGTAATCTCTTATCATCATTAGAATCAACCAGTAATTAATCCTACCATTTATCAAAGAAGTAGAACTATTCTATAAGGACTTCCCATTTACCCAGTTTCATACTACTTTGGAATGTTGGTGGTGGTAGTTAAGTCTCTACAGGTCAAATTGGCATCTCTCGTAATTGCCCATTGGAAATCTGCCAGAGCCAGCCATAATATGAAGGAAGTAAAAGTATCTAACAGTTATTACCATTAATACTATCCTGTTACCTCTGAAGTATCAGGGGACTTTTCACTTTATTGGTAAACAGATTAAGAGGTTAAATGGTCCTACAGCTAGGAAGTGTCTGAGATGAGATCTAAACCTAGGCTGTCTGATTCCAAAGACCCTTCTCCCACATCATAGTACCTCAGTGGGATGGATACTTTTTGAATATAGCCTTTCAAAGTATATGTAACTGTCTCTTATGTTAAAAGTGCTTGATATAAAATTATTTTTTAAACTACTTTAAGAAATGATTGCTGAACATTTTTAACATTTGTAAAATATGTCAAGTGGTACACTAGTATGTGTGTCCCTACTGTAGCTTGACAGATTGGTTTCTCTTTAGTAGTGGCTTTTTTAAAAAATTTAAATGTAGTTGATTTACTCTTTGTAGTAGTTTTAACATAAATATCAGTACTTAAGCTTTATTTAAAAAAAATTAATTCAGCATAAAGTGTTTCTGTCTTGGCTTTGACTATTAAAATTTAGTACTTGAAATTAAAATCTCCCTATAGTGGTGTTTATATATATCACAGGCAATTTGTGATATACCTTATAGCAAAATTTCAACATATAATCCCGAAAATTATGTATTTTGCCAGTGCTAATTGTTTTCTTTGTATTTATTTTTCTTAAAGAAAAAGATGGCAAAGCATTTCATCCAACTTATGAAGAAAAACTGAAGCTTGTGGCACTGCCTAAGCAGGTTCTTATGGGTCCATATAATCCAGACACTTGTCCTGAGGTTGGATTCTTTGATGTGTTGGGCAATGACAGGAGGTAACGGTGTTTTATTGTATAATGAAGTTAATGAGAGTAATGTTGAAAAGGGTACAAAGTAAATTGATTAAGATGTAAATAGCTGGCTCGTTAGCTTTAGAATAAGAACTAAACAAACATTTTTGCTTGCAGCTTTTGGAGTCTTCAGACGTTTATCTGTTTTTGGCTTGGAGATGTTTATGGCTAAATATTGTGGAAGAAGTTTACTCATCTGTTTATGAACATACGACAAGTACAGCTTCATTTGATTCTTCCTAAATAATATTTAAAAAGCCATTTACAATGTAGTAATTGATTCCCTTATTGGGACATAAAGAGTTGTGACAAGAAAGAATATATTAAGCATTTTATTCAGTTAAGGCTAAACTGTGATATAAGAAAAGTAAAACTTTGATACCTTTTACTGGTATGGAAATTATCAGCAGTGCAGTTAAATTGTGGTTTACAACAGTAAGTTTGGTTTGTATGTGGCATATCTAATTTAGTAAATCACTACATGCTTGTTGAAGTTTTGAACCTTTTGTGTATAGTAGAATCATTCTTAATTTTAGTTATAATTGAGACTTGTTCATATTTAGGTTTAAATTAAATCAAATTCTCATTCTATTAAGAAGAGGAAGTAACTTTTCTTGTTATTCTTTACAGGAGAGAATGGGCAGCCCTGGGAAACATGTCTAAAGAGGATGCCATGGTAGAGTTTGTCAAGCTCCTGAATAGGTGTTGCCATCTCTTTTCAACGTATGTTGCATCCCACAAAATAGAGAAGGAAGAGCAAGAAAAAAAAAGGTGAAGTTTGAAGGCACAGAATACTTTATCCTTGAGCAGCCTACTGCATAGTATACTGATGCTTTTGCTTTATGGAATGTCTGTTTTAAATCAGGTGTCTTAGTTCCATTGGATCCCCACTTCTTATGGCAATTGCTCAAACTTTCCAATGCGAGCAGGTATTTTTATTATGAGTTTTGAGGGGAGAGGGTTGGCTGCTTCCGTCTGGCTATACCTTTAAAAGTAACCACCCATCCATCATGGCAGCATTCCTTTTGTGTTGCTACACTAGGTTTCTGGGCAAGCACAGTAAGCTCAGCCACCCCCTTCCTCCTTACCCTCTGGTCTGATACACCCTTTGCTGCTGCCTCCCTTGGGTTTCTAGAATATTCATACTCCATATCATGGTTATCAGCTGTGCTACATGGTAGACCTTATATAGGCATTTCATATTGGCTATGGCTTCCAGATGGCTTATTATTTCCAGAGGTTGCATGGGGAGCTGTTGAATGTGCTGTTTGTATGTTTATGGGATTCTCTGTCCTGATTGTGAACTCAACAGAATTATAGTTAGCCCTTTATTTATTTATTTATTTTAATATTTATTTATTTGTTTATTTGGTTGCACCAGGTCTTAGTTGCAGCAGGCAGGCTCCTTAGGTGTGGCATGCAAACTCTTGGTTGCGACATGCATGGGGGATCTAGTTCCCTGACCAGGGATCAAACGCGGGCCCCCTGCATTGGGAGCATGGAGTCTTAGCCACTGTGTCACCAGGGAAGTCCCCAGCACTTTATTTATCTAGAGATTATATTTTCAATAACTTTGACAGTCCAAAATTTCTGGGTAATGAAAATAATGCTGTAACACCAATTTTCCCTCAGATTATATTATACTTACTTTAGAAACAGTTGGTTCTCTGGTTTCCCACCTTAACCTGGATTGGAAATAACATTAGAAGAGAAAATAGCCTAACAGTGAGGGAGGAGACAGAAACCATGAAAAATAGATGCAAGAATGATAAAACTGTGGCAGTCAGGGCTAATGTGAAAGTAAACTCTCTATCACTGTATTATGACGTGTACAGTTTTTATGCTTGCAGTTATAACTCCTGAGTTACCAAGAGACAGAGTATTGGGTATAATTTATTTCTCTTTAAGCGAATACAAAATACCTTAATACATTTCCAGAAGATACTTATCCAAAGGAAGGTAGTTTTTAGCCAGAGAAAAAGTTTTGATTCCTATGAGAATGGAATGAGGTTCCTTTACTGGAATTGATTTATGTGCTGCAGTCCTTTGTGTAGTGATATTGGATCATTGAGATGTAGCTGTGTCTTTGGAAGTAGTATATATTGCTTTTTAAGGTCTTTTTTTTAAAAAAATATTTATTTATTTATTTGGCTGCGCTGGGTCTTAGTTGCAGCATGTGGGCTCTTTTAGTTGCAGCATGCAGGATCTAGTTCCCTGACCAGGAATTGAACCCGGGCCCCCTGCATTGGCAGCACAGAGTCTTAACCACTGCACTGCCAGTGAAGTCCCTTAAGTTCTTTTTTAATGATAAATTGAATATTTAAGTTACTACTCAACATGTAAAACTGTATTTTTCCTTTTAAAAATATACCTTTGTCATGAGATGAGGTCCATGTAGAATTCTTTTAAAGCATTTAAGACTAGACTTCCTCTATCCTGAAGCTTAAGCTCTGGTTTATGGAACATCTTGCCCTGTGTACTATCTGTGACATATAAAAAGTAGGTCATGTTATTGCTGTAGTTTGAGACTTGGTTGTGGCTCTGGTGTGTTAATCACTTATAGAAGTTTCGGGAGAAAAGTGGGGTAATGCACACACTTCTCATGGAGGGCCATGAAATGGTGAATTCTCTGAGACCCCTCAGAAGTCTTCTCTTTCATCCCATCTTCAACCTCCCTGCACTCCTCACAACTCTCAGCCTATATGGCCTCCATTCCTAGTGCAACAGAGTCTGCTCTCCTTCGGGAGAGGGGCTGTGGTGGTGAGCAAGAGCTGGGTAAGGGCTGCACCTAGATCCCCAACTGTTCTTTTCTTTTTTTAAATTAAAAGCTTTAATTTTTTTTTAAATTTCAGAAATTATACATGAATATAAGCAATATAAATGATTTTCCATTTATGGCAGTATATGAAGCACACACTGAAAACCTTCCTTCCCACCTTACTTTTAGTCTCAGTCTCCTTTCCGTAGATAATAGCGGACAGATTTAAGGTATATCTTTCCAGGCCTTCTTCTATTTATTTACCTGCTTTTTCCATTAAACATATGTATTAAATGTCTTTACATATTGGGCCATGTAGTCCTATTCTTTTTTTATGGCTACGTGGCATTTCAGGGTGGATTATTCATTTCCCTTTTATTGCGTGCTTATTCTTTCCCACACTGTGGTAAGCCCTGAGGATATAGCTGTGTGAGATGGGCAGTCTCTGCCCTTATGGAGCATGTACTTTAATGAGTAAGGCAGATGTATTGCTAACTTTATCACACAAATTTAATTTCAACCACAGCAGGTAGTATGAAGGAAAAGCTTGTGGTGCTGTGAGCATATCTTAGGAGGGAGGTTTCAGGGTATCGTAATGTTTTAAGTGGTACCTTACTGATGGACTCCTTTTTCTGTTGCTGTGAAGCAGTCATTGTTTTTGCTGTGATCTGTATCTTTTGAGATTGACTCCATATGGTAAATTTCTCCTCATGAAGTATATGTATTTCAAATTGTGATAAAATTATCACATGATTCTCTAAAAAGCTTGTGTCAGTCTTCACTGGGAAAGAGACTTAAATTATTTTTAAACGGGATTCTTTGTTTAGGGTTCATTCCCTCTGTCCTTTACCTTGTAGGAAGGAGGAGGAAGAGCGAAGGCGGCGTGAAGAGGAAGAAAGAGAACGTCTGCAAAAGGAAGAAGAGAAACGTAGGCAAGAAGAGGAAGAAAGGCTTAGACGGGAGGAAGAAGAGAGGAGGCGGATAGAAGAAGAGAGGCTTCGGCTGGAGCAGCAAAAGTACGCGTGTTGTGTGGCTTGTGTTTCACAACGAGCAATGGATTGCCACGCTGTTGTGCTTGACCGTTTACCATTGTGTGCCTTGGAATAATTCTCTGATTTGTTTGGGTAGTCGACCAGCATTAGCTGCTTGCCATTTGTACCAATGATGTATTACCAAGGAAGGCCTTATCTTAAGCATCATTTGGTTGCGAATGAAGAATGTATTAGAAGGATTTGGAATTTGCTTCCAGAACCCAGGCACTAGAATAGGAGCTGAGGTTGCTTGCTTGCTCTCTGTCTTTGGGTCCACACAATCTCTTGTCTTTGCTTCTCTCAGCTATGTCTCTGTTTCATTCTTCCTGTTCTCTGCAAATTGTCACTCTGCTTTGGCGTATGCAAGGCTGTCCTAGCCAAGATTTATGTGGTCTTTGTTTTCATGCATCTGACAGAGACTGGCTGGCATATGAGAGACCCAGTTACAAATTCCCAGGCCAAAGGATCTAGTTGGTTCAGCCTGTGTCAGATGTCTGTTCCTAGTCTCCTAGTACAGAACTTGGGAGCTGAAGCCATTTCTTATTCAGTAAGGGCTCTGAGAGCAGCTGTCTCAGAAGGGATTGGTTCTTCCAGAGGGAGCTGTGGGAATAAGGAGAAAGGGATTAACGCCCATAAAACACTGTGGGAAGAAGGCCTAGGGTTCTAGAGGTGGCATGGAATATAGATTAAACCAGAGGACATGCGGATCCATTGTTTTCTCCCCATTATTTCTGAGTAGTTCCTCAGAAAAGCTTCAGACTGACCCAGGGCCTCAGTCTACCTTGGAGAGAGACTATGACTGCTACTTTTTTTGAGGGGAGAGGGGTGCCCTAGATGGACCCAGTGTCATGTTCTATTCAGGAGTTTGTGAGATTCTGCTTTGTTATTATCTGTTAAGAGATGGCTTTGAGGTGTTTATATTTGGTCACATGACTGAGTTAAGCATGTGGTTCCTCTGGAAAAAAAAAAAAAAAAAAGAAGAGTAATAGTTTACAGAAATCAGTATCTCTAAACCAAGTGTGCCCAGTTATTATCTTCAGTATTCCTCTTTAAGGCAGGCTTTCCATTAAATGCCAAGGGCACTCAGATTTTCACTGGCTTTCTTTATACTTACCAGAGCCATCTGTAACATCTTTTAGCTCTTCTGCCTTTTCATGTATTTAGGTAGAGAAACCATGGCCAACAGTTAAATATCTCATCGCTGCCATAGATGACAGCCCATCCTCTTACAACATCATGTTTAAAGAGCATAGGCTGGAGCCAGACTTCCTAGACTTGAATCCTGGCTCTGGCATCTACTAGCAGTGTAATCTCGGGCAAGTTACTGAACTCTTCCATTTCCTGCTTTGTGAAACCCTACCTTAGAGGGTGGTTGTGAGAACTAAGTGGGTTAGTACATGGAAGTGCTCTGAACACTGCATAGCACATAGTAAGGGCACGATAAATGTTAGCAGTTATGATGGTGATGATGATGGTGTTGATGATGATATGCTTATTATTCTCCCTCTTCATCCCAAATTTTCCTTGAAAAACCTATGTGAAAGATTAGCGGCCAAGTTTATTTTCTTATTCTTTCTCTGGACCTAGGACACACGTTGATTGGTATACATTACTACCTTAGTCATTTTTAAGAGTCATGCATTATAAAAATCAGTAACAAGGACATTTTATTTTGTCATGAGCAATCAATCTCCTATAGTCAGACTAGTGTATATTTTTTAATGTTTTTAGGCAGCAGATAATGGCAGCTTTAAACTCGCAGACTGCCGTGCAGTTCCAGCAGTATGCAGCCCAACAGTATCCAGGGAACTACGAACAGCAGCAAATTCTCATCCGCCAGTTGCAGGAGCAACACTATCAGCAATATATGCAGCAGTTGTATCAAGTCCAGCTTGCACAGCAACAGGTATGATAGATAACCCCCGAATTCAGCCATAGGCAGGGTTTTTAGTTTCATTGGAACACAAGTTCTTTTTTAACAGTTGCTGATGAATTTTGCATTAGTTAGCCTCTCAGGTATAACGTAACCTTTAGATGACCTTTATTACGGGAGATTTTAACATTGCACTGGCAATTATGAAAAGAAGCATATGATATTGAAGCAATAAATGATGTGGCCACTATTATATTGTCATAAATGTATTTGGGATTTGTATGGACCTAGCGCTATTCCAGTGAGTTTGACGTAGATTCTAATAGTGGTCCTGGAACCATGAGGACTTGGGTGATTAGTGCCCCCACAGGCTTTGCTTCCACATAGGAATATGTGGTTTAGGGGAAGGACATGCGACTGGAGGTCACACACCACTTGGATTCTGTCCTGGCTTCACCACTATCTTGTTTGATCTCAGATAAGTTACCTATTGCTCTGATTTTTCCGCCTTTTCTCCCAGTCAGTAAGAATGGGCTATAAAATCCTGGTACTTGTCTTGTTAACCTCACAGGACTATCAGAGGAATAAAATGAGAAAATAGTTACTCTGTGGAAGTATTTGGTACATAGGGAAGATAACTGATTTTACATTCATTTTTTTACATCTTGCAGAGGCATAAAATGCCTCCTTAAAGTTAACCTAGCTAAGTTTACGTATTTAATTAATTTTCACTTATAAAGCAGTTACTACCTGTCCAAATACCTGAGTGAAGTAAAGTGTTGCAGGGAATTGCCTGGCGGTCCAGTGGTTAGGACTCGGCACGTTCACTGCCAGGGGCCCAGGTTCAATCTCTGGTCGGGGAACAGATTCCACAAGCCACACGGCATGGCCAAAATAAAACAAAACAAAACAAAACCAAAAAACACAAACTATGTTTCTCTGTAAATTTAATAAAATGTTTTAAAAAAAAAAGGGAGAGAAGTGTTGCATTATAGTTGCTCCATATTTCTTGTTAGGTGAAGTAATCTTTGTTGTTTTGCCAAGCTCTTTAAATTCCTTGAAAATTAATATCCTCACCTAAAATACGTTTTCCCCTGAGTCTTTAGCATTTAGTGAGCAGCTAAAAGGCACTGCAGGTTTTGTATAATCCATGAGAAGAGGAAAAGGATGTCAAACTAGAGTTACAAGATAAGTGGTATTTTGGAGGGATTTCTTTTCTGTCCTCTAAAGCCTGTTTCTACTTTAACATATCATTCCCCGTTTCCTGCTTCTTTGATGGACATTGAGATAATTTTTTAATAGGCTAGCTCATTACACACTGTCCTGCTTATAGGTTGCTATCACTTAGTCATAACAAAGTCAGTCATATAGGGGAAAACCAAAAATCTTTGAAACAATTGGAAAGCCATAGTTTAGATTGCGGTGAACAAACTCAAGTTTATCAAATTGATTGGTTGTCTCTGGAAAGAGAGAAGGAGAGGGACTGGGGAATGAGCAAGGGGAACTTCAGTCCCATAAAGTATTAATTTTTATATAAATACTGAGCAAAATAACAAAATGGGAACACTTGTTAATTTGGGGGTGTGGTTACATGAGTGTTTGTTACATTGTTCCTGTGCCTTTCTGTTCTTTTAAAAACTTCCTGGAGTATAGGAGAGAGATTATGTAAATACCTAATTACAATCTATTATATGTAATAGATGTATGTTCATAGACAGTGGGATCCCGGGGTAGGGGGTTGTTCATTCTGCTAGAGAGTTTCAAGAAAGGCTTGAAATGGAGAGGGACCATTTGAGCTGACCAATTGATCATCAACAGAAATGCTTTTTTTGCTTTCCTGTCATGCAGTGAATGTTCTGAGTGTGCTGGCTTGTTTTGGTATGCCCTTTTTCTTGAAGCTGGTACTCTTTTAGAAAACTGATGTGGAAATTACTGAGAATCTAGGCCTTGGAAGAAGGTATATTAAACTCTTAAGTGTTTTGCCAACCTGCACTAGCAGCAGAGAGAGGCATTGCTGTTTAAATAACTGGTTTGTAAATGATATGTTAAATGAAATGTATATACAGATATGCCAAAATATATCATTATCCCTAAACCATGAAATTATATTATAAAGGCTTTTTTTTCCTATGTTTTCTTTCTTTTTTTTAAACTGTTGTAAATGTATGCTTACTTATTATAACTTAGTGTTTTAGTTTAAACAGTTATTGAAATGCCCCAACACTCAACAGTAGATTGGATAAATAAATTTTGTGTTTTCACAGTGGCATATCCTGTCGCAATGCAAACAAACAAAATAGTTATAATTACTTGTGATGAACCTCACAAACAAATGTTGAGTAAAAGAAGCCAGACACAAAAAAGAGCATATATTATACAAGTTCATGTATGTAAAGTTCAAAAACAGACAAAGCCAAATCTGTAATATTACAAGTTAGAATAGTTGTTATCCTTGGGGGACTTTCTGGAAAGGGGTACCAGGAAGGGTTCTGACATGTAGATAGTATCTTTTTAATTTTATTTATTTTTTGGCTGAGTTTGGTCTTTGTTGCTGCGCGCGGGCTTTCTCTAGTTGCGGCGAGCGGGGGCTACTCTTCTTTGTGGTGCGCGGGCTTCTCATTGCAGTGGCTTCTCTTGTTGCAGAGCATAGGCTCTAGGTGCGCAGGCTTCAGTAATTGCAGCAGGCAGGCTCAGTAGTTGTGGTTCGCGGGCTTAGTTGCTCCGCGGCATGTGGGATCTTCCTGGACCAGGGATCGAACCCATTTTCCCCTGCATTGGCAGGTGGATTCTTAACCACTGCGCCCCCAGGGAAGACCCACAGGTAATGTCTTGATCTGGGCGTTGGTTACATGTGTATGTTTGGCTAATGAAAATTGATCAAGCTGTACATTTATGATTTGTATACTTTTCTATATGTACATTATAATTCACAGTTCCCCCAAAAGTTACTCAAGTAATACTTAGGCATTTCTAGTAGTATTAATATTTATTCATCTTGATAGGAGAGGAATGTCCTAAAGTAGTTGTCCTTTAGATTTAAGATGTTTTTATTCTCCATTTTGACTCAGAGGACATTTTGATTTCATATTTATGAATATACATATTTTAATCATAATTATGTAAACAGTGATGAAATTTCATTAAGAAAGTCTTTTGACCTCAGACTCCATTTTATAAGCCTATTTAATTTTTAGGTCAGTATTTTTTACATGATTAACAGTTTGTAGTTTAATCGTGATAAGAATTTTTCTGTATATAGTTTAGAGTGAAGACTTAATTTATTGATTATTTTTGTCCATATTTGATTTGTTGGTTACTTTGGGGGCCCTTATCAGGTTTCACCAGTTGTAGCTTCTGCCTTTATGAATTTTCTTCTGTGACCATTTATTTCTACCAAGTTTAATTTTTCTGATTCAAATTTTATGTATCTGAATTTTATCAAGATTTTCTTTTATCAATTTTAAGAACAGATGTTACTGTGTTCAGTTTTTACCTATAATAATTTTATTTTGGGTTGATTATTTCTACCTACTTTAATTTTTCCTGGTTAGTTTTTCTAGTGATCCTCAGGTCACAAAAATGTGATCCTCAGTTACAGTTTTTTTGTCCACGTTAATATTTTGACATTTTTAGCTATCAGTTTGATATTGTGATACTAATATTCATTATAGATAGGATAAAAACTGATAAAGTTTATTAGTAATTTCTTGGAGCTACTTGATGGGGCAAAAACATAGGGTCAGAATGCATTTCAGGGCAAATGTCTGGTTTATTAGCCTTCCTGGTCAGTGTATCTTCACTTTTTCTTGACTTATAGGCAGCATTACAGAAACAACAGGAAGTAGCAGTAGCTGGGGCTTCTTTGCCTACATCATCAAAAGTGAATACAACTATGTCAAGTGATATGACGTCAGTGAATGGACAGGCCAAAACCCACACTGACAACTCTGAAAAAGAGCTTGAACCAGAAGCCGCAGAAGAAGCCCTGGAGAATGGACCAAAAGGTATGGTTTGGCATATGTGCTCTTCCATCCACATGCTGTAATTCAGACTTGATGGAAAGTAAAAGTCAGGAAGTCAGGTTAATTAGCTTTTGAGAGCAATTACATATTTGTGAGAATTGAATGCTTTTTCACTCTTTAGTCTGAATGTGGTGCATCTGGTGACTCTGAGTAGTTTAGAAGAGCAAATCAGATGTCCTTTGGACACTTTGGGTTGTCTTGTTGTATATATTGGTTATCTGTCTCTGTGTGACACACTGTGCCTGAATTTAGCAGCTTAAAATAATAAACATTTATAATCTCTCACAGTTTCTGTGGGTCAGAAATTTGAGAGCTGCTTAACTGAGTGGTGGTGGTTCTGGTCCCCCATGAGGTTGTAGTCAAGATGTCGGCTGGGACTGCAGTCACGTGAAGGCTTGAC
This sequence comes from Lipotes vexillifer, assembly GCF_000442215.2. Classification (NCBI taxonomy): domain Eukaryota; kingdom Metazoa; phylum Chordata; class Mammalia; order Artiodactyla; family Lipotidae; genus Lipotes; species Lipotes vexillifer. Next base: position 76,887 of record NW_006781096.1, read on the forward strand.
TAGGACTAGAGGCTCTGCTTCCAAAGTGGTTCCCTCCCATGACTGGCAAGTTCGTGCTGGCCGTTGGCAGGAGGGCCTCAATTCCTTGCCCCATGAAGCCTCTCCAAATGACTGCTTGAGTGATCTCAACACAGTGGCTGGCTTCCCCCAGAGCACGTGATGCAAAGGAAAACAAGGCAAAAGCGTCAGTGTCTTTTATGCCCTAGCTTTGGAAGTAATACATCTGCACTTCTGCCATATTTTGTTGGTCCTGATGCATTTTGGGTGGTAACCTTAAAAGTACATGAATACCCACAGGAGAGGATCACTGGGGGCCATCTTGTAGATTGGCTACCATATATTTACAATATATTTTTGAGACAAAAGTACCATGTTACCAATAAGAATTTAGGTTTTCAAAGGTCTGCTTACCTTTTCATGGGCAGCTCGTTCATTCATTCAACAATTGGTTGAAGATTTTCTGAGTGTTGGGCTACAGTGGTGAAGCAAAATTACACACATAGAATGAACATTGTGGCTATGGTAGGTACTGTGCTGGAGAGAAAGGTCTATTATGATGTGAGAGCACATAATATGGGGGATATGACCTAGTTAGAGAGGTCACCAGAGGTTTTCCTGGGGGAAGGGACACTTGAGCTGAGAGATCTGAAGCAAGAGTAAGAGTTCACTAAGTAAAAAGGAAGAAGGGAACATTTCAGTGACTGTGATCAGAGATGGTGGTGTGGTTCATAAGAAAGTTGATTTCAGAGTTCTTCCTTGTTCATTTTAGAACAAGTAACAGAAAATAGTTTCAGAAAAGACGTTGAAATACCTTGGTTCACACAGCCCCCCCTTTTTTTTTCCTATTAAGAGTTCACCAGTATTTTCAAATGAATCTTTTGTCAAAGGCTCTGTGAATAACTCTGGAAAACCTGTTGAGTACACGTAGATACTGCTCAGTAACAAGACTTTACCCATTTTTACTCAGTTGCTAGCGGTTCCATTCCTATCCAAGTTTTTCTCTTTCTTTGAGTTCTTTTAGAATAGCCCCTCCCCTAGAACTTTGGTTTACTCTGAGGTCAAGACTTTTTTCTGACAGAGAGACTGAAGTCAAAGCCCAGCTTTCTTTGTTCACATCCAAAAATGAATTTATTTCAAGTCCAGATCTCTCTTCTTTGTTAGAATGTTTCCCTATCTCCAGCTAGGAAGTTTCCAATGTCATTCTTCAATGCCCATATGCAATTAGAGTGTTGGAAAAAATCCTTCTTAAGACTGTGGATTGCATTTGTTACTTAAAGCGGTATGATGACCTCTAAATACCTGTGGCGTTGTTAAATGTAGTAATTTGCGGGGAGACTTCCATGGGGAGGCTTTTAAAGTCCTCAATCTAAGGTAGACCAGATTGCACTTGGTGCCTTCATGTGTCTGAGCAGGTCGTCCTATGCAAATGTTGCTGCTTACTGGTGAAGGCTCATCCTCTTTAGCCTTTGTAATTCCTGTTGCCTTTAGAATCTCTTCCAGTAATAGCAGCTCCATCCATGTGGACGCGACCCCAGATCAAAGACTTTAAAGAGAAGATTCGGCAGGATGCGGATTCTGTGATTACAGTGGGCCGAGGAGAAGTAGTCACTGTTCGAGTCCCCACCCATGAAGAAGGATCATATCTCTTTTGGGAATTTGCTACAGACAGTTATGACATTGGGTTTGGGGTGTATTTTGAATGGACAGACTCTCCAAACACTGCTGTCAGCGTGCACGTCAGTGAGTCCAGCGATGACGACGAGGAGGAAGAAGGTAGAGCCATTGGTCGATATTTAGTAGCTGGGTTGTGTGTTGGCAAAAATGCTAGCAGTTCAGATGTCAGCCAGCCATATGCTTCCTAACTAACACTTCCTGGACGGGAATCAGTCGCTTCGTTAGTGGGACCTTGGGCTGAAAAGATTGTGAGAGAAGCTAGCCTCTTAAGGGACTGGGGCCTGAACGTGAATTTTTTTTAACGCCAGGAAGGTCTGTTTGACAGTTTATTTTACCGCTCTATGAATGCTGTTTTACGTCCAGCCTTGTGTGTTGAAAAGCCAAATGTGCAAGGCCATTTTGAAAAATTTTAGAAGAGCAAGCAAGAAATTCTGCCAACTCTGGAATTTATTTAAATTTATATTTCTGATATCAGCTTTTTAGGTTGTTTTTCTAAGATTTATTTTCTCTAACTAGACAAAATAGAGTGTTTCCAATGACCGTCTAAACTATCTTGGTCTAAGAAGTAGGTTGTGAAATGTATTGCTCACTAATTGAGAAGATGGTCTCTTCAGTTTTGTTATCCAGAAAAGTTAGAACGCAGGGCTTTTGTACACACCTAGTAAGCACTTAAGTATTTGTTGACTTGACTGAGAGTAATATGGAAAGAGTACCCTGACTGGGAGAATGGAAAAGCACCTTCAGTTCTGGCCCTAACTAACCTTTCAGGTGACTTGTAAACAAACTGCTTATTCTTGAAGAGTGTTGGTAATCACAGAGACTCCATTGGGTTACGTTTAAAGAGATAGTTGTTGGAAGGTGCGTGGAGGGGGGCTAAAAGTTCAATCAGCTTTAATATACAAGTTCAGTTACATCACCAAGACAGTCTAGGCCCTTTAGGGTCGTGTATGGCAACACACACACATGGGCCAGTGTCATTTAGGAGCCACGAAAGAGTGCCCTGACTGGGAGAATGGAAAAGCACCTTCAGTTCTGGCCCTAACTAACCTTTCAGGTGACTTGTAAACAAACTGCTTATTCTTGAAGAGTGTTGGTAATCACAGAGACTCCATTGGGTTACGTTTAAAGAGATAGTTGTTGGAAGGTGCGTGGAGGGGGGCTAAAAGTTCAATCAGCTTTAATATACAAGTTCAGTTACATCACCAAGACAGTCTAGGCCCTTTAGGGTCGTGTATGGCAACACACACACATGGGCCAGTGTCATTTAGGAGCCACTTTGTCTTACATGGCATTTTGTTTTCAGCAAATCTTTATTTCTAAGTACCACCAGCAAGGTAAAGCATTGCCCATGAATACTACGAATGGAACCAGAAAGAAAAAAAAAGTAAGAGTGGGGAAAAAAACAAAGACGTGAGAGAGAGACCTGAGATTGCAGGGCAGGTGCCACTACCATTGTCTTAAGTGCCCCTCAGCAACATCAGGACCAGTAACTAAGCCATTTACTAGCCTTTCTGATGCACATGGAGACTCATTAAAATCAGATGGTTTGCAAATGTTTGGGAAGGGAAGTTTGGTTTTTTTTTCTTTTTAAATTTAATTTTATTTATTTTTTATACAGCAGGCTCTTATTATCTATTTTATACATATTAGTGTACACCTGTCAAGGGAAGGGAAGTTTTTGTTGCATGTGCAAATTACTGTACTTTGTGAATAGTAAGAAGAATTCTCTGTTAAGAAATGGGTTGAGGTAATATATTTCTCCTGGCTTGTAAGCTAGGTAGCTTTTAAAGGAGATTACTTCCTAGTCTGAGCCCTCAGCTGATTATCATTTTGGGGTTATTGCTGTTGGGAAGAGCACTGGTAAAAATGGCTGAGGTCCAGTGCCTGACTAGAGGTAAGACATCCTTGACCTTTGCTCTAATGTATGATAGCCCTCAAGTGGAAAGTGGCATTACCTATCCTTGTGCTGTTCCTAATAAAATGATTTGCAACTAAAACTAACCCATTAAAACCTCTACATTAACAGTAACGACAGTGAGGGCAGTTCCCTGGTGGCCTAGTGGTTAGGATTCCAGGCTTTTACTACCATGGCCCGGGTTTTCAGTTCCTGGTCAGAGAACTGAGATCCTGCAAGCTGTGTGGTGTGGCCCAAAAAAAACAGAAAAAAAGCGCAACACTGAGGATTTATTGCTCCCCAGAATTGTTTCCTAAGAGTGAGCCTGTCTCCTTTTTGAAGATTTATCTCACAAATGGCTTTTAGCCATATGCCTCCTTATGGAGGCTACTGTGCCACCATGTCTTATCCACGTTGTGTATTTTATTTTATGGGGGGTCCTTTTAGCTTGGTTTAAGATGGAAGAGGAGTCCAGTTTTTTTGTTTGTTGCTTTAGTTTTTCTCCATTAGGCCTTGAAAGGTTGAAAGATGGAGGAATTTGTTTTCTCTGAAGAAAACATAATGGTAATCCATCATCCTGCTGTAGTTCTCCACTTGATTGTTTCCAGGTCTCAAGTCTTTGCTTAGATTGATGAAAGATGCATTGTTCATCTATCCCAGTTACCTTTAGTTTTACAGATTTTGAACAAAATTTGGATCTTGAATTAGTGGGGCCTGATAATCTGTTTCATGGATATTCTTATGGGCAATAGTGTATAATTGAATGGCTTGTATTTCGCATTTGCAAATGGAGGACATTTAATTTTCAAGTAGTATTGCTGTGATAAAGCAAATCTGATTTGGGTCCGTTTATAAGTGTCATCTCTTTTTTTTTTTTTTTTTTTTTTTTTTTTTTTTTTTTTTTTGCGCGTCTCTCTTTCGCGGGCCTCTCACTGTTGTGGCCTCTCCCGTTGCGGAGCTCTGGACGCGCAGGCTCAGCGGCCATGGCTCACAGGCCCAGCCGCTCCATGGCATGTGGGATCTTCCCAGACCAGGGCATGAACCCGTGTCCCCTTCATCGGCAGGCGGACTCTCAACCACTGCACCACCAGGGAAGCCCTCATCTACTTTTTTTAAATAAACTTTTCATTTTAGAATAGGTTCAGATTTACAGAAGTATTGGAAAGATAATACAAAGAGTTCCTATATACTCGACAACCCAGTTTCCCCTATTATTAACACCTTGCATTGTACTATGGTATGTTCATCATAGCTAATGGACCAATATTGATAAATTATTAACTAAAGTCCATATTTATTCACATTTCCTTAATTTTTCCTAATGTTCCAGGATCCCATCCAGGATGCCACATTACAGTCACCACGTCTCCTTAAGCTCCTCTAGACTGTGAGAGTTTCTTAGACCTTCCTGGTTTAAATTCCTAATAGTGGCCCATTGACAGGCGTCACATAATTGACTCATGTCTCTGTAATTCATTCTGTCATGTTGTAAACATGAAAGTCTTTTAAAATCTATGCTGAGTATTCCCTTGATCTATTTTCCTTGAGGCTGTTTATATTTAGTATGTTAAACTGAGACTTTTAAACTAGTTCATAGTTCTCATTCCTATAGGTTTCTACAGGGTTTTTTTTTTTTTCCTAACCTCATATCATTACAGTTCAGAAAACTATTAACTGGGGCAAACCTAGAATCAGAGCTTATTTTTTGCCACTGAGATCATCCCTGGGTTTCACAGGCCTAGTGAAAATAATTGAATTTTCAGAGTGTGAGTGTCTACCTCTCTAGTGTGGCTTTCTCATTTTACTCTTTATATTTCAGATAAATAGAAAATAATAGTCCTCATAAGCTCCCTTCCCACCTTCCTAACAAGAGAGGACTTTCATGTTGTTGAGAAGAGGACGATCAGAGTAACATTTTCCCTGGTGTCACTGAGATCAGTGAGATTCCACCTGTTGGGAGGAATTAGGAATTGAGTGGATGTGGAAGGGAAAAAGTGGGGCTCAGAAATAGGAGCAAGGGTCTGAGTACAGAGTGGGAGAGAGGATGATGACTGCTGCCACCACCAGATGTTTGTCACTGGGCTTCCAGGGCCCAGACAATGCTTGGTACACATAGCAGCTGCTCAGGTATAGAAGGAATCAACACGTTTGCCTGCAGAAAGTTGTAGAATGGATTGAGAGAATTCCTAATGAGCAATTTCTCAAAGAAAGGATGGAGTTTAAGATGCTTGAGGCAAATGTGGTTTTCCTGGATCTGTTCACAGTGACATGTCTCCATTCTTTCTCACAGAAAACATCAGTTCTGAAGAGAAAGCCAAAAAGAACGCCAACAAGCCTCTACTGGACGAGATTGTGCCTGTGTACCGACGGGACTGTCATGAAGAGGTGTATGCTGGCAGCCACCAATATCCAGGGAGAGGAGTCTACCTCCTTAAGTTTGACAACTCCTACTCTTTGTGGAGGTCAAAATCGGTCTACTACAGAGTCTATTATACTAGATAAAGATGTTACAGAGTCTGGAGTCTAGGGTTGGGCAGAAGATGGCATTTAATTTGGAAATATCTTTTGACTTCTGTGGAGCATTGCAGTCTGTGTTTACCCTATTGATTTTGGTCTGATGGTTTGTGACTCTTCTTGGGAATCAGGATTTCCTTGAAACTCTTGAGCATTAGTACTTTGGGGTTAAAGGGACTCCCCAGACTCATCCAGCCCTTTGGTGCTGACCAGCAGAGTCACAAGTGGATGCTGACGTTACATGAGCTACATGTTAAGTTTTTAAAGTCTCCGAAATAAAATAGCTCAACATTGACCCCACCTGGCTGATGGTTAGTGCATTGCTGCCTGCTCTATGTTTTATGAGAGCACTTAGTTCCTTTACAGTGCCCTCTGAGTTGAAATCCTTTGTTAATAGTCTACGTGAGGTACATCTGACTTTGATTGAAGGTCACCATTTTTAAAACTTAAAAACTTAAGACCTCACGGATTATAATAGAAAAATTGCCTCAACTTGATCTTGTTCTGAATGACCCAGATTGTTTTTGCTTTCGGTGCAGCTATTTAGTTCGGAGTTATGTTACAGATAATTATTTTCTGAATAATCTTAATATAGAATGTTCAAACCTGATTGATAATTGAAGTACCAAGATACTTAGAACACTTCAAACATCCATCTTAGCAAGCCTCCACAAACTCTTGGCCCTTTTCTCTTCATCTGGTATTCATAACTACCAGTAGCAATGCAAAATTAATTCATTTTTGCCTTGATTTGGCTTTATAGAGCATCTCAAATTGAAACTGTTTTCTACACAGGCATCTAGTTAGGGATTTTGTAAACTTAAAATGACACCTACTGAATTGAAATATATAAAATCATTTAAATATAACTCATTGTATGGGAAATAACATTGCACTAATATGGAAATCACTGCCAGAGACAGTCCGTTTTCTTTTGATTTGATACTACTTAGGCATACACCCTATGTGATTCCAGTTGGGAATTACGAGAAAGAGTTGGAAATGCGTATGCCTGTACTTAAATTTTTTTATAGCTTTAATCTGTATTATGTCTTCATTGATGGAAAGAGGTACATCTTTGTTTTCCTTACTGAAAACAAATATGGATTAATTGCCTCAAATTTGTATGACTGATTGACTCGTCTGGAGATTCTTGTTTTCAGAAGGGAGGGTGGTATAGATAGAAAAATCACAAAGATGGCAATATACACATAATGCTGTTATTATATGTTGTTACTGAAACACTTAGATTTTTAAAATTTCAAATCACAAATCACTTCTTGGAGGAGGGTTTCCATTGATTAGCTGCAGTGTATACAATTCACTACATATGGGGCTGTTTGTTTTTTGTGTGCTGCATTTCTTTCTGTTTTTCAATACCTGGTTTTGTACATATCTAACTCTGTTCTCTTTTGGTTGTTCAGAAACTGGATTATTTTTTCCTAAGCGATGCTTAATGTGTGTTTTTAAATTTTGATTTCAGTAGTCCCAGCTTATGGATGTCCGTACTGTTACACCAGAAGGTTTGTCAAGCTGTCCATCAGCTCTCATGTGTACATGGTATAGAAACCTTGGGGTTAGGCACTTCCTGGCTTTTTTTTAAATGAGAAAACACTGTATTTAAAATGTAAAATAAACTTTTAAAAAGCAGGCACTAATATATATTTCTTCCAGCCTTTGATTACAGACTTTTCCTTGCACATGTTAAGATGAATTATCCTCCAAAAATATTGTTCTTGGGAGCAGTGTATGTTACTTGACATAGCGGCAATTCCTGTCACATGTTCATGTCAGAACATTTTTGGTTTTAAACTTTTTTATTGCCTTTGGCTGTTGATTAGTATATTACAAGTGCGATTTCAAAAAGATCTTGAAAATAATATATTTAATCAATTAAAATGTTTATCTGTATCTTGTTGATGTTTCATTAATATAGTTACTCTTTGAAGCATTAGTTCTGTATTTCATCATTTGGGTAGGACAAGAAATGTTTTAAATCTTTTCTGTTTTAGAAAGTTAAACAACAACAAACTATTTCTGGCTAATTATTTCGTTTCTGCTGTGAATTACCCTAGTTTGTTAAAATAGGTTAACAGTTTTTCAGACTTCTTGATGGAAGGGAAAGCGCTGACTTTTCTTATTGACAGTGACATTGTAAAAGTATTTCCCCTTCCAAACCATTTGTGTACCATGTTCCTTGAAGACGGAATACGCTCCTTTAAAATATCTCCTGAGGTGTGGCGCCTGGGAAGCAGCAATGAGAGGCATGCCCCAGTCAGTGTGATGTGGAGTGCCACAAACTATTCTAACAATGATCCCACTGAAATGCACTTGGACATCAATTTTTTTTTCTCCTTTGGAAATTTGGAGAGGCTAGATGAAGTTACCATCTTTTTTTTTTTTTTTTTTCCTTTCTGTGTAGTTTGTTGCTACCATGAAGGCAGATCATGGAACAGTTAAGGAGAGTTGCTGATGTGTGAGCACATCTTCGAAACCATGCTACCGAGTCTTGACCATCTGCTTTATGGAAGAGAAGAAACAATTAGTTAAAAATAGCAAATGATTGCTAATAATTCCTTGGGACTTAGAGTGCAGTAGTCTATAGCCAAAGCCATCTTTGTTTGTGTCCCCAGCTGCTTCTCAGTTCAGCACATCTGTCAGCAACCTAAAAATGTATGCATGTATTCTTGGGGTAGCACAAATCCTAATTTCATTTCCATTCACTAACTTTTCAAAATGTGTATGAATAAATATTGGACTTTAATCTCCATACATTTGCCTAGGGTTCCTCAACTTTCTTATTGAAAGTTTTTTAAGACCAAGTTGATTATTGTCCTTTCAACACCCTTATTTTGAGTTTATTGTATTTTTTCAGTTGCTTATTATATTGCTTGATTTGTTTTGTAATTAGAGATGTAAGCACTAGCTCTATTTTTATTAGTTGACAGGTCACTTGTAAGTTGCAAATTGATTAGGGTACTTAATTTAGTACAGAAAACTAAGTGGCTGACTTTTTCAGAACTGACATTGGCATTTGGACTCAGCCAGTCTGGGGTAAACGTGTAAACTGAGCAGTTAACTCATCTGTGTTGAAAGCTTGTGTGTGGTTGCTTAGTTCAACCCTATGGTGAACTGGTGATTTGCAAGTCTGTTTCTGAAAAGAGCAAGTACAAATTTGATTACAAATGCCGATTTTTTTTTAACCTTTATGGCATATCTGTACAATTATAACAATTTTTACCCTTTTCTAAGATCATTAATTTAAATATATCCAGTATGGAGATAACATAACTTTGGGGGGGAGCATGGCAAAATGCAGAAATATAAACATGTTTTTCAAAAGGTCTACATTTTGCAACTTAAAATTTCAGGTTGCATTTTGGAGAACATTTCCTGTTAGTAGGTATGGGTCTGCTGTGTTCTTTCAATCTGCTCTGTGTTCTTCTGTGGAGCGGCTCTTTGGCCGTGTTTTGTTAGTGAACATTTTTGGTTACTTCTGATCTTTTTCTTATAAGTGGTGTTCCGGTGAACACTCTTTTATATGTCTCTGCATATGTGCGTGACTTTTTCAAGAGTAATACCAAGTAGTGGAATAGTGGAATTGCTGGATAAGTTCTGTGCTTTTTTTTTTGGCCGCATCACATGGCATGTGGGATCTCAATTCCCCGACTGAACCTGCACCCCCTTTATTGGAAGCACGGAGTCTTAGCCACTGGACTGCCAAGGAAGTCCAGTTCTGTGCATTTTTAATTTTAATTGTCCTCCCGAGTGGCTGAACTAATTTTCCCTCTAATACACTATGGTGGGTAGCGTCTGAGAATACTGTTTTTTTCTTTTAACACTTGATATTATCAGACTTAAGTTTTGGTTAATCTGATAAGTGAAAAATGGAATTTCATTTTGTGTGTTTCCCTGATAACCAGTAAGATTAAGCATCCATTTTTATTGTTATATGTATTTCTTCTCCTATAAATTGCCTGTTTATGTCCTTTACCTATTTTCAGTTGGGTAATTTTATATTGATTTATTAGCATTTAAAAAAATAGTTCGTATACTTATCATACATTTTATGTAAGTATTTTCTCCCAGTTTATTGCTAGTCTGTTAATTTTGTTTATGGTGTTTTTGGTGTGTGTATATGTCCGTTTGGTCATAGAAGTTATAAACTGTGTTGTCAATTTTATTCAGTTTTTTCCTTTATGGCTTTTGCTTATTTCCATATATATATGAGTTTGTGAACTTTGTTCCATTTATCTGTTTGAACATGTATGTGCTAATACTACACTTTGAATACCTGTAGGTTTAAAATATATTTTGATACAAGGTGAATCTCCTCTGTTCTTTTGATACTTTTTCTTGGCTATTTTTGTACCTTTCTTCCATTTGAATTTAATCATTAGGGTGTCATATTGATATTTCATGGAAAATCTTGTTGGGATTTACATTACAATACTGTGTTGAATTTCTAGATTAATTGGTAGAGCTTCAGCCACTGATTTTTAGTATAGTTTAGATTGCCTTTCTAAAGAAAGGTGGATAGTTCTTTGTTCTTAAATGGTACTTTCAGTAGAAGAAATGGAAAATACAACCCTTAAGTGGTCTTTCCTGCCATAATTAATTAGAATACTGGCTAATCTGGGACAACAGAGACTCAAAAATAAAGTAGTTCAGATAAGATAGTTGCTGTCTCATACAGGCCAAAGGAGGCAAGTGTTGCCGGGCAGGTGGGCTGCAGTATTTGATGAAGTGATTGAGAGCCCCAGATTCCTAAAATGTTACTGCTCCACCATCCTGGGGGACATTGTTTCTGTGTGCATGGTTAGACTCAGGCTTGCTGGGATTACATTCCCGATTCAGCTAGGGTGGGGGGAGGGGTTCATGACTAGTTTTAAAGAGAAAATCCCTATTTCTTTTCATTTTCCATTAGCAAGTACTTAAGTTACACGGCCGTCTCTAGCTGGGCGGTCTTGTGCACAGCCAAAACTTGGAACTTGGAGAGGGGTGAGTGTGTTTATTATGAAAAGGAAATGGATTCTAGTGGACAGTGAGCAGACTTGGATTTATCAAGTGAGTTTTTTTTTAACAGTATTTTATTTTGTTTTTTTAATTAATTAATTTTATTTTTGGCTACATTGGGTCTTTGTTACTGCATGCGGGCTTTCTCTAGTTGTGCGAGCGGGGACTACTCTTCATCGCAGTGCGCGGGCTTCTCACTGCAGTGGCTTCTCTCGTTGCGGAGCATGGGCTCTAGACACAAGGGCTTCAGTAGTTGTGTTGTGCGAGCTCAGTAGTTGTGGTGCACGGGCTTAGTTGCTCTGCAGCATGTGGGATCTTCCTGGAGCAGGGATCGAACCCGTGTCCCCCGCATTGGCAGGTGGATTCTTAACCAGTGCGCCACCAGGGAAGTCCCCAAGTGAGTTTTAAAATATTGATTTAAAAAAAATCATTGATTGTTTTTCCATTATAAAAGCCATACCCATTTACAATAGATTTAGACAGTATACATAGGTGAAAAGAATAAAATTATAAACCTACCACTAGGAGATAATAGTTATCATTTGGAAATTTTCCTTCTGATCTTTTTTTCTAATTTTCAATTACGACATAATTCTAGTGTACATTAAAGTATAGAGCAAAACATGACTACTCATGTACCCAGCACCCCCTTTGGTCATATTTGCATTTTGCCTTATTTGCTTCAGATCTTGTCTAATTAAATAAAACATTAATGAAAGAGTTTGAGCCTTGTGTACCTTTCCCTGATTACCAATCCTCTTTCTTCCTCCCAAAGATAATCATTATTCTGATTTTTATGTTTATCATTCCATATGCCTTTTTTTTAATAAATAAATTTATTTATTTTTGGCTGCATTGGGTCTTCGTTGCTGTGCGCAGGCTTTCTCTAGTTGGTGGCGAGCAGGGGCTGCTCTTCATTGTGGCGCACAGGCTTCTCATTGTGGTGGCTTCTCTTGTTGTGGAGCACAGTCTCTAGGCATGCGGGTTTTAGTAGTTGTGGCACGCGAGCTCAGTAGTTGTGGCTTGCAGGCTCTAGAGCACAGGCTCAGTAGTTGTGGCGCAGGGGCTTAGTTGCTCCGCGGCATGTGAGATCTTCCGAGACCAGGGCTTCAACCTGTGTCCCCTGCACTGGCAGGCCACTGTGCCACGAGGGAAATCCCCTGTATGCCTTTTATAATAATGTATGTTGCCAGAAAAGTTTGATTGCCAGAATAGTACGGTTTTACAGAATGCTTTTGAATTTTATATAAAATGATATCATTTGATAGCTTGTTTTTTCTAATCTGCATTGTTTTTAGTGATTACCTTCATATAGCTCTACACTTTGAGTAATCCATCATGTGGATACTATATAACGCCATGTAGTCATTCTCCTGCTGTCGGATGTTTAGGGTTTTTTCAGGTTTCCACTATTATAAATATTCCTGTACATGTCTACTTATGCTCATGTGCAAGAGTTTCTCCAGTGTATATATCAAGAAATAGAATTAAGTCATAAGCTACATGGATCTTCACCTATTCTGGATAATGCAAAATTACTCTTCAAATGATTATGCTAATTTAAACTCCCAAAAGCAATATACAAGGGTGCCTGTGTTCCACATCTTTACTGACAGTTGTCAGATTTTGTACTTACCAATTGGATGGATATAAAACAAAATCTCATGTGTGGTTTAATTGCACGTCCTTAATAACCAGTGAGGATAAGCATTTCTTCATGTTACTGGCCTTTTGTGAAGTCCATATTTATATCCTTTATCCATTCTCCTGTGTTTTTTCTTGATTTGTGAGAGTACTTTAAATATTCTGGATCCTACAATTTATTTTTGGTCATGTGCATCCCAAATAACTGGTGTCACACTTCAGGTTGTCTTTTTACTTTATTTATAATGTCTTTTACTATTTAGAAGTTTTTACTTTAAATTTATTAAACTTTCATGGTTTGTGTTTTCCATATCTACTTTAAGAAGTTTTCCTCAGCCCTGAGGATATAAAGATTCTCCTCTGTACTTTAAAATGTACTTTAAAATGTGTTTTGCGTTTAGGTCTCAAGTACACGTTAAATTTATTTTTGATGTGAAGTAGGATTTATTAATTTATTTTTCTATAGGGATAACTAAAATTATTCCACTATCATTCATAAACTGGTTATCCTGTGTGTATTTTTATATTTACTATTTATGAGTCTGATATATATAGAAAAAATATATATATTCATACTGTATATGTACAACAGCTTATATAAAAATTAGCTTCTCACCCTGTCCCCAGCCACCCAAGGATTCAAACTTTGCTCCCTGAAGGCAACCAGTATTACCAGTTTCATGTGTATTATGCATATCCAAGTAAATAAGTACATATTTATAAATTCTCCCCTACTGTATATACGCTACAACTTTTTCCAACTTAAAAACTTAACTTTTGTAATCTTATATCAATACATAATAGCTTCATTCTTTTTTTTTTAAGACTCAGAATATTTATCTTTTGCCTATTTTTTTAAATTTTATTTATTTTTGGCTGTGTTGGGTCTTCGTTGCTCTGCACGGACTTTCTCTAGTTGCAGCAGGCAGGGACTACTCTTTGTTGCGGTGCGCGGGCTTCTCATTGCAGTGGCTTCTCTTGTTGCAGAGCACGGGCTCTAGGTGCGTGGGCTTCACTAGTTGTGGCATGCGTGCTCAGCAGTTGTGGCTTGCAGGCTGTAGAGCGCAGACTCAGCAGTTGTGGTGCACGGGCTTAGTTGCTCCACGGTATGTGGGATCTTCCCGGACCAGGGATCGAACCCGTGTCCCCTGCATTGGCAGATGGATTCTTAACCACTGTGCCACCAGGGAAGCCCCCATTCTTTTTTATAAATATATATATGTCATTGGATAGACCAGTACATCTTGTTCTCTTTTTTATTAGATGAAAATCACATAGCATACAATTAATCATTATAAAGTGTACAATTTAGTGACATTTAATGCATTCACAGTGTGCAACCACTGCCTCTAAACTTTTTTCATCTGCCCAGCAGAACACCCATACCCATTAAAAATCACACCATTTCCTGCTCCTCCCATCCCTTGGTAACTGCTAATCTGTCTTCTGTCTCTATGGATTTGCCTATTCTGGATATTTCATATATAAGGAATCATATAATACGTGATGGTTTGTGGTTTTTTTCTTTCGCTTAGCATAATGTTTTCAAGCTTCATCCAAGTTGTTGCATGTATCAGTACTTCATTGCTTTTTATGGCTGAATGATAATCCATTCTTTGGCTAGACCACAGTTTGTTTATCTGTTCATTTGTAGTTGATGGACATTTGGGTTGTTTCTACATTTTGGCAGTTGTGAATAGTGTTGTTATGAACATTTGTGAACAGGTATTTGTTTGCATACTAGTTTTTGGTTCTTTTGGGTGTATATCTAGGAGTAGAATGGCTGTGTCATACGATAATTCTATGTTTAACTTCTCGAGGAACTGCCAAATTGTTCTCTGCAGCGGCTGCACCATTTTACATTCCCATTGACCACAAATGAGAGTTCCTATTTCTCCACACCCTCTCCAAGACTTGTTGTTTTCTGTTTGGGGATTTTTTTTTATGGCCTCATAGTGGATGTGAAGTGGTATCTCATTGTGGTTTAGATTTGCATTCCCTTAACAACCAGTGATGTTGGTTATCTCTTCATGTGCTTGTTGGCCATTTCTATATCTTCTTTTTTTTTTTTTTTTTTTTTTGCGTTCCGCTGGCCTCTCACTGTTGTGGCACAACTCTCGCGTTGTGGAGCACGGGCTCTGAACGCGCAGGCTCAGCAGCCACGGCTCACGGGCCCCGCCACTCTGCAGCATGTGGGATCTTCCCGGACCAGGGCACGAACCCGTGTCCCCTGCATCGGCAGGCGGACTCCCAACCACTGCACCACCAGGGAAGCCCTCTATATCTTCTTTGGAGAGATATCTATTCAAGTCCATCGCCCATTTTTAAATTGGGTCATTTGTCTTTTTGTTGTTGAGTTGTAAGAGTTTGTTATGTATTCTGAATATTAAACCCTTATTAGATTTGTAAATATTTTTTCCCATTCTCTAAGTTGTCTTTTCACATTGTTGATAATGTCCCTTGGATACACAGAAGTCTTTCATTTTTATGAAGTCCAGTTTATCTTATTTTTTCTTTTGTTGCTTGTGCTTTTGGTGTCAAATCTAAGAATCTACTACCAAATCTGAGGTCATGAAGATTTACCTCTATGTTTGCTTCTAATAGTTTGATAGTTTTAGGTCTTACATTTGGGTTATTGATCCATTTTGAGTTAATTTTTGTATATGAAGTGAGGTGGGGTTCCAGCTTCATTCTTTGACACGTGGTTATCCAGTTGTCCCAGCGCCATTTGTTGAAGAGACTGTTCTTCATTGAATGGTCTTGGAATCCTCCTTGAAACTCATTTGGAATCCTTGTTGAAAATCCTTGTTGAAACCATAGATGTTTCAGTTTATTTTTGGCCTCTCAATAAATGAATTGTACAACTTCAGTAATAAAGGATATTTAGGTTTCCAATCTTTGCCATTAGAATTTTGCAGTAAATGATCATGTACCTGTATCATTTTGCATGTGTATCTCAGGGTAATTTCATTTGTTTCTGAAGTAAATCTTTAAATCTCTGATACTTTTTTGGTGCTATTGTAGATTATCTTTTTTTATCTTTGTCATTTTTTAAATATCAAGTTTATATTGAGGCTTATTGAGGTATAAATTAAAGGCAGTAAAATGCACCCTTTTGAGTTGCACTGTTAGGTGTCATGATGCCATATTTTTTTACCTTGTCCCATTGGAGTCAGTCCCCTTTCACTGCCTCCTGGCAACCACTGGTCTGATTTCTGACCCTGTAGATTTGCCTTTGCCAGAATGTCATATAAGTGTAAACAAGTAGAGCTTTTTGTGTCTGGATGTTTTTATTAAACATAATGCATTTGAGACTCATCCTTGTAGACATACAAGTAGTCTATTTCATTGCTGAGAAGTATTCTGTTGTATACCATAGAAGTATTCTATTGTTTATCCATTCATCTGTTAGTGATATTTGGGTTTTTCTAATTTTTGGTAATTAGGAATAAAGCTGCTGTAAACATTCATGTATAGGTATCTGTGTGGATATATGTTCTCATTATTCATGGGTTAATATCTAGGCATGGGTTTGCTAAGTTGTTTAGTAAGTATATGTTTAATTTTTTTTTTTTAACAAACTGCCAAACTGCTTTTCAGAGTAGCTCTGCCATTTTGCATTCCCACCAACACAGTTCTGTCTAGTTGCTTCATATCCTCACCAGCACTTTGTATGTCATTTTAAAATTTTTAGCCATTTAATAGGTAGTATCTCATTGTGATTTTCATTTGTAGTTCACTAAGGACTAGACGTTGAGCATCTGTTCATGTGCTTATTTGCCATCCATATCTATCATTTGATGAATTATCAGTTCAGATCTTTTGCTCTTTTTTGACTGGGCTATTTTCTTACTATTTAGTTGTAAGAGTTCCCTATATTTCAGGATACAAACCCTTTACAGGAATGTGTTTTGCAAATATTTTCTCTCATATTTTGGCTTGTCTTTTCATTTTCTTAACAGTACCTTTTTTTTTTTTTTTTTTTTTTTAAATAATACACAATGTATTTATTTATTTATTTATTTATGGCTGTGTTGGGTCTTCGTTTCTGTGCGAGGGCTTTCTCTAGTTGTGGCAAGTGGGGGTCAGCCTTCATCGCAGTGCTCAGGCCTCTCACTATCGCGGCCTCTGTTGTTGCGGAGCACAGGCTCCAGACGCGCAGGCTCAGTAATTGTGGCTCACGGGCCCAGTCGCTCCATGGCATGTGGGATCTTCCCAGACCAGTAGACATTTTAATGTAATGAAGTTTAGTTATCAGCTTTTTGTATGATTTGTGGTTTCTATGTCCTAAGAAATCTTGGCCTAACTCAAGGTTTTCTGCTATATTTTCTTCCAGAAGTTTTATAGCTTAGTTTTACATTTTAGTTTTATGACCCATTTCAAGTTGATTTTTGTCTATAATGTGAGGTGACAGATTTTTTGTCTGTACATAAATGTCCACTTATTCTACCACCATTTATTAAAAAGTCTCTTTCCTCTTTTGAATTGCCTTGGCACCTTTGTCAAAAATTAGTTGACCATATACAGGTTTCCCCCACTGAAAGTAGAGCATTCCTGTGAAACCTTTCATAAGCCGAAGTGGCATAAAGTGAAAAAGCAGTTATGTTAGGACAGATCTTGCTAACATGTACAAAATAAATCGAGGTAAAGTGCAGATGTTCACAGACACAGTTCACAGCTCTGGTGGCTTGATGCTGAGTGTAGTTTCCAAGGAAGGAGCTTGGCAGTGCCACTCTGACTGCTCGAGGTGCACACTGCCTCTATAATGGCTCAGCTCCCTGCAAAACACTCCTTTTAAAAGGAGTAATGGGCTTCCCTGGTGGCGCAGTGATTGAGAGTCCGCCTGCCGATGCAGGGGACACGGGTTCGTGCCCCGGTCCGGGAAGATCCCACATGCCGCGGAGCGGCTGGGCCCATGAGCCATGGCCGCTGAGCCTGCGCTCCGCAACGGGAGAGGCCACAACAGTGAGAGGCCCGCGTACCACAAAAAAAAA
>NW_006781096.1:94689-99352 GCF_000442215.2 Lipotes vexillifer
GCCCCACTACCCAAAAAAAAAAAAAAAAAAAAAAAAAAAAGGAGTAATAAGAGTAGACATCCTTGCTTTAGTCCATCTTAAAGAGAAGACATTTAGTCTTAACCATTAAGGATGATGATAGCTATCGGTTTTTCTTTATCAAGTTGAGAAAGTCCCCTTCTGTTGGTTTGCTGAGAGGGTTTTTTTGTTGTTTTTTTTAATTTATTTTTGGCTGCATTGGGTCTTCGTTTCTGTGCTGGGCTTTCTCTAGTTGCTGTGAGCAGGAGCTACTCTTCATTGCGGTGCACAGGCTTCTCATTGCGGTGGCTTCTCTTGTTGTGGAGCCCGGGCTCTAGTCGCCCAGGCTTCTGTAGTTGTGCCACACGGGCTCAGTAGTTGTGGCTCGCGGGCTCTAGAGTGCAGGCTCAGTAGCTGTGACACATGGGCTTAGTTGCTCTGCGGCATGTGGGATCTTCCAGGGCCAAGGATCGAACCCGTGTCCCCTGCATTGGCAGGTGGGTTTGTAACCACTGCACCACCAGGGAAGTCTGAGAGTTTTTATTATATGTTGAATATTGCCAAATGCTTTTTCTTTGTCTATGGAGATGAGATATACATGACTTTCCTTTATTGGCCTATTGATATATTGAATTATATTGATTGCTTTTCGAATGTTGAGCCAACTTTGCATTTCTGGGATAAACCCTACTTGGTAATGATCCTTTTTATATATCACTGGATTCAATTTTTAATATTATGTCTGTGTTCATGAGGGATGTCGATATGTAGTTTTGTTTTCTGGTAATATTGTTGTCTGGGTTTGGTTTCAGAGTAATGGAGGCCTCATAAAATGAGTTGGGAAGTATACTCTCATCTGTTTTCTGGAAGAGCATGTGTAGGCTTGTTATTATTTCTTCCTTAAACGATGGTGGAATTCTCCAGAGAAGCTATCTCAGCCTGGAATTTTCTTTCTTTTTAGCTGTGAACTTTTTTGATACATACGTAGAGCTATTCAGGTTATCTGTTTCTTCTTGAGTGAGCTTTGGTAGTTTGTCACTTTCAAGGAGTGTGTCCATTTTACCAAACTATCATTTACTGGTATAAATTTATTCATAATATTTCCTATTACGAATAAATTTATTCATAATATTTTTCATAATATTCATAATATTTCCTGTTGTTCACTTAATGTCTGAGGATCTGTATAGAGTTGTCTCCTCTTTCATTCCAGTTGGTCTGTATCTTCTCTCTCTTGATCTGATTGGCTAGTGATTTATTTATCTTTTTAGAGAATCAGCTGTTGGTTTCATTGATTTTTTTTTTTTTAACATAAATGATTTTACCTCTTACTATTACTTCTTTTCTTTTGCTTGTTTTGGGTTTAATTTGCTCCCACCTCTCCACCCCCAGTTTCTTAAGGTAGCTTGTTAGGTTATTAATTGGAGATCTTTTTTGTCTAATCATTTGAAGCTATGAGTTTCCCTCTAAATGCTGCTTTATCTACATCCCATAAATTTGGTATATTGGTAAATTTGGTATTTTTGCATTTATTTAAAATATTTTCTAATTTTCTTTGTGATTCCTTCTTTGATATAAGTTATTTAGAAGTGCATTGTTTCATTTCAAAATATTTGGAAATTTCCCAAATGTTTTCTGTTATTGATTTCTAATTTAATTCCATGTGGCCAAAGAACATATTTTATATGATTTCAATCCTTTTTAATTTATTAAGACTTGTTTTAGATCCCAGAATAGTCTCTCTTAGTAGATGTTCCATGTTCACTGAAATGGAATGTGTTATCTGCTCTTGGTGGGTAGAATGTTTTGTAAATGTCAGGCAGGTCAAGTTGGTTGATAGTAGTATTAAAGTATTCTATATCCTCACTGATTTTATGTATGCCCTATCAATTACCAACAAAGGAGTGTTAAAGTCTTCGACTAAATTCTGAGTTTGTCTATTTTGAATCCTTTTTTTTTGGTCGATTTTTGAATTATGTCTTTTGAAGCTCTATTATTGGGTGTCTACATTTATGATTGTTATGTCTTGATGGATTGACCTCTTTTTTATTATGTAATGTATCTCTTCACTCCTAAGTTTTATTCCTTGTCCTAAAGTCTGTTTCATCTTGTATTAATATTGCCACTTAAGCTTTCTTTTGATTAAAATTTACAGGGTATATCTTATTCCATGTTTTTACTTTTAACCTGTCCATGTCTTTATATCTAAAGTGGATTTCTTGTTGATAGCATATAGTCGGATGTTTTTTAAAAAATCATTTGCTCTTAATGGGAGTGTTTAGACAATGTACATTTAATGTAATTGTTGGTAGATATTCATTTAAATCTATTATACTCTTGCTGTTTTCTCTTTGTTGTATCTGTTCTTTGGATGACTTTTCCCCTCTTTTACTGCCTTCTTTTGGAATTCTCCTACTGACTTATTCTTTTGTTTTTACTTTTTTTTGGTTTACTTAGTGTTTGTGCTAGAGTTCATAATACATGTCTTTAATGTGTCACAGTCTACCTTCAAATATATTATACCACTTCATGTACAGTATAAAAACATTACAGCAGCATACTTCATGTCCTCCCTAGTGGCTTTAGAATAGATTTTTGCCTGGGCTGTGGAGGAGAGAAGGATTCCTGGGAAGGAGGTGGGTTTTCACTTCTGTTCCCCCAGGGCAGCTTATCACTCCTGCGTGCATGTGCCGCCAAGGGTGGCTGTCTCCATCCTCCTGTCTGTACCATTGTAGGCCCAACCCAGAAAAGAGCTTGCAAGTGAGTGTGAGTTCTCCTTTTCTCATCCTCTCTGCTGTCAAAATTGACACACTAGCCCACACTTGGCCTTTAAAAACTTGTTAAAATTTTAGTTCATTTCTTCTTCCTTATCTCCAATGGCACCCACCTTTTTCTTCCATGATCAGCATAATATGACATGCTCAGTGCATCCCTTTCTCTGCTTGAATGGGCTTATTACCCTTTGGAATTCAGTTTATTTGGTTCCTTTGTAACAGCTCTGAGATGGGCCCAAGGAAAGTTATGTTTTTTGAATATTATTCGGTTTTTTTCCATTGTTAATGTATTTCTACATCTTAAGAATGGTGAACCTAGAAAATATATTTTTAAAATACCTTTTTTCGTGATTTGTTGCTAATTGTTTTGCATATTGTATTGCATATTTGTTGCTAATTGTTGCTAATTGTTTTGCATATTGTATTGCATATTTGTTGCTAATTGTTTTGCATATTGATCTTGTATCCAAGAGTCTTTTTTTTAATATTTATTTATTTA
The DNA here is from genome assembly GCF_000442215.2 of Lipotes vexillifer. Classification (NCBI taxonomy): domain Eukaryota; kingdom Metazoa; phylum Chordata; class Mammalia; order Artiodactyla; family Lipotidae; genus Lipotes; species Lipotes vexillifer. Next base: position 97,960 of record NW_006781096.1, read on the forward strand.
TTTGGTTGCACTGGGTCTTTGTTGCAGCCAGTGGGCTCCTTAGTTGTGGCATGCGAACTCTTAGTTGCGGCACGCATGTGGGATCTAGTTCCCTGACCAGGGCCCTGTGCATTGAAAGCACAAAGTCTTAACCACTGCGCCACCAGGGAAGTCCTCAGGAGTCTTTTAGAATAAGTTATTCTATCTTGAAAAGATTTCACATTTTTTCTCTCCGGCCTTAGAACAAGATTATTTGATACTGGTATTGAGACATGACAATTGTACCAATCTGGTGACAGATTGATTTTTTATTTAATTTATTTTTATTTTAGTAAAATATATATAACATAATATTTACCATATTAACCATTTTTAAGTGTACATTTCAGTGGCATTAAGTATATTCATGTGTTGTGCAAAATCACCAATATCTCTAGAAATTTTTCATTATCCCAAATTGAAACTCTGTCCCCATTAAAGAGTAACTCTCCCTTACCCTCTGCCCCAGCCCCTGGTAATCACTATTCTACCTTTCTATATGAATTTGACTCCTCTGTATACTTCATATAATTGGAATCATGCAATATTTGTTCTCTTTGTTTCTGGTTTATTTCAGTTAGCATAATGTCTTCAAGGTTTACCCATGTTTAGCATATGTCAGAATTTCATTCCATTTTAAAGCTGAATCTTATTCCATTGTATATCTGTGTATACCACATTTTGTTTATCCATTCATCCGTTGATGGACATTTGGGTTGTTTCCACATCTTGGCTGTTGTGAACAATGCTATGAACATGGGTGTGCAAATATCTCTTCAAGACCCTACTTTGCAAGACCCTCTTTGGGGTATATACCCAGAAGTGGAATAGCTGGATCTATTTTTCATTTTTTGAGGAACATCTCTACTGTTTTCTACAGTGCCACCATTTTACTCTCCCACCAGAATGCAATGTACAAGAGTTCCAGTTTCTCTCCGATGCCTGTTTTATATATTTATGAAACAGCCATCCCAGTTGGTGTGAAGTGGTATCTCACTGTGGTTTTGATTTGTATTTCTCTAATGATTAGTGATGTTGAGCATCTTTTTTTTTTTTTTTTTGAGCATCTTTTCACATGCCTGTTAGCTACTTTTATGTCTTCTTTGGAGAAATGTCTATTCAAGTCCTTTGCCCATTTTTTAAACTGGGTGGTTTGGTTTTTTGTTGATGAGTTGTAGACGTTCTTTATATATTCTGGGTATCAATCCTTTAACAGATAAATGATTTGCAAATACTTCCTCCAATTCTTTGGGTTGGACATATTGATTTTGTGAAGGCTTTTGCTTTCTTGCCTGTGGCATAAGCAAGACTGCTGAACCTTTTTTTTTTTTTTTTTTTTTTTTTTTTGGAGGTCAGTCCGGCTCCTTTGTGGGGG
>NW_006781096.1:99462-110706 GCF_000442215.2 Lipotes vexillifer
GGGATCTTCCCAGACCGGGGCACGAACCCGTGTCCCTTGCATCGGCAGGCGGACTCTCAACCACTGCGCCACCAGGGGAAGCCCGACCTTTTAAACAGTAAGTGCAGAGGGGATAGAGAACAGATAACACTCTCCACATCCATTCACTGGGCTTCAGGATTATATTGAGAACTAGCTTCAGAGTCCAAGGTCTAATGAGGACAGATTTGTCACAGCCAGCTGGTGATTATACTTTGAGCTGTGCATGCAGTAAGCCTCTCCTCTGTGGTCTCAAAGGCCTTTATTTGGCTACTCTTCTGGAGTCTTCTGTCTGCCTTTTTTTTGTTTGTTTTAAAGGCCCTTTTCTCAGCGATTTGTGAGGAGACTGAGAGGTTTTGAGAGGTTTCTGCCTGTATCATCCCCCCACAGTGATTGTCAGGAACTCCTCCGACTTTAGCTGTTTCCAAATAAGGCAACCAGCAACAGCCTGGAGCCTCAATTAATTGTCTCTGGGGACAGCTGCCTGTCCCCAGAAACCTTTTGCCATGAACTGGCTGTGAAAGGGGAACAGAATCTTTCTTGGAACAGATTCATTTAGCTGTTTAATATAATTAAATCCCTTAAAGAATTAAAACTTTTGTGGCCAACACTGTCTTTATGTTCCATTTATTAATATCCTGTGAATACTATTTCTGCCTGAGGGATTGTATACCTGGGTAGCATCTTGGGGAAGGCTTTATATTACACAGCAAAGCACTGAGTACACATACAGACAGGCAATCCATGGGGATCACAGAAAAAGTGAAGATTTTTGTTTCTTCTGTACTAAAATAGGTGTACCACAGAATCTCTGTAATGCTTTCTGGCTTCACGTACTAACTGCCAGTATCTGAACAGGCTGCCTCCCTTTTTTCTCAGTTTCCCGGTCTTTCCAAGACAGCCCTACCCGCCTACCCTGCCCCCACTGTGTAGGGCACACACGTACTGCCACCAACTGTGAGGTTAACAGATGCAGCTTTTCCGGGCTGACTTGTATTTCTTATCTGTGAAATGGGAGGTTTGGACCAGATGAACTGATCTCTGAAATGTTTTGTGACAGAATTTCTTCCCTCCTGGGCAATTTCATGCTGGGAGCAGACATATTTCCTCCTGGTACCCCTACTACGAAGATCTCCGTCCTGGCCAGAAAGAGCCCCAAATTCTGGAGACAAATCTAAAGGAAGAATGAGTGGCTAAAGCCAAGCTCCAGACTTAACAACAGTCCCCAGAGAGGGAGTGGCCACTGCTGGTGGAGGCCTGCTGCCAGGTCAGGGCAGAATGATTGGGGTCAGAGCCACCAGACTGCGTCCCTGTGGCTGTCCCGAGGGTTGCTGACTCATGGAAATTTCTCAGGCTCAAAGCCTCAGAATCCAGGGAGTCTGCAGCTCTCTAGTTCCATTCCCTTTTAGCAATAAGTTAAAAAAAAGGAAACGGCGCACCTACATAAAAGCATATAATCATTTGCAGCAGAACCAAAACTAGATTTGGAGCTACCCAGTCATCTTACTTGGAAACTGTTTTTTAATAATCTTGTTTTCTCCAGTCATTTTGCGAGAGGCCTTGGTACGTATGCTTCAGTGGGACTGTACTATTTTATTTCACCTGTAAATGTAGACCCATGACACTCCCCCCCCCTCCCCCGAGCCTTTTCTTTTTGGATAGTTTTTGTTGGTTTCTTTGTTTTTGCGTTACGCGGGCCTCTCACTGTTGCGGCCTCTCCCGATGCGGAGCACAGGCTCCGGACGCGCGGGCTCAGCGGCCATGGCTCACGGGCCCAGCCGCTCCGCGGCATGTGGGATCTTCCCAGACCGGGGCACGAACCCACGTCCCCTGCATCGGCAGGCGGACTCTCAACCACTGCGCCACCAGGGAAGCCCTGGATAGTTTTTTGGGTGGCTTTTATGGAAGAATTTTCTTCTATCCAGCGGGTTTTATTATTAAAGCCAGCTCTCGTGGAGCCATACTGCTAACCAGAGTAATGAGAAGACTTGCCTCCATAAAATGAGGGTTTGGAGGAGGAGGAAAGCAAAACCCTCGAGTCTGTTCCTACACTTGGGTTGACAAGTGCTTCTGGAGAGAAAGGCTCCTCCCTCTCGAGGGTGTTGGTCCAGGTCACGTGGCCTCAGGCCCCTCCACTTCTTTGCACGGCCCGCCCTTGCTCCCCTACAGCAACGATTACGGCCCTGCCGCTGCCCCTCGACCCCCAACTCCAGGAAGTGAGCTCGCTTCCCGCCAACAAGTGAGAAGCCCCTTCATCTCCACTCTGCATCACCTCACGTTGCTGCCTTGCTTCCCACCGATCCCATTCCAGCCCCTGTCCCCCGGGGCCTCCCTGCATCATTTAGGTTCTCTTCTGGCCTGGCTGCCTTTTTCTTCCCCTGGAGGCACGCTCACATTCCAGCTCAAAAGGAAAAAGGCTCATGTCCCCTGAGCCCTATGAGCTTTTGCCCAGTCTCCCTTCCATCACAGGCACAAGCTACTCAGAAGTCCCAGGCTCCTCGCGTCTACAGCGCCTGGCGAGCTTCTGCCCCCACCAGAGTCACCAACAATGTCAGTGGTCAGCCACTGACACCTCTGCAACCCGGACTGCTTGGCAACACTGACCCTGTTTACTACATCCTTCTCAAAATCCTTTGCTCCACTGGCCTCCAGCGTCCTCTCTGGACTTCCTCCTGGGCCTCTGGGCACTTTCATCCTCGCCTTAGCCTCCGCTTCCTCCCGTATGTCTCCTGAAGGCCAGTGTTCCCAGGACCCTGGCCGCAGCCCTCCTTCCCCACACACCAGGGGAGGCACCCAACAAAACAGGAGCCCCTCCTGCAGGGCTTTCTTAGGTTAATGAGGGCCTGTGTGTAGTAAACAATGTTAGCAGTTTAGAGAATCAGAGGGAGGCTCCTGATTCTGTCTTTGGACCCCGCGGAGAGGCCGTGGTGGCACAGGGACACTGGAAACCTGTGTGCAAGATGTGGACTCACGGCTGTGCTCTCAGCTCTCACCCTGTTCTCAAATGACTGACCAAAGCTAGCGCTGCCCCTCTGCTCTGGACGGCCTACCCCCTCCTCTAGTCCCCACCAGCTCCTGACTTCACTGCCAAAGCGGCGTAGGAGTAGGGGTTCCCCAGAAGGAGTGTCCTCTCCACAGAGCAGGCCATGGAGCAGACTTGGGCACTGGGAGAGGAGAGAGGTGCTGGGCGCCCGGCGGGGAGGGCACGGAGAGCAGGCTGTCAGAGTCTCACTCCTCTGCCTGACCCTTGTCACTAGGTGCTGTCTTCAGGTCAAGGGAGGTCGCCAGGCTGCCCAAATGCCAGGGCTCAGAGGCAGTTTGCACCAGGGGCCCTATAGCATTAACAGTTCATTGAACAGATGCTTCTTGAGCACCTATTATCCTGGCGCCAGACGCCGGTGATACTGGGCCATCGAGCCCAGCGAGGGCCCTGCTGTTAGACAGCTGACATCCTGTCGGGCAGAGACAGACCAAGGAAGCGAGGAAACAAGATAATGTCAGATAATGAAAGAGCGACAAAGAAAGTAGAAGGTGATGGGATACTGAGGCTGGGGCCACTAATCTAGCTTGGGCGGGGCGGGGGGGGTCAAGAAGGCTTCTCTGAGGGGATATTTTGTCTGAGGCCTGAGTGGTAAGTTAGCCCATGCAGATAGAGGGGTGTTAAACCAAGGTGTGACATGATCTGGTTTATATTTTGAAAAGATTTCTCTGGTTGCCATATTGAGAGTGGGGAAGCCAGAGCAGAGGCTGGCCGACCAGTTAGGAGGCAGTGGTCCAGGTGAGGCGCTGTGGCTTGAACTTCGGTGGTGCGGTGGAGACGGGAGGGTTGAGTTCAGGATAGGTTTTGGAGTCAGAGCTGGCAGGTGACAGGACCTACCTGTTCTGAGTGGCAGTTTGCAGAGGACTGCGGGGCCATGATTCAGTGAGGGCCACCCCGCTGGATGTGCTGGGGCCCTGAGCAGTGTTAGCAAGTCCTATGGGATTCACAGCTGCAGACCACAGTACCCACGCCTTCTGAAAACTAATTAATTAATTTAAAATTAATATTTATTTATTTATGGCTGTGTTGCTGCAGGCGGGCTTTCTCTAGCTGCTGCAAGCAGGGGCCACTCTTCCTTGCGGTGTGCAGGCTTCTCACTGCGGTGGCTTCTCTTGTTGCGGAGCACGGGCTCTAGGCGCACAGGCTTCAGTAGCTGTGGCACGTGGGCTTCAGTAGTTGTGGCTCGCGGGCTCTAGAGCTCAGGCTCAGTAGTTGTGGCACACAGGCCTAGTTGCCCCGCGGTATGTGGGATCTTCCCGGACCAGGGCTCAAACCTGTGTCCCCTGCATCGGCAGGTGGATTTTTAACCCCTGCGCCACCAGGGAAGCCCCACTTAAACTGAGTAGGTTTGGGGTCTTAGTCGCATGGGAGAAGGGTTGCGTGACACTTAGAAACAATGGGCCGCTACTCCCGCTCAAGGTGGTAAGGGAGATGCCGCATTTACACGATGCTATCCACGTACCTTCTGGATTCTACTGTGGACGTGTCGGAAACCTTCCCCAAATCTGCCCTCCTCCTCAATCCCCCATGTCAGCAAACTGTGTCCTCTTTAGAGTCTCCCCTCATCAGCCCCCAAGTCCTGTTGGTTCCCAGGGCCGGCACCTGTTCTCCCCCCGCCCTTCTCCCGGCCTCCCTATCCACCCATCCATTCTCTGCAGCGCAGCCAGAGAGCTTTCCAAAAGGCAGATCTAATCATGTCCCTCTGCTTAAAACCCTTTGGATCCCCAGAGGATTCTAGATAAAAGGCAAACCATGAAAGCTGGCTAATTACAAAGCTCAGCATCATCGGCTCCACCTCCCCACTTCTTCCCCACTTGCCTCCAGGACACACCCCCAGAATTCATCCCAGTTACCCTGCAGGGCCTTTCCTCTGGGGACACTTCTACTTCCCCTGGCCAACTCCTGGTGACCTTCAGGACTCTGGAACCCCCTCTGCTGCCCCTGTCCTTGCATAGCCTCCTACCATAGCCCAGGTACTGGAACCAAATCGGCTCTTACCCCGCCTCCTCTGCAAACTGGAACCGAGAATCCTAGAGCGCCTGTCATCTGTTTGTCTCACGGTTCCAGCACAGCATCGGGGATCCATCACAGGATGAAGGTCATCCCTTCCCAGGAGGGCAGGAGATAGGATGGCAATAAGAGAAGAGAGCAAGTCTTTTCAGAAGACTTGACAGAATTGGGACGTCGTGATGGGTTTGTTGGGTGACACTGGGTGGCATGGCTGAAGGGGAGTAGCGCCAGCAGGAGTCACCTGGCAGAGCTCACTGCCACCAGCACTCCAGTGCACACGCAGTCACTGGTCCCCAGCCTGTGCCCACAAGCTTCTTTATGAGCATGAATTTGGGCGGGGGACGGTGTTGGCGGACGAAGGGCAGAGGTGGTCCCTCCACTCCCTCAAGCCAGGTTTCCACGCGGCGGCCCAGCCTGCCCTGTGCTCCTGGATCCCCATTCCCACCTATGAGGCCTCTGGGATCGCCCTGGTGGCGCCTGGCGGTGGGGAGGGTTAGTCAGTGTGTCCACTCTAGTAGGTCGCCTTGTGAGTCGGGGCTGCAGCCAGGGAAGCAAACAGGATCAAGCTCGGCAATCTTGCTTGCTTGGGGCCCTGAGGCCTCCCCTAGCCTGGCGCTTCCTGCCCCAGGGCCACACTCTCCCTGCCTGGCTCACCTCCTGTTCCTCTCCCCACACCCGCCCCAGGCTCTTCCTGGATTTTCTGAGCTTCACTGCATGAGGGTTGGGTGGGGAGTAGGTACAATCCCATGAGAGTCAAGGGGTCCCTGCGGAGTGAGGGAGGATGGTTATAGAAGCCAGTAAAAAAGGAAGTGGAGGGCTTCCCTGGTGGTGCAGTGGTTGAGAGTCCGCCTGCCGATGCAGGGGACACGGGTTCGTGCCCCGGTCCAGGAAGATCCCACATGCCGCGGAGCGGCTGGGCCCGTGAGCCATGGCCGCTGAGCCTGTGCGTCCGGAGCCTGTGCTCCGCAACGGGAGAGGCCTCAACAGTGAGAGAGGCCCACGTACCGCAAAAAAAAAAAAAAAAAAAGAAGGAAGTGGAGGGAAAGATTAGGGGGAGACCATCCATGAGTGGAAGCTACCATCTGAAGTTCAAGTGCACCTGACAGAAGAATAATAATGGCTAATGCTGAGTGTTCATTTGCTTCGTAGCGACTATGGTGCTAAGTGCTTTAAGCATGCGCTCATCTACTATCCCCACTTTCCAGGGGTGAACCCTGACCCTAAAGAGGTGAAGTAATTTTCCCAGTATAGACAACAAATACTTGGCAGAACTGAGATTCAAGTTCAGCCGAATGTAATTAAGACTGGTTTCCAGAGTCAGACACTGCCTGAGGTCAAACCCCAACTCCGACCCCTCACTCTGTGGAAACTTGGGCAAGTTACTTAAGTCTCTGTACTTCTGTTCCCTCATTTGTAAAACGGTGATTAGAACCTACCGCAGGTCCCCACTGAGGAGTGAAGTTAATACCTGAAAAGTGCTTGGCAAAGGGCCTGGCACGTGATAAGTAATCCACAAATGTGGTTATGATGATTCATCGTTATTATCAGGCTGCAGCCCTGGAAGTGGCCGGCTACTGTTCTGCTTGGCTAAGGGGAGCTTAGCTTAGTCACCCTAGTCCAGACACAGAGGGAAATGCCCTGCTAGATTTGCCTTCTTCCTGGAGCCAGAAGATGACACATGTGTGTTCTTCTCACCCAGTCACTTGTTGGGAGACTGAGTGGATGTCACCAGATCCTCAGCCCCGGGACCGAGACCTCCTGGTGGGCTCTAGTACTGCTATCAGGACCAGTGTTACTGATTTTCCATTTGCTTCAGGCTCCAGTACAGTTCAGACCGTACTGAGCCTGTCTTTACTTAAAAATTTGATATTTTGTTCATGATGGATTTTTTTGCATGAATTTTCATTTTTAAAATATTACTTTAGGGCTTCCCTGGTGGCGCAGTGGTTGAGAGTCCGCCTGCCGATGCAGGGGACACGGGTTCGTGCCCCGGTCTGGGAAGATCCCATGTGCCGCGGAGCGGCTGGGCCCGTGAGCCATGGCCGCTGAGCCTGCGCGTCCGGAGCCTGTGCTCCGCAACGGGAGAGGCCACAACAGTGAGAGGCCCGCATACTGCAACAACAACAAAAAAAAATATTACTTTAAAACATCTATCTTGATAACTGGCTTTATTGGCAACCCCTTAAATTCTGAGCCTGAGTCAAGTGCCTCACTCACCCTCATCCCAGCCCTGGCCCAAAGGGCTGATTGAGTGCCTCACAGAATGGCAGCTGGCGGCCCCGGAGCCAGTGACCCAAGAGTTAGCAAGAAAGAAGCTGCAATACTTCTTAAAGCATAACCTTGGAAGACACTTAATCACTTCTCCAATATCCTATTCATCACCCAGGTCAGCCCTGTTCAATACAGGAGGGAGTACATAGGTACATGAGTGCCAGGAGATAAGAATCATGGCACCGTCTTGGAGGCTGGCTGCCATACCAGGTCTCCTGCCCAGAGTCTCAGTGGTTGGGAGAGGCCTCCACCGACTGGAACCAAGTCCTCCCTTCTTTACCACATTTCCCTCTCTCGGACCCTGAGCAGTACTGACCAGGCTGGGCATTTGGGGCCTGCGTAGGATCCTACTTGCTGGTCCAGGCAGAAGCACCTGACCCAATCAGCCCTCCCCCAGAGTTTCTTAATTTGGGAGAGTGAGTCGATCCCCTGGTGGAGGATGTGACCTGTGGGTAATTATGTCCAGCTGGATGGAAAAATTAGCCATGAGAATCAAGGGAATTCATCCCAGGCCTCAGCTACCACTGTCCATGAGGCCAAATGACATCTTTGCTCTGCTTTGTCCATTGTCTGGGTTTTAGAACCAATAATAAATTCCGGCTTCCTCCCAAGTGTATTTGAGTCAGGCTTCTGTCACTTCATCACCTCTTTGTCGGTGGCCTTCTGTGGAAGATGATGCTAGGGGGTTGCTTCTCGGAGTCTGGCCAACGCTACCTGCATCCAAATCACGTAGGGCTCTTGTCGAAAATGTCGGTGCCTGGTCCCCGTCACAGACTCTCGGGGGTGGGTCCAGGAATCTGCAGTCTTCACACTGAAGCTTGGGGCCCTGCAGTAAGGCAGCAGCCGCTTTCTAGCTTTCCTCTGCCCGGGCCTGCAGCTCCTGGTGGCTGGTGCTGACGTGGACTGAGACGCTCAAGATGTGGAGGGCCCATGAGGGGGATGTGGGTTCACAGCGTAGGACCAAGTGGGGCGAGGAGCTGTGGGCATCCAGGCTGAGCTGGGGCAGAGCCTGAGGTAGGAGGGACCACTACCCAGGAAGGCGGCTGGGAGGGGAGAAGCTTCTCGTTCTCGACGGGTGGTCTTGACAAGTCATGTCAACACACAGCCTGCTTCCCTGCTCCCCCCCACCCTGCCCAGTTAAAAGAGGAGGTTGGCCCGATGATGGCAAAGGTCCCCTCTAGCTACAAAACTCAAGGCCCTGGGAGATGGGTGGTTTCCTTTGCAGAGGCTTGTCCTCAGGGTTGCTTCCTGAGGGGTGGGGACCTGCAGGCACCCTCCCTGGCCGAGGGCTGATCTCTGCGGTTTGTTTGTTCACTTCGCTCCTCCCCAGGGGCTGAGGCTCCCTCTGGGAAGCAGGTGCCAAGGAGCCTGGGCACTTCTGGGCTTAGCCTTGTTTCCATAGCACCCAGCCACCCTGCCAGGAAGATGTGGGTTTCTCCTGGTTGACACCCAGAGGACCTTGGCCTCCCCCATTTCCTGCCACACTGCTGGATCGCACAGAGGAGGAAGAAGTGAGACAGGCAGTAAACTGGGATTTGCAGGTCCCGAACTCAGCCTTTCATTCAGGCCAGTCCTTCTGGAAGTTTGAGCTCCAACCAGCAACAGGGAACTTGTTAGAAATGCAAATTATTGGACCCAACTCTAGACCCACTAAATTCTAGGGGTAGGGCCCAGCCATCTGTGTTTTAATAAATCCCTAGGTGTTTCTGATGCACATGAAAGTTTGAGAACCACTGCTTTATCCGTGTGCCTTGGACTCTGCCAGTGTCAGCACTGAATGTCTTGAGTCCCAGAAACCTTTCAGTTCCCGGCAAACCGGGATGGTTGGTCACCCCAGCTTTAGGTCTTGTGTTTCATTTTCTGTTGCTGTGAAACAACACCGCCCCCAGAATAGAGTGACCCAAAACAATATTATTTTGTTAATGAATCTGCAACTTGGGCAGGGCCAGCCCATCTCTGCTCCACTCTGTGTTAGCTGGGCGCTCAGCATCTGGGGTTTGCTGTGTCATCAGAAGGTCTGGCTCCTGGGACTTCCCTGGCGGTCCAGTGGTTAAGACTCCGTGCTTCCACTGCAAGGGGGCATAGGTTCGATCCCTGGTCGGGGAACTAAGATCCCACATGCTGCACGGCGCAGCCATAGAAGGAAAAGAAAAAACAAGAAGGTCTAAGAAGGTCTGGCTCCTGTGCTGAGACTGGAAGAGTGAGGCCCTTGGCATCTCTGGCTACACGTGGTCCCTCCAGCCTGGTGGCTTCAGGGTAGATGGCCTTTTACCTGCCGATCAGGGATCCCAGGGGGCATGTCCCAAAAGAGAGAATACAAACGGGAAGCCTGTTGGGCTTCCCTGGTGGCGCAGTGGTTAAGAATCCGCCTGTCAATGCAGAGGACATGGGTTCAAGCCTTGCTCTGGGAAGATCCCACATGCCGCGGAGCAACTAAGCCCGTGCGCCACAACTACTGAGCCTGCGCTCTAGTGCCCGCGAGCCACAGCTACTGAAGCCCACGTGCCACAACTACTGAAGCCCGCGCACCTAGAGCCCGTGGTCTACGGCAAGAGAAGCCACTGCAATGAGAAGCCCGCACACCGCAACAAACAGTAGCCCCCGCTCACCCCAACTAGAGAAAGCCCGCGCGCAGCAACAGAGACCCAACTCAAGCAATAAATAAATAATAAAAAAATTTAAAGCCCCCCAAAAAACCAAATGGGAAGTCTGTCATCAGAGAACGTCACTTCCGAAGCAGTCGCAGGCTTCCCAGATTCCAAGGGAGGAAACAGACCCCATGCTCCACGGAGGGTGTGACGTCACCCCCGTGTGGCAGGAGATGCTCATCCAGTCAGGAAACCCACTTAGCCACACCTTGTCTCCTGCCCCAGCACAGAAAGTTAAGGGAAGGGAACTCTGATCAGCCAGAGTCCATTCTTCCTCCCTGCTTCCTTCTTCCGACTCTACAAAGTTCATCGCGCCTACAGTAGTATGCTAGGAACTGGGGCTGGAGGCTAATGCTTCTCTGCAAATTCATTTACTATTTAAAGAGTCAGGCCTGAGCTCCAGTGCTGGGAGCCTGGGGCAGCTTCAGACGCTGGGAGTGGAGCAGCCTGGACACTGCTTGGGGCGCTGAGCAGCAGGGTGGGCTCTGAACTTAGGGACAGTGAGGGGGTGGGAGAGAGAAGAGGAAGGGAAGAAAGGAGGGAGAGAGATTCTGCTATTGCTGCTGCTTTGAAGCTTTTCTGGACAAATGGCGAATTATCCCACGCGGATGAGGGCTTTAGGTGTTTCAAAGCACCTTCCCTCACATCATCCTATTTGATTCCAAATGGACCATTAGAGCAGTGCCATAACAAATTGCAATTTGCCCAGTGTCTATTTCCTACCTGACGGTGAGCTCCTTCGTGGGGCAGGACTGTCTACAGCCATCTCGAACCTTCAGTGGCCAACAGAGAGAATCCGTGTGCCATCCGTTCCCATATTTTCTCCAGGAGCTGGGTTCCTCTGCAGGTACTAGCAATATGGAACACGGGGCTGTGTTACTGGAACTCCCGCCCCGCCCCGTCCCGCCCCCGGCCACTGCAAGCGCTGTCTAAACTTGTATGAATGAGAAGAAAGCAGCCCCTCCCCTGGGCTGTCACGGCCAGTCCCACAGCCTGAATTTCAGCCCCCCGGGCAGGGCTTAAGCTGTGGAACCATTCACGGCTGCCCCGCTCCCCACCGCGCGACCTCCAAGGTGTTTAAGTGAGGCAGCTGGTGCCTTAGGAGAATCTTCACCTGTCTTCTCTAGGGGCGAAGGGGTCAGACGCTGGAATCACTTCCTCTGCAGCGACTGGGGCTTCCGAAGCCCAGGCCTCGTCTTACTGGCTTTGGCGCCATCTAGTGGACATGCCTGGCACCGCACCCCTCCCCCCCACCCC
>NW_006781096.1:111235-121654 GCF_000442215.2 Lipotes vexillifer
TTCTGTAGCCAGAAGCAAAACCAGCGACCTACCTGGCCACACGGGTGCCTCTGGAATTTTTGAGCCCCAAATCCACAGGCCGCTCTCCCACGTGGCTTAGCGTGCAGCGGGGTGCCTGCTGGGTGCCAAGTCAACACTTCTTACCCCGAGATGGTCAGGGATTCCCACAGAGACGCTCCCCTTCAAATCCCAGCCCTGCACTCAAACGTGTGCACACAAGTGCTCACAACTAGAGCGGAATGAAACAACCCAAATGTCCATTGAGACGGTGAACACTGCAGGAAAAAGAAATATGAGGGGCAGAGGGAAAGGTTAGCAGCTGACAAGAAAGTGGCATCCAGTCAATCAAGGCTCACCTTCTCCTGTTCCAGAAATTGCCTCATGGAGAGAAAAGTAAAATAGGAAGAAAACTAACTTTCTTTTCAAAATAGAAAGGGGAGGGAATTCACCAGCGGTCCAGTGGTTAGGACTCAGCACTCTTACTGCCATGGGCCAGGGTTCAAGTCCCTGGTCGGGGAACTAAGATCCCATAAAGCCACGTGGTGCAGCCAAAAAACCAAAAACCAAAAAACAAAAACAAAACAAGTAAAATAGGAAGCGAAAGTATTTTGAATGAGATTAGCACAAGTAAGAGACTATGCCTGCAATGGGAAATGCTGAAATGAGAAACCAGTCAGGTGCTCCTTTCATCCAGCAGCCATCAGGAATTTACTGTGGCAGCTGCAGTAATGGGAAGTTCACAGATTTTTTAAAAAATTGTATTTATCTATTTATTTTTGGCTGAGTTGGGTCTTTTGTTGCTGTGCGCTGGCTTTCTCTAGTTGTGGCGAGCGGGGGCTAATCTTCGTTGTGGTGTGCGGGCTTCTCATTGCGGTGGCTTCTCTTGTTGCGGAGCACGTGCTCTAGGCGCGTGGGCTTCAGTAACTGTGGCACGTGGGCTCAGTAGTTGTGGCTCGTGGGCTCTACAGCGCAGGCTCAGTAGTTGTGGAGCACGGGCTTAGTTGCTCCGCGGCATGTGGGATCTTCCCAGAGCAGGGCTCGAACCTTTGTCCCCTGCATTGGCAGGCGGATTCTTAACCACTGCGCCACCAGGGAAGCCCCAAGTTCATAGATTTTTAATTTCCTTCTTAGGAAGTGATAGAAAAACCGAATGAGAATGCTCATAACTCTCTCAATCATAACTTCCCACTTTCATCTCCTTCTCCCTTTCTAGCTTCCCATCCAATTGTGTTTAATGTTTAGAAGAAAAGGTAACCACCTTTCCAAGACATCCGTGCAGGTACACTCAGGATTGGAGAAGTGTGCTGCAAGCTGGCGGGTGGTCCAGCAGGTGCTGGAGGGCGTTCCCAAATGCTTTTGGAAAAGCCAATGAACCCCTTTGATGAAGACCTTGTTTGTTTTTGCTTTGGTTTTTGGTTTGAGTTTTAACCCCACCTTGTGGCTTCTGGGACCTCAGTTCCCTGACCAGGGATGGAACCCAGGCCATGGCAGTGAAAGCTCTGAATCCTAACCACTAGACCACCAGGGAACTCCCAATCAAGACTTTGTTTTAATTTTAAAACAAAAATACTGATATTTCATCCTCCCAACTCACGGGGATTTTATGGGGATTCAACCTGAGAGGGATCGAAGCATTTTCAAAGGTGGGGGAATTCCCTGGCAGTCCAGTGGTTAGGACTCTTCACTCTCACTTCTGAGGGCCCGGGTTGGATCCCTGGCTGGGGAACTAAAATCCCATAAGCTGCATGGCACAGCCAAAAACAAAACAAAACAAAAAAACATTTTCAAAGGTGGGACAGAACTGCAAGAAATAAATGACCCAAACAGGGAAGCGGCAAAGTCACTCCTTTCAGAGCGTGTCGTCCTAGGATGGCTGTTAAGGGGGTAGAATTATAAAAAGCATCAAGGTAGTGTGAGGACTGGGGCATGGGTCTGGATCTTCTGGTTACTCTCAGTGGTGTCTTAAGCAAAAGGCACTTTCAATTCACTGGCTATGTTTTCCGTAACTTTCAATAAAATCATCTGGTTATAATAGAAAAAAAAAGATGGTGAACACTGATTCTATGGAATGTTATGTAGTGGCTAAAAGGAGTATGCAGGACTGGAAACATCTGCAACAAGCGTATCACAGATCAACGTATACAGCACAATTCCAGTTACTAAAAGGGACCAACCCAAACCTGGCCTACGGTTTACACATCAGTTTGAAAATGTATAGGAGGACTGGTGACAGGGGGATGGGGAAGTGTGAAGGAGGCCTTTCCTTTTACACACCTTTACTGTACATCTTTTTCAGTTTTTAAGAGGTAAATAAAGAAACAAACAAAAACCTTCTGTTGCCAGTATCTGAGTCCCTGCTGCTCTCGCAAAAGGAACAGCCGGCTCCCCAGTGGCTCTGCCCCGCTCCCATCAGCATGTCCTTCTCAGCCTCACACCTGGCAATTGAAACCACGCTCTGGCTGTGGCTGCCAGCTCCTCCCCACGACATCATCCCCAGCCAGGAGGCAACTTCAGAAGCTTATGTGGTCCGGCTGCTCCTGTTGAAGACCCTTCACAGCTCTCAGAAGCTGTGAACACGTGGCGGGCTGTCAGCATCCACACCGCCTTCCCATTGGGGGCAATCTGCATTGTGCAGGGCCTTTCCTCTCACTTCAGAGGCTGAAGGGCTCCAGCTCTCACCTCCCCCTCTCCTGGGCAGCTGGGGTGCAGAGCACAGACGAGGCTTGGACAGTGGGAGCCCCCCCAGGAGCAGAGCCTACAGCTGAGTAATGGCAGCAGGGGCTGAGTCCAGCAGCGCTGCAGCCCAGTGGTGGCATCGGCTAAGTAGGCTCCCTTGGTCCCTCTTTGTTTTCTGAGCCCCGGTCCCCTGACTCCCAGGCAGCTCCTCGAGCTCCTAGTTCCCTCCCAGTAATTCCTTTTGGGAGTCCCTTTCGAGTGTCACAGGTACCTAACTGTGTGAGGGACCCTGATAAGTGTGATAACCTGTGGTCGGTGCAGCTGCTGCAGCAAGAAGTTGCATCAGGACCCAGATGTTTAGAGTCAGCAAATGCGCCATTCTAAAGGCAGTTTCTACAACCACAGGAGATGACTTGGCTGGGTTTTCAAGGTATATATGGGGACATGAAGGACTTGGTGAGCTCCCACTTGGGCCTCTCCTGGCTTGGCATGGCCTCACCTGGAAAGACCAACCATGGCCACCACCACTGAGCACCCCTCAGGGAGGAGCTGGACAGACGAGCAGCCAGACTGGGCAAACATTTGCTGGTGACGTGTCCTCTGTGGGTATTGCCAAGTCAACTGTCACTTTTACAAGCAGTAAGCTCCAGCACTCAGAGGGGCCACTTCCCAGGTGCCCTCATCACCCTCTGAGACCCTCTGCCAGCCCTCAGACCCTCCTCAAACTCATCCCCGGCCCGGCCAACCTTCTCCAACCCAGACACAACCTGGAGGCCCTCTCCTCCAGGCGGCTCCTGACTGCCCCGCAAAGCCCCTGCCCCGCAAAGTCCCCTCAGATCTTTCCAGTCCTCTCTGCTCAGCCGGAGTTCACGCAGCTCAAGTCCCACCTCCATCCTGCAGCAGACACTTAGACATTTATTTATTGAGCCCCTACCATGTGCCAGGTTCTGGAGCGTGCCTAACTCGTCCCCCATCTCCCCCTGCTCTGAATCTTCCAGCAGCCCCCGGCTTCTGCACCACCTTCCGCTGCTCCCCGGGAGAGCCGTGTCTATCCAGCTTCTCTCCCCGGACTGGAAGGCAAGGCCCGACCGCTGCACTCGCTGAATCCTCCCCTCCCCTGCCTGGGCTGCAGCCGCCCCTCAAGTAAGTGCTTGTCTGCTCAAGGCAGCACCTAGGAGCTGGGACCAAATCCCCAGAAGCAGCAGCAGCAGCAGCAACAAATCGTCTTCCAGTTCTGATTTCACAGTCCAGGAAGCGGCGCCTCTGACTGGGCTCTGCAAATAAAGGCGACTTTTAAAAACCAGAGGGTGCTGGGGATTTAGCCAGCAAACTGCCTCCCGCACAGCGACTGGGACGGCCCTTCCCAGCCTCTGGGCCTGGACCCCGCCAGGGACAGGGCGCGGGGGCGGGAGAGGTGCGGCTCCCACGTCTGCGGGAGGCTCACGCTCACGCTGGCCCCGCAGACCTGGGTTCGGGTCTTGGCCGTGCCGTGTGACGAGCAACCAGTCACCTCCCCTCCTAGAGAAGGTTTTCTCGGTGGCCGAGACGGGTGATCACATTCTGCTGCCTTTCTCACCCGCGAGGGCCGAGGCTGGGGAGGCGGCAGGCACCGGGCGGGCGGAGTCGCAGGGGCGGAGGGGCGGGGCTCGGCGGCGGACAAAGGGCGGCTGACGCGGCGGGCCAGCCTAGCCGGCTGGGCCCGGACCGGCATGGGGGTGGGGTGGGGGAGTGTCCTTCTCGCCCCCCGCCCTGCCCGGGGGCCCCGCAGCCGCGCCCCTCAGCGGGTGGCCCGAGCGGAACCGCGCGCCGCCGCGACAATAGCCACCATTTCCGCTCGGCGCGGCTTCCTCTGGCTTCTGCCCACGGGTCCCGAGCGCCTGAGCGCCTCCCTCTCGTTTTATAGACCGGGTGTCCCTGTCGATTTCATTGATTTTTACAGAAGTTCGGTTTTACCCCAAACGTGCTTCCTTTTTGTGGAAAAGGGGAAGCGGGCGCGAGGCCCAGACGCCGCTTCATGCGGGGGGTCCTCGGGCGCTGTCGCCCCCGCCCGGCGGCGGCGGCGCGGGGGACCAGCGCTCCCGCTTCCGCCGGCGGCGGCCACCAGAGGGCGCGCGGCGCCGTCCCCTGGTCCTCCAGCGCCCCGGCCGCCGAGACCCGGCAGAGCGCGCGACCCAGGCTCGGGCCGGGGGACTCGGAGGTCCGCAGCGGGCGGGCCACCCCGCTCCTGCGCAGGGCAGCGGGGACGTGCTGGCGGAGGGTGACCGGCCTGGTCTGGCGGGGAAGGGCCTGGAGGGGGTGTGTGTGCCTTGGGGGATAATCGCGCAGACCCTGTCCCGGCCCGAACCTCCTGAGGCCACCAGAGAACCAAGCTCGGTCGCCGTGTGACCCTCGGGGCAGGTGTTGGCCGTCCTGGGGACTCGGTTTTCCGCCTGTGGACGGAGAATGAGCACTGCCCCTCTGCGTGCGGGGCGCGGTTGCGAGGCACCCCGAGGCCACCCGGGAGGGGCCCGGCGGGTGGGCTTTCCCAGAGCGGCACGGACGAAGTGGTACAAACTGCCCCGTTATTGTATTTAAAATGGACAGTGGGTGAGAGTGGGAGCCAGGTCCTCTCATTCCCAGGTGCACCTACCCCCACCCCCACCCCCGCGCTGTGATGTGGTCGCTACTCACTACCAGCCTGGGCAGTCCCGAGCAGCCCTTCCTTTGAGCACACTCCGTACAGGGAAATCTGGCATCAGCTTAACAAAGGGATTCCTCCCCTTACAAAATCACTTGCAGTGGGATTTCTCTCAATGAATAAGTTGTAGGAAAGTGTCCCTTGTAAATAGAATATCTATAACAGCCCAGGGGACTTGAAAATCAATCCTTTTGTAAAATAAATACTTCCCTGGTAATAACAGATACAGGGCCAAGGGTGGGCATGTGATGGGGGAGCTGACTCAGGGCTCAACTGATAGGTGCCCTGACCTGCTGCTTAGGGTCGGTTCTTTCCCACTCGCTCTGTAGCCGGGATTCTGCCTCACCTGGCCTGGGGATACTAAAGCTGGGCCCCTTCCTGCCTCAGTTTCCCTCCTGACCCCACCTCCTCCCCCCTCCCCCCCTGGACAGGTTATCTGGCTGCTCCGTGTGCCTCTGTGGGAAGAGACCTAGAGGCCACACAGGGAGCAGCTTCACTGGCCAGCCAACCCATGTGTGCTGACCAGGGCCTCCCACCCTGCCTGGGTGCTCCTCTTGGGGACTCTGGCTTGGGGACACCCACCCATTCCCTGCTCCCACCCACAGAATTCCTGAACTCAGTGGGGCATCTCTCTGGATGCTGGTGGTTGGAGGAGATGGCATCTCGGGCTCCAGGACATTGTGTGAAGTGTAGACCATCTCTTGGTCCACCAGCCCCAGGCCACCCAGCTGCAAGGAGAGACTCAGCCACCCAGCGTTGGGCAAGGAGGTGACACAAGCCTTCTTCCTCCCTGGGCCATTTGGTGCTGGGCAGAGACCGACCATTAGCAGATAGCGCCGCTCAGTCGCTGCTTTTAAATCCTCTGACCTTTGTGAATTTTTCATCAAGTCTAGAGAGCCAGGCGAACACACAGGCGCTCACTTCCCTTGGCTGAGGGGAGGCAGAGCCAATGAATGGCAGGGTTTCCCATTTAGGGAAACCACCCACCACCCCAGCAGCGCTGGGCCTCCCTGGCCAGAGGGCAAGGGCCAAGGCTGAGAAGCCTGTGGGAAGGGGCACACGACCTGGGGTCTCAGGGAGGAACCACCGGACTGCCTTCACCACGGCGGGCCCCCTCCCCTCCTCCGCAACTGGGGTGGGCTTAGAGCCTATTCAGCAGCAATGGGCTCCATCCCCTGGGCAGCATGTGCAGAACGCACCTCAGGAAGCAGATTTCAGTCATTGTTTTCTATTTATTCTTCACTTATTTGTTCTACACAGTTCCTGACACGTTTTTTTAAAAAAATATATATTATTTTTTTAACATCTTTATTGTTGACACCTATTTTGAATCAGGCTCTCCAGTAGAGGTGGGGGTGGAGACCGGGCCGAGGCTGGGGAGGCGGCAGGCACCGGGCGGGCGGAGTCGCAGGGGCGGAGGGGCGGGGCTCGGCGGCGGACAAAGGGCGGCTGACGCGGCGGGCCAGCCTAGCCGGCTGGGCCCGGACCGGCATGGGGGTGGGGTGGGGGAGTGTCCTTCTCGCCCCCCGCCCTGCCCGGGGGCCCCGCAGCCGCGCCCCTCAGCGGGTGGCCCGAGCGGAACCGCGCGCCGCCGCGACAATAGCCACCATTTCCGCTCGGCGCGGCTTCCTCTGGCTTCTGCCCACGGGTCCCGAGCGCCTGAGCGCCTCCCTCTCGTTTTATAGACCGGGTGTCCCTGTCGATTTCATTGATTTTTACAGAAGTTCGGTTTTACCCCAAACGTGCTTCCTTTTTGTGGAAAAGGGGAAGCGGGCGCGAGGCCCAGACGCCGCTTCATGCGGGGGGTCCTCGGGCGCTGTCGCCCCCGCCCGGCGGCGGCGGCGCGGGGGACCAGCGCTCCCGCTTCCGCCGGCGGCGGCCACCAGAGGGCGCGCGGCGCCGTCCCCTGGTCCTCCAGCGCCCCGGCCGCCGAGACCCGGCAGAGCGCGCGACCCAGGCTCGGGCCGGGGGACTCGGAGGTCCGCAGCGGGCGGGCCACCCCGCTCCTGCGCAGGGCAGCGGGGACGTGCTGGCGGAGGGTGACCGGCCTGGTCTGGCGGGGAAGGGCCTGGAGGGGGTGTGTGTGCCTTGGGGGATAATCGCGCAGACCCTGTCCCGGCCCGAACCTCCTGAGGCCACCAGAGAACCAAGCTCGGTCGCCGTGTGACCCTCGGGGCAGGTGTTGGCCGTCCTGGGGACTCGGTTTTCCGCCTGTGGACGGAGAATGAGCACTGCCCCTCTGCGTGCGGGGCGCGGTTGCGAGGCACCCCGAGGCCACCCGGGAGGGGCCCGGCGGGTGGGCTTTCCCAGAGCGGCACGGACGAAGTGGTACAAACTGCCCCGTTATTGTATTTAAAATGGACAGTGGGTGAGAGTGGGAGCCAGGTCCTCTCATTCCCAGGTGCACCTACCCCCACCCCCACCCCCGCGCTGTGATGTGGTCGCTACTCACTACCAGCCTGGGCAGTCCCGAGCAGCCCTTCCTTTGAGCACACTCCGTACAGGGAAATCTGGCATCAGCTTAACAAAGGGATTCCTCCCCTTACAAAATCACTTGCAGTGGGATTTCTCTCAATGAATAAGTTGTAGGAAAGTGTCCCTTGTAAATAGAATATCTATAACAGCCCAGGGGACTTGAAAATCAATCCTTTTGTAAAATAAATACTTCCCTGGTAATAACAGATACAGGGCCAAGGGTGGGCATGTGATGGGGGAGCTGACTCAGGGCTCAACTGATAGGTGCCCTGACCTGCTGCTTAGGGTCGGTTCTTTCCCACTCGCTCTGTAGCCGGGATTCTGCCTCACCTGGCCTGGGGATACTAAAGCTGGGCCCCTTCCTGCCTCAGTTTCCCCTCCTGACCCCACCTCCTCCCCCCTCCCCCCCTGGACAGGTTATCTGGCTGCTCCGTGTGCCTCTGTGGGAAGAGACCTAGAGGCCACACAGGGAGCAGCTTCACTGGCCAGCCAACCCATGTGTGCTGACCAGGGCCTCCCACCCTGCCTGGGTGCTCCTCTTGGGGACTCTGGCTTGGGGACACCCACCCATTCCCTGCTCCCACCCACAGAATTCCTGAACTCAGTGGGGCATCTCTCTGGATGCTGGTGGTTGGAGGAGATGGCATCTCGGGCTCCAGGACATTGTGTGAAGTGTAGACCATCTCTTGGTCCACCAGCCCCAGGCCACCCAGCTGCAAGGAGAGACTCAGCCACCCAGCGTTGGGCAAGGAGGTGACACAAGCCTTCTTCCTCCCTGGGCCATTTGGTGCTGGGCAGAGACCGACCATTAGCAGATAGCGCCGCTCAGTCGCTGCTTTTAAATCCTCTGACCTTTGTGAATTTTTCATCAAGTCTAGAGAGCCAGGCGAACACACAGGCGCTCACTTCCCTTGGCTGAGGGGAGGCAGAGCCAATGAATGGCAGGGTTTCCCATTTAGGGAAACCACCCACCACCCCAGCAGCGCTGGGCCTCCCTGGCCAGAGGGCAAGGGCCAAGGCTGAGAAGCCTGTGGGAAGGGGCACACGACCTGGGGTCTCAGGGAGGAACCACCGGACTGCCTTCACCACGGCGGGCCCCCTCCCCTCCTCCGCAACTGGGGTGGGCTTAGAGCCTATTCAGCAGCAATGGGCTCCATCCCCTGGGCAGCATGTGCAGAACGCACCTCAGGAAGCAGATTTCAGTCATTGTTTTCTATTTATTCTTCACTTATTTGTTCTACACAGTTCCTGACACGTTTTTTTAAAAAAATATATATTATTTTTTTAACATCTTTATTGTTGACACCTATTTTGAATCAGGCTCTCCAGTAGAGGTGGGGGTGGAGACCTAAAACATATTTCTTTTTTAAAAAAATTAATTAATTTATTTATTTGGGGCTGCGTTGGGTCTTTGTTGCTGTGCGTGGGCTTTCTCTAGTTGAGGCGAGCGGGGGCTACTCTTCGTTGCGGTGCGCGGACTTATTGCAGTGGCTTCTCTTTTTGTGGATCACGGGCTCTAGGTGCGCAGGCTTCAGTAGTTGTGGCACGTGGGCTCAGTAGTTGTGGTTCACGGGCTTAGCTGCTCCGCGGCATGTGGGATCTTCCCAGACCAGGGCTTGAACCCGTGTCCCTTTAATTGGCAGGCAGATTCTTAACCACTGCGCCACCAGGGAAGTCCAAACGTATTTCTTAAAATATGTATTATTTATTTATTTTCCTTATTTTTTTCGCTTCGTCGGGTCTTAGCTGCAGCACACGGGATCTTCGCTGAGGCATGCGGGACCTTTGTGTTACGGCACGCAGTCCCTTTGTTGCGGCGCTCAGGCTTCTCTCTAGCTGTGGTATGCGGGTGTTCTTTTCTCTAGTTGTGGCGCCTGGGCTCCAGGGCACGTGGGATCTGTAGTTTCCGTCACACAAGCTCTCTAGTTGAGGCACGTGAGCTCAGTAGTTGTGGTGCGTGGGCTTAGTTGTCCCGCAGCACGTGCGATCTTAGCTCCCCGACCAGGGATCGAACCCACATACCCCATGTTGGAAAGCAGATTTTTTACCACTGAACCACTAGGGAAGTCCCCCTAAAACATATTTTTATAGGATTCATGGAGAGTGCTTCTTACTTCCTGATACTGAGGCGAAGAACTCTGACTT
Source organism: Lipotes vexillifer (assembly GCF_000442215.2). Lineage (NCBI taxonomy): Eukaryota > Metazoa > Chordata > Mammalia > Artiodactyla > Lipotidae > Lipotes > Lipotes vexillifer. Next base: position 121,209 of record NW_006781096.1, read on the forward strand.
CACCTCTTATCAGCTGTGTGACCTGGGGCAAGTCACTCAACCTCTCTGAGACTCAGTTTCTTCATCTGAAAAGTGAGACCAAGGGCATCTTGGTCGGATACCTCCACTATGAGTCTTGGCCATAAAGCTGTGAGAGGTCCCTGTAGAACTTTCTCTGGCCACAGTAGAAAGACAGCCTGAGGCTCTGGGGGTGGAGGTTAGCTCAGACCCTCCTCCCCGAAGACCCTTGGTCTCCCTCCATCTTCCCTCCCCCGCCAGGGCTCCTCCAGCCCACCAAGCCTCCTCCTCATTCTCTTCCCTATTGTCTGGAGACATGCAAGCGTGTGCTGCCTGCGTGATTGGTAATTGACTGACTGAGTGCCGAGGACCCCTGACCAGGACAGGGGCAGATATCCCACGACGAAAGAAAGGGGTCCTCCAGCTCCCCCAAGTCAGGAGCCCCCCCC
>NW_006781096.1:121664-125600 GCF_000442215.2 Lipotes vexillifer
CCCCAAGCGCGAGCCCCCCCCCCCCCGCCCCGCTACATCCCGGCTCTGCCTCTGGTGGCTGTGTGTCCTCCTTTCAGGGCCTTACCGCATCCCATGAGGGTCCGCTCTTCACACATCCCTGTAGTCAGCCATCAGCCAGGAGAATGCATCTGGACCCTTCATCTCCTTCCTTAGAAATACACCCCCCCACCCAGGAAGATTCCCTATCACAGCGGAAAGGGCTACCCATCCTCCTCCCGGCTTCCTCCCCACCAGAGCAGCCCACCACACCAGGCAGCCAGGGTTCCTGGCCTTTAAGAAAAAGCTGATGTCTCCCCTCCCCTGCCACTCCCTTTCCTCCCTCTCCTCTTCTGCCTTCCTGCATGCAGTGGGCAGCAGCCCAAGGTCAGAGGGGAGACAGACACCACAGGCCTGCTGTCCCCTACAGCAATTCTAATCACCTTGATGAGCCTAGACAGAGGCCGCCAGAGGCGGGGAGACTTGCGGGGGGCTGGCACCATCGAGAAGACCCACGGTTCAGCTCGCCCACATTCACCATCATTATTCTTCACCTCCTCTCTGTTATTGTCAGGGGCTTCTTTAATGAACCTTCTAGCAGACAGTTGATGCTACTCCTCCAAGAAGCGACATTCCCCTGCTGAAATGACCATCTGATGAGGGAGAATTCCCTCCTCCCGCCCACGTCTGACCTAGTTCTGCAAACACTAAAAGTCATCTGGAATACAGCTGGCATTTGCCCCCCACCCAAAGGGCAAGAGAGGAGCCCTCCCCCCAGGGACAGGGTTCTGTCTCCAGGATCTACATGGTGGAGGGGGTCAGGTGGACCCAGTGTGGAGAGATTTCCCAATACTTGGGGTCCCTGACCAGCTGGAGCGGAAGGGGAGAGGGCTTTGGGACACACCGGAAGGATGGGTCGATGCCCTGCCAGGCCCAAGAAAGGGAGGGCGTCTATGCTTCCAGGGAGATGAGATGTGCGTAAGGCCACCAGCACCTCTCCTCACTGGGGCAGCCAGAGCCATGGGACCCAGAGGAAATGGGGAGCAGGGACACCATCCTGTCTGGGCCCAAGACGGGCCTCAAGCAGCACACTAGTGCCTTGAGAAGGTCAGGAGGAGCTTGATGGTAGGACCCAGGCAGCTGCAGGTCCTGCTGTTCCAACAAGAGGGACATCCCCAGCCCTGGGTCGGCAGTGAACAGTGTCACAGCTTTCCACTCCCTTGTACCTGCTCAGGGCTCTCCCCTCTCCACTAGCCCCCAGGCCTCTATCCCACCTCGGTCCCTCCCGGTTCATTCTCCCCTGTGCTCCCTCCAAGCCAACTTGTCAAGGCCCAGCCTCCTGTTGCTGGTTCCTCCCAGCCTCTCCCACGCCCTCAGACCCACTCTGGCCCTGCCCTCCACTGACCTTGGCTGTAACTGCTATCCACACCCAAGAAGCTAGCGCTCATGTAGCCTTGTGGGGTCTTGTCCTCATGACACATCCAGATGGGGGCATCCTGAGGGCAAAGACTTTACATTCTGAGAGCTTTTCCCATTCTGAGAGCTTAGCTTCACGGACCTCCAGTGAAAGAAATGGGCTTTGGGGACTACAGTTACAATTCTGGATCCGCCCTGTGATGGTTTTAAAATGTGTTCACAAGTGCTTTGGCATATCTCCCTTCCAAAGATGGAGCAAAATCCCCTCCCCTCTAGTGTGAGCTGGACTTGACTTAATAACTTGCTTATAATGAATTGGATGTGGTGGAAGCTTCTGAGACAAGGTCATAAAGGGTATTGCAGCTTCCCCGTGACACCCCCCGCCCCCCAAATCACTGGCTCTAGGGGAGGCCAGCCAGCATGTTGTGAGGCCACTGAAGCAGCTTTGGAGAGGCCCGTGTGCGGGTAGCTGAGGCCTCCCACCAGCAGCAGCACTAACTTGCCAGCCACGTGAGTCAGCAGCCTTGGAAGCAACCTCGCCAGCCCCACTCGAGCCTTCAGATGACTGCAGCCCTGGCTGACATCTTGACTCTAATTTCATGAGAGATCCTGAGCCAGAATGAAGCTACTCCTGAATTTCTGAGCCACATAAATAAAATGTGAGTGATAATAAATGTGCATTGTTTCAAAGCCACTGAGCTTTAGGGTAATTTATTATCCAGCAGTATAAAACCAATAAAGCCACTGCTGAGTGTGCTTGAGTGTTCTGAGCCTCAGTTCCCTTATCTGTAAAATACAGATCATAGATGTACCTCACAGAGTTTGTGTGTGTATGTGTGTGTGTGTGTGTGTGTGTGTGTGTGTGTGGTACGCAGGCCTCTCACTGTTGTGGCCTCTCCCGTTGTGGAGCACAGGCTCCAGACGCGCAGGCTCAGCAGCCATGGCTCACGGGCCCAGCCGCTCTGCGGCATGTGGGATCTTCCCGGATCGGGGCACAAACCCGTGTCCCCTGCATCCGCAGGCAGAGTCTCAACCACTGCGCCACCAGGGAAGCCCCCTCACAGAGTTTTCAAAGGATTAGAAATAAGACATGTTAACACTATGCAGCAGGCCCCTAATATGTGGTAGCTGAATATTAAATAATGTTGATCCCCTGTCTGCCCATCCCTTCCACAAACATGCACTGGGTTCTTGATGGACGAGGCATCAAGTCCTGCTACAGTCAAGACAGTACTGCCTCCAGGGCTGGGACTGGAGGTGCTCCTGACAGGTGGACCCATAGTCCCGCTGGCAGGGAAATGTTTGTCGTGTAGCTCGGAGCTGAAACCTTTCAGCTGGAACACAGAGCTGAGTCTGCCTTTACAGACAGGAGCAGGGTTGCTGGGGCCTGGGAATGGAGGGAGTTTGTCCCTGAATACCTTTTTTGTGCCTTTTGAATTTTGAACTATGTGAATGTATCATCTACCTGACAAGTAAATAAGTCAAATATTTATAAAAAGTGAGGCATAGGGACTTCCCTGGTGGTCCAGTGGTAAAGAATCCACCTTCCAATGCAGGGGACGCAGGTTCGATCCCTGGTCAGGGAACTAAGATCCCACATGCCGCGGGGCAACTAAGCCCGCGGGGCAACTAAGCCCACGTGCCACAACTACTGAGCTCGTGCGCACCTCAACTTGAGCCCACGTGCCGCAAACTACAGGGCCCATGCGCTCTGGAACCCGCGAGCCACAACTACAGAGCCCACGCACCCTGGAGCCTGTGCGCCACAACTAGAGAAAAGAAAACCCGCATGCCACAACTAGAGAGCCCGCGCACCATGACAAAGAGCCCGCGCGCCTCAACGAAAGATCCCGCATGCCTCAATGAAGATCCCGTGTGCCACAAATAAGACCCGATGCAGCCCAAAAAAAAAAAAAAAAAAAAAAAAAAGGTGAGGCATAACAGAAACAAAAAATAAATAAATCACAACAGAGTAACATATTGTGAAAAAAAGGCAACAGCCCCACATGGAGTTACTTATGCTAGGCCTGATGTCACCAATCCGAGAATTAACTACAGTTTCGGCTCTCCCAGAAATGGAATCTTAAACCAGTCCATCAGGAAACACCCAGTCGGCACTAGTGAGGTCATCTGCCTGGCAGAGTCCTGTCATTCCCTAAAAGTGACCTTGCCATAGCCAACCTGCTTTTCGGCCTCGTATAACTATTCCTGCTCCCTTCTATAAAAGTCTTCCCTTTTGTACAGCTCCTCTGCTAGACTGGATGCTGCCCAATTTGAATTGATTTTTGCTCAAATAACTTAAAATGTTTAATGTGTCTCAGTTTATCTCTTAACAATGCAAATCTTAGAAAATCCACCAATGAAAGGACCAAAGTGTGATGATCCAGGCAGGGTTCAGTGGTGGTGGAAGGAATGCGGGGGACATACAGAGAGCAGGGGGAGCGAGAGGGGAGACAGAAGCAAGGGAAGCCAGGCGCCCCCTCAGCCTTCGGGGCCCAGTGTCCCCCCACCCACACTCCCCCC
>NW_006781096.1:125610-132920 GCF_000442215.2 Lipotes vexillifer
AGCCTCCTGCCCCCCTCGGCTAGGACACCCAGGGGACTGTCCTAGAGCTGGTCAACTTATCCGGCTCCCTTCCCAACCTGAGCCCTGAGTTTCTGGTACCTGAGAACCATATCTTGTGGTCTCTTTCCTCCAGGCCTGACCCGCTTACTGGTGAAGGGGAGAAGTGAGAAGGCCGTGTAGAACTGGCTTGGAGCAGAAGTCTTCACTTTTCTGTGAGGGCAGGAGGACCCCAGCTGTCCCCTCAGTACCTCAGCAGTGGAGCCCAGGCCTCTGGGCTGTGCCTGAGGTCCGAGCACAGGCATCCTTCTTGGTCATGGCAATAAGGAACCTAACACTGGTGACCAGGGCACTCTGGCCCCTGGAGGAGAAAACAAGGAGGGCTCTTCTCATCAGTGTGTAGTCTTCCTCACATCCTTCGTGGTCTGGAGGCTGCCTGCAGGCCCAAGGCTGCACCACTCCAGAGAGACCCGAGACAGCCCTGGCTCTCCACACATCCTTGGCTGAATGCGTGCCTTGCACGCATGTGGAAGAGACACAAAAGGGCCTGGCAGAAAGTAAAGGTGGGGTCAAACTTGCACAACTGCCTGAACTTTGAATGCATTCCCCTGACCTACACACAGATCCATCAGCGAAGGGTGGAAGCCTTACTGGTCAAAAAGTGTAGGCATAACCTCTGACCAATCACTGGCTCACAGGGACAGCCTCTAGACAGGGCAGATTAAACATCAAAACAATCTAGGGGCAGGACAGGAATAAAGATGCAGATGTAGAGAATGGACTTGAGGACACGGGGAGGGGGAAGGATAAGCTGGGACGAAGTGAGAGAGTGGCATGGACATATATACACTACCAAGTGTAAAATAGATAGCTAGTGGGAAGCAGCCGCATAGCACAGGGAGATCAGCTCGGTGCTTTGTGACCACCTAGAGGGGTGGAAGAGGGAGGGTGGGAGGGAGGGAGATGCAAGAGGGAGGAGATATGGGGATATATGTATATGTATAGCTGATTCACTTTGTTATAAAGCAGAAACCAACACACCATTGTAAAGCAATTATACTCCAATAAAGATGTTAAAAAATTTTTTTAATTAAAAAAAAAAAAACATCAAAACAAGAAGAAACGGAGTAGAGAGAGCAGTAGCTGCACACTGTGGGGAGACAGACTCCACAGAATTGGTCTGAGCAAGCCCATAAACAAACACCCAGCAGTAACAAGGGCGGGCAGCAGGGGTGGGGTGGGGTCCAAGTTCAGAGCCGCTACAATATATGACCTCCAATAGCCACTTGTCAATGCAGACGAGATTCATTAAATTGTTGACCCTCCTCCCCACTCCAAAAAAAAAAAAAAAAAAAATACAGGTTATGCAAAGAAACAGAAAAGTGTGCCCTGTAATCTGAAAAAAAGGAGTCACTAGAAATTCACTGAGGGGGCCAAGATGTTGGGCTTTGTCTCTCTCCTTCCCTCCCTTTCTCTCTGTTCCAATTTCCAGGGAAGAGCCCGATCGGGCCAGGTGTCCACCCCATCCTATCACCTGTGAGAGAGGTGCAGGGGTGGGGGGGCTTTTTCCTTTTCTGAGTAAATTTGTAACGTCATAGCAGGTAGGAGCTACCTCCTTGAGCCCACGGGGATGAGGATCAGTTCCCAGAGGAAAGAGGGGTCATCGACCCCAATCCAGGCAGTGTTAAAAAATCAATTGAGACATATTGAAAATTGTACGTTTGTTTGAGCAAAAACCCATTTGAAGGGGGCAGGGGTTAAACCAGAAGTGGTTAGGAGCACTCCTCCAGGAGCTGGGGAAAGACAGAAAGACAGACTTATGTGGAAGTGAAAAAAGGAAATCATTTGCTTGGCTGTAGCCTACAGCCTAGTTGGCTGTTTGTGATGAGCTGTCTTTATAGTTCTGATTTCATAACCTTGAAGCATTTACGGGCTTAGATTTTGGTCTGCCTAGGTAGCCCCCAAAGCATTAGAGCCACAGTCAGCCTAATGGCCTACTTGTTTAAGTAATTTAACAGTAGACACCCACAAAGGTGTCTGCCACCCTTGTTTCCCTTCTGAAAAGGTAAGCAGTGATGCCCACAGGAGCCCAAGGCACTCGAATTTGTTTCCTCCCATCAGAGGAGAGCAGCATCCGCTAGCCATTTCTCAGGCAGGTGCTTTGCAAACGTCCATTCTCCCCACTGTGGGGCTGCGTGGGAGTTGGATGGGAGATGGGCAGTGGGAAGAGGGCTCATCACCCCTAAGCTCCTTTGTGGTTATCATGCCTCAGAAATCATGCCATCATTTTATTTAATAATATAAATTGCACTCAAATAAATGGCCGTTGAGTCTTCCTTTTCTTCCCTCTATTCCCTCTGACTGTTCCTGCCAATGATCAAGATTGGGCTGTACGTCCACAGGACATGGGTGGGGGGAGCCCTGACGACACTCAGGGTGGACCCTGTGTGAAATGCAGTTCCCAAGTTGCAAGGGAAGACAAAAGAACTAGGACCAAGAAAAATAAAAGGTATTAAAATAGGCTTAGCTACTTTGGGGCTTTCCTTTGTATGTATTTTTAGCAAGGATTGTGTGCCTAACTCTGCATTAAAATAGCTGATGCTACCAGTCATTGTTTCAGCCCCTTGCACACTGCAGCCTGGCAGGCTTTCTGCAGCCAAAAGTGAAGGCAGCTGGCAGGGCTAGCCCACCCAAGCCGGGGAGAGGGCATCTGTTTCACCGACAGCGCCCCCCTCCCTCACGAAAACCTCAGCGGTGGGAATGCAAACAGAAGCAGGGTGCTTTGGGTATGGCCCAGGGCTGGGAGAGAAAGCTCACAGGAGGCAGCCATGCTTGAGGACTTAAGCCTCCAAAAAGCACACCCTGCTGACTGTAGCCAGCAGAGGCTGGAATTCCTCCATTGGATCACCAAGGCTGGTATCCCAGGAAGACAGATGTGGCAGCCAGCTCTCCACACGCTCCACCAGGGGCTTTCCTATGAGTACTTGTCCCAGGAGACGCGGTCAGGGAAGGCTTTCTAGTCAGCAAGTCCTAAATTAAGATGCCTGAATCCTCCCCTCTGGCCACCTGGGAGAAACACATGTAGCTGGGTAGGGGGTAAGAGGGTGGAAGGGGGAAGGGATCCTGGAGACTAGAGTGAGAAGGTGCCTGAGACAAACTTCCCCTTGCCCAAGGGTTTCTGAGTCTTGGCCCTGGGGTGAGTGACCTCCATGCCGGGCTGGACAGAGTGCCTCAGCAGAGTGGGGCTGATAATACTGAGAAGGAACGCTGCCATAGTGTCTACGACTGACTTTGCAATGCTGGGGACAAGGCAGTGCCGTGTTGCTGTGTGTGAGGACTTCAGTTTTTACCGTGGGGATGTTAGCATTTGAAGTAACCTTTTCAGGAGCCACACTTCAGGGGTGGCTATGCCAACCGCTTCAAATCTCTTCATCTACATATGCACCTGAGGGATGTTAAAAATAAGTTTTCTTTGGCGAAACGACTGGTGTCCCAGACGTGTGATTGGCTAGGATGCCTGAGCAGGCACTTCTGCGGTTAATGAAAGGGATTCTGAAAAGCTGGCAAGTCCAGGTGCTGTGGGTCTAGAGTTCTACTCGTTCCCGTGGTTCCCCTTAGGGGACGACCCTGTGGGCGGTACTATAGGAAGAACAGCGTTGCATTTGCTTCCAAGGGACCACTTCTTGCAAGATATGTCAAAAATCGGGAACCTCGCTGTGGGGCAGCAGCACTGCGACCGCGAGGAGGTTATTTAACTTCTCTGAGCTCCATTTTCTGTAGACTGGCGATAACGATAACCTTGCAGGGTGGTTGCGAGGAGTATCGAGCTTTAAGAGATCAAGTTTCTGCAGCAGCGCCCTCGCACAGTGTGGCTGGACCAAGGTCAGAAAGGGCGTCCCGACCTCTTCAGGGCTCTGGGCCTCACCGTCGCCGGCTCCCCGCGAATGCAGGCGGCGGCCGAGCCGCAGGGACCGGGCGGGCGGCCCCTTGCTTGCGGGGACGCGCCCTCCAAGCCGGGGTACTCCCGGCGCCGCCTTTCCGTCCTCCTCGCCCGCGTCCGCTCCGCGCAGACATCTGCTGGCTGAGCGGCCCTCCCCGCTCCCTCCACCGCCCCCGCTCTGGGAACCCGGAGCTGGCGTCCCCGCTCAGGTCGCACACTCGGGGCCCGCCTCTCCCCCCACTGCCCCCAAGCGCGACGCTCCCGGGGTCACCCGCCACTGTAGTGCCCGCTCCCCTCGGGGGTCCGGGCAGCTCCTGCCTCCGGCGGAGAGGGACGTGTCTGGGAGGCGCGGGGACTGCCCCTCAGCCCCACCGCCGCAGGCCTGCCGAGAACAGTCGGCCGCGCTCAGCAGCTCCCACTCTCGCGGCTTTGAACTTGGCCCCTCTCCGACCCCACTCCACCCCCACCCCCAGGCACTTAAAGCAGCTGCCAGGAACTGAAATATTAATAGGTACAAACTTCCTGGAAAGATTTGCTGCTCCAAGATAGATGATCCCGCCTTCCTCCACCAAAATAAATAAATGAAGGGCAGCTCGGGGCAAGCGGCCGGGGAGCCTGGAAGCCGGGAAGCCTGGAAGCCTGGAGCTGCTCGCGGGCGGCCCCTCCCCTTGGTGCCGGGGCCGCGGCTGGCGCGCGGGCGGCGGGGCGCCCGGGAAAGGATCTCCTTTGTGAGCACGGCCCGGGCGCGCGCCGGCAGCGCGGACGCACTGGCGGCGGCGGCGGCGAACCCGGGCATGCGCCCGCGCCGAGCTGCCCCGGGCTCCGGAGGCCTCGCCTCCGGCTCCGAGCGGTGGCTCGGGCCTGCACTGTCCCGGCGGGACCAAGGACTGAGAAGGTTCGCACACCGCTCCGCGTCCTCGGCTGCCCTCCAGGGCCTCACCGCCCACGGCCCGGCGGTCAGCCCCTTTTCGCGGAGCGGCGCACTGGCGGCCACGTGACGCGCGCGCTTCCCGAGCCCGCAGCTCCTCCTCCCGGGACAAAGCCCGGCCCGCCCTCCGCGCTCCTCCGCGGGGGCAGCTGTCATTTAGGATCCTCCACACAAATCCCCAGCTTGAGTTTAATGACACGTTTTGCTTTCTCAGAGTTCTTCGACATTCGGATCTCCCGGGCTTCCCTGGGTCGGGGGGGAGTGGTGACGGAGGAAGCCAACCCGCCTCTGCCTTTCTGCCAGCCTCTCCGGAGGAGATTACAGACCCGCCGCTTTCCTAAGACTCTGAGCTTCCGGCGCCGGCTCCCATCTTGCAGATAGCAAAGTTTCAGTGCCCACCCCCGACCCAACCTCAACCGGGGGAGTGGTCTGTCCCACCCCGCGCTGCTCCCCAGTTCCAGCTTCAGGCTTCTCAAGGTGGCGGCTGCCCTTGGATTTGCTCCAGCTTTTCTCCCTGACTGGAAGTCATTCATCTAAAATATTTCTTGAGCTCCTGATAGGTTCCAGGTACTATTCTAGGCACCGGGGTTAGAGCAGCAAAACAAACACATACGAAAGTCCCTGCCCTCCCGGAGCTTATATTAGAAGAGACAGAACGGCATAAGTGAAATATAGAATGTGTTAGTAATTAGGGCTAAAGGCAAAAAGGCAGGGAAAGCGGGTATGAAATGTACATGTAGGAAAACAGCGATTTTTGAGTAAAGGACTGAGTGAGCCAACCACGCAGATATCTGGTGGCCTACAGTGTTCCAGGAACAGCCAGGAGGCTGGAGCAGAGTAGGGGGAGGCACCTAGGAGAAGCTGGGGATGCAGGGGTCAAGGTGGATGATCCGATGTGGGAGGGCCTTATGGGGCCATTGTAAGGACTTGTGCTTCTCCCCTGGGCGAGGTGGGAGCCCTGCAGGGTTCTGAGCAGAAGAAGGATGTGTCTGACTTCTTTTAAAAGCAGCATATTCTGAATGGGAACAGACTGCAGGGGCAGGACCAGGGCCAGGAGGCCCTTCAGTAATCTAGGAGCCATGAGGGGGCATGGCCAAGGCTGGTGGCAGCTGAAATGACCAGAAGTTGTGGGATTCTGGAAACACTTCGATGCGGAGACTGACCAGATATGAGGTAGGAAAGAGAAAAAGGACGAGGAGAGTACCAAGGCTTTGGCCTCAGCAGAAGGAAGAAAGAGTGGTCATTAACCAAGATGGAGAAAACTGGCCTTGCTAGTTTGGTGGGTGGGAGTGGACCTCTCTGGAGCACAGTTTTGAATAGGTTAGGTTGGAGGTGCCCATTAGACATCCAGGTGCAGGGTTGAGTAGACACTGGTTAGATAGCTCTGCAGTGCCAGAGGAAATGTACAGGCTGGAGATAAAAATGGGAAGTCATCAGTAAGATCTGCTGGTATTCGGAGCCATAATTTTCTGAGATGATCTAGCTCTGTGCTGTCTGATGCAGTAGCTGCTGGCCGTATGTGGCTACTGAGCACTTGAAATTAGTGGAAATTGTGCAGCTGAAGAGCTAAATTTTAAATTTTAGTTAAATTTTAAAAACTGATATTTGATTGAATTATTGGAAAAATTTTAATATGTTTGGAACAACTTGGGTATAACAGATCTACTTTTTCAGCTGTAGAGTTTATAAAATCTAAATACAGATCAAGAGCTTCCAGTGAAAACTTGGTGTCCACATTGAGATATGCTGTGTCAAATATACAGTTTTGAAGATTTAATACAAAAAGTTAAACGTCTTATTAATAATTTTTATATTGATTACATGTTTAAATGATGCTATTTTGGATATATTGGGTTAATAAGATGTTATTAAAATCAATTTTACCTGTTTCTTTTTTACTTTTTAAAAAATGGCTTCTAGAAACATTTTAATTACACATATGGTTGATATTAAACTTCTATTGGATAGTTTCAATCTAGGGAGGGAATGTGGTTAGAGAAGAGAAGGGGTCCACGGATTAACTGAGCCCAAGGGCACTCCATGATGTAAAAGCCAGCAAGATGCGGAGGAACCGGCAGAAAGCCTGGGAAGGAGCAAAGAGACAGGAGGAAAACCAGGCAGGTGTGGTGTCCCAGAAGACCCTAGAAGAGGGCGATACCAGGAGGAGGGAGTGAGCATCTGGCAGAACGTTGCTGCAGGGTCAAGTGATGAGGACAGAGCGTGGACACGGGGCCCAAACCAGGAGGTCACTCACTGGTAATGCTGACAAGAGCAGGTTTGGAGGAGCAGTGGGCCCAAAACCTGATTGGAGCGGCTCCAAGAGAGGAGGGGAGGAGGGGGATGGGCAACTCTTAGCAGAGTTTGCCTGTAAAGGGAGAAGGGAGAGGGAGCTGGGACAGAAAGGGCTCTTTTTAGCTGGGAGAAATGGCAGCATGTGTTCCTGCT
>NW_006781096.1:132930-150332 GCF_000442215.2 Lipotes vexillifer
CTGCTGATGGGGATGAGCCAGTGGGGAGGCGAGAGCAGCTGCAGCAATGTCCTTGAGTAGATGGGGAGAGCAGAGGCTTTTGCTGGGGCCAGGAAGGCTCCATAGGTACCAGAGAGAAGGCAGAGTTCTTGAGCCCAGAGACAGAGAGATGGGTTAGGTGGTGGAAGCTTATGGAAGTTCTGTTCTGATAGCTGCAATTTCGTCCACTTGATTTGCCTCTAAACAGGCATGCCCACTTCGCAATTATCTACTTGCCCATCCCTCTATCAGAACTCTTCTTTTTACTACAAGATTCAAAGAAACAGCACCTGGGGAAGGAATATACCTTCGCTTTTGCTTCCTGTACGTCCCAGGGCCGCAGCAGTGCTGGCTCCTCTCGTTCCACGTCCGGGACCCCTCTTGCCTCCCTCCACAGGGCTGAGCACTCCTCAGGACACAGGTAAACTCCTGCCATCCCCCCTCTTATCCATCTGAGGAGAGTGTGGTTGGGAGGGGATACAGGTTGAGAGTCCTTCTCTCAGTTAAGACATCTGCATTCTCATTAACCCTGCTCTGGACTTGCCCTTCTAGCTGCTAATGAGGATGTGGATTTGTTTGTGCTTTACTCCTTTGCCATCCTCTTCCTAAAACCAAAGCTGCTTCCTGTCTTTCCTCCAGAGCCCAGCCCAGTGCCTGGTGGTCTGTAATGAAAGGGAGCTGAGTCTTTGGAAGATTTGATGATTTAACTGAATATTTCTCAAGTGTGTCTAGCAGGTGCTCATTCAGCAGTTGAAGCTGAGAGTCCCCTGTGCATGCGCTCACCCAAGTCCTTAGCTATGGGAATTAGGCTTGGCAGGGCCTGGGGCAGTGAAATATGTGTAGACACTTCTCCTAAATGGATTTGACCCTGGACCTTTTAAAAATCAGAATGCTTAGGGGCTTCCCTGGTGGCTCAGTGGTTGAGAATCCGCCTGCCAATGCAGGGGACACGGGTTCAAGCCCTAGTCCGGGAAGATCCCACATGCTGCAGAGCAACTAAGCCTGTGCACCACAACTACTGAGCCTGTGCTCTAGAGCCCGTGAGCCACAACTACTGAGCCCGCGTGCTACAAACTACTGAAGCCCGCGCGCCTAGAGCCTGTGCTCCGCAGCAAGAGAAGCCACTGCAGTGAGAAGCCTGCACACAACAATGAAGAGTAGCCCCCGCATGCTGCAACTAGAGAAAGCCCGCACGCAGCAATGAAGACCCAACGCAGCCAAAAATAAATAAACTAAATAAATTTATTAAAAAAATTAAAAGGTTAAAAAAAAAACACTTTGTCACATTTTAAAAAAAATCAATACTTATTAACAACACCCAAGGCCATGAAGGTACTTGGGAAGATGCAGTCTCTTGCCTCTGGGGAGAAACTCCCCCCAGGGAGCCATTTAGATCAGCACACACTGCCCTGGATGCACCCTGCTCCCGTGGGCTGCCTCTGTGCTACCAACCCAGCTTCAACACCCGTTTGAATGGTGGGCAGTACCCAGGGGGACTGAGGACTTTCTGATCAGCCCCTTCATCCTAGGTTCCTGGCCAGCAGGGCCTGCCTCTGGAGCCATCTCTGTCCAGGGCACTGACCCCTCCCTCCAGGGTAGATGGGGAGGTCATCTCCCCTCAACCTTGGGCTGCCGTCACAGCCTCTGCTCTAAGAAATGCAAGGTCACAACACATTAGGGGTGGTTATTACACTGATCTTACAGAAAGAGTCTCTTTGAAGTGCCTCTTTGGGACTTTCAAGCGTTGTTTACTGGTCATTACCCAACTGACTGAGGAGTGAAAAATTTGAAACACTTAAAGCACTGGTTGAGTGTCACTGACAAATGAATACTATATCAAAGGCATCTCTAAAATTCATAAAGTAAATCAATGGGGAACAGTGACTAGATTTGTGAAAATATGGTTTGCACAGGATATTTTAGGAAAACAGTTTTTAGGACCCAGGATCCTCCTTGGTGTGGAAGTCAATGACTAAAAATTTTATTTGAAAAGCAGTTTTTTAGGAAGACACTTCTGTGAAATGAAGTCAAGTTCGATCCAGTTATGTGTGTCTGTCTCTTACATAAAAAGTCCAGAGTTAAGAATTCCAGATTGGATGGCAGCTCCACGATCACAGGAACACAGGCCTCGCCATTATTAGCTCATGTCTTCTGTTCTCAAGGTTGTCTTTATGGTACAAGATGGCTGCTGGTGCTCTAACCCTCACCTCTCAGTTCCAAGAAGGAAGAATGTGAGAAGGACAACAGGGGCTAAGTTCCCTGTTGAGTTAACCCCCTTTAGAGAGCTTTCCCAGAAGCCCCACCCAATGACTCCCACTTATATCTCCCTGGCAACCCCTATCTGCAAGAGAGGTTAGAAATGTAGGTTTTTAGCCTCATCCCTCACCAACTATACAACAGTCAGTTACCAAGGAAGAAGGGCTAAGTGGACACTGGGTAGGCCACAAGCAACCTTCGCCACAGCATGAGGTGAATTCTCTGTGTGGCTTGTCCTCTCAGGAGCCTGGAGGGGAATGATTCTACGCTTGACTTCAGCCCTCAGACGCCCTGTGCCAACCTGGCAGCCAGAGACAGAGCCGAGTGGCCCCTGGGGACTTGGGCCTGAAGATGAGGGCACATCTGGAGGTCAGGTGAGGTAACCATTAAAAGGATGCAGGGGACACGGGCTCGTGCCCCGGTCCGGGAAGATCCCACATGCCGCGGAGCAGCTGGGCCCATGAGCCATGGCCGCTGAGCCTGCGTGTCCGGACCCTGTTGAGAGGCCGCAACAGTGAGAGGCCCGAGTACCGCAAAAAAAAAAAAAGGAGCAGAAACTAAAATGGCAAGTGATTGGGGTGGGGCTAAGAAGCAGACACAAACAGCGTGTGGCTGCCTGGGTCAGGTGCCACAGGAACAGGAGGGCTCGGGGCTGAGAGACGCCTGGGACAAGTCTTCAGTGCCGGCCTCAGCCCTGCCTCTGTCACAGGAGAGACCGCCTACTCAGCCTCCATCTCAAGTCTTGAGAGCACAGAAGGCAACAGAAAGACGGAAAGACATAGAGACACTCTTTCCATGTAGAAGCACTGGATCTCCATGACAACCCCATGAAGTGGGCAGACAGCTATTACTGTCAGGTAATGAGCTAGGGATAGCGTGAAGAAATTAGGTAATGTGGGCATCAGGGGTTCCTTTCCATGTAGAAGCACTGGATCTCCATGACAACCCCATGAAGTGGGCAGACAGCTATTACTGTCCCATTTTACAGATGTGAAAACTTGCTCAGTGATACTGTACTCCTAAGAGGCAGTACTGGGATATTGAGATACTGAGCCCAGGCCCTGGGGCTCTTGGTGCCTTGGGGGAGTTACAGGCGTGAGGCAGTGTAGCCCCAGGGCCTGGGAGTTCATCAGGACCGCTCTGGCTGGGCAGGCTGGTCTCCTCCCTGCCTTTGTTTCTGGGCGTCTGGGGCCTGAGGACTGAGGAGTCAGCAGCGATGCTTTTCAGCGGCAGGGCAGGGCGGCCGTGCTGGGGAGCAAGCAGTGTGGATCACACCCACTCCTCTGGTCAGCAGGCCTGCCCCCTGGACTTGCTTTAGAGTCAGCCTTTCCAAATGGACCCGCTTCTGCAGTCATTTCGTGGGAAGGGTCCACAGCAGCATGGCACCAACCTGGATGCTACACAGCTTCCTCCCTTGGGTGACCTGGGGTGAAGGGTGCTTTGAAGCCTCTCCTGGGTGCCTGCCTCTCCCTCCACTCCCGGACCCGTGCCCTCTCTTCTCCACCAATCGGGGATTTGCTTACTGGCAGCTCTGCCTTTCTCGCTGTCCTCATGGCTCTGCTTCTTCAGCCTCAGCTCTTGGCGCCCCGCTCGCCCATCTCCAGGCTGTGGCACCCCTGATGCTGTTCTGCACCTCTTCCTCCTGCTACTATTGCCTGGCCCCAGTTAAAAGTCTCTGGCAAGGATTTGATTGGCCCAGCTCATCCTCGTGCATCGGGCTCCACCTCATAGGCTGCTGCCAGGCAGCATATTGACCATTTCGGGCTAGTCAGCTGTGGTTGGGAGGGAGTGGAGTCCCATGGTCAGCCTGGGGCTGGCCTGTCAGTGGGGGGCTCTGGGCTGGGCAGTGTCACTTGCAGGAGACTGTGGGGGTGAACTGTGAGCGGAACCGTCACAGACGTGTCTGATACGCAGATGCTACGGTGTGGAAGAGTCTGGAAGCTTTTATGGACGAGGTGATACCTGAACTAGGCCTGGAAGAATGGGTAGGATTCCAATGAGCAGAGATGAGGCAGAAAGAACATTACAGGAGGAGTAAAGGAAATAAAGCAGATGTGTACAGAGCAGCAGGGAGTGTCGTGTGGCTTGAGAGGGACTCGTGGTGAGGGTGGGGGAGTGGAGGGAAATGCAAAAAGCTGGGCTGAGGCCAGACTGGGTAGAGACCGCATTCTGCAGGAGCGGGGAGCAGTGGGGCTGATGCTACCAGAGCTGTGCTCTAGGAAGCAGGGTGCAGGGGGAGGGTGGAGGCAACTGGGAGGGAGCCCACACCTCCCCCCTGCATCCTTTGTCATCCATCTTTCTGTGTCTAGGCAGGAGCCAACCTGCTCTTGACCCTGGCACTCACCACGCTGAAAAGACACTGGCCACTGAGCGCCTGTGGGCTTTCCACCTTGCCAAAGTCCTGGCTGCTGGCCAATGGGCCTTCACTGACGGTGATCTGTGTCATTTCTGGGTCAGAGTTCTCTATGCCCTCTCTTTCCATGCCACTGTGACTCGTGATTGTTCAGGTGGTGGTTCTTCTAGCAGCCTGGATCCCTGAGACGCTAGGTGGAGCGGAGCCCTGCCATCGCCCTCTCCCCCTGCGCTGGGCATATAACGTGACTGAGCAAGAAACTTTTACTGTGAAGTCATTGAAGTTTGGGGGCTGATTTACTGCAGTAGAACCGAGCCTAACCTGACTAATATACCAGCTCTGAGGGGACCTCCCCTCTCAGCAGCACAGAGGTGGGCTGGGCATGGGTAGAGCAAGGAAGACATCAGGAGTTAGTGCCCTGGGGAGGATTTGGCTGGGGTGTCTCCAAGCGCAGGGCTCACTACTGCTGCGGGGCCACTGCTGGGCTGAGCCTGCATTGCCTGGGCACAGACACCAATGCTGTGGTGGGCAGGAGGCACCTGGAGAGGGTGCAGGGGAGCCTGCCTGTAGAGGGTCAGCCAAAGGTGGCAAAAGAAGGGGGAGTGTGTCCGATTCACCAGCTGCTCAGCCCAGCAAGGACCCTGTCCCAGGAAGGAGTGAGGCTGGAGACCAGACTCCACTCTCAAGGGAACAGCCTCCTCCCGCAGCCCTAGGCTGGGAGCTCTGAGCAAGGCAAACTTGACCATATTACTTCCCCACTTCAAAACCAAGGGAAGGGGCTTCCCTGGTGGCGCAGTGGTTGAGAGTCCGCCTGCCGATGCAGGGGACACGGGTTCGTGCCCCCGGTCCGGGAAGATCCCACAAGGAAGCAGGGTGCAGGGGGAGGGTGGAGGCAACTGGGAGGGAGCCCACACCTCCCCCCTGCATCCTTTGTCATCCATCTTTCTGTGTCTAGGCAGGAGCCAACCTGCTCTTGACCCTGGCACTCACCACGCTGAAAAGACACTGGCCACTGAGCGCCTGTGGGCTTTCCACCTTGCCAAAGTCCTGGCTGCTGGCCAATGGGCCTTCACTGACGGTGATCTGTGTCATTTCTGGGTCAGAGTTCTCTATGCCCTCTCTTTCCATGCCACTGTGACTCGTGATTGTTCAGGTGGTGGTTCTTCTAGCAGCCTGGATCCCTGAGACGCTAGGTGGAGCGGAGCCCTGCCATCGCCCTCTCCCCCTGCGCTGGGCATATAACGTGACTGAGCAAGAAACTTTTACTGTGAAGTCATTGAAGTTTGGGGGCTGATTTACTGCAGTAGAACCGAGCCTAACCTGACTAATATACCAGCTCTGAGGGGACCTCCCCTCTCAGCAGCACAGAGGTGGGCTGGGCATGGGTAGAGCAAGGAAGACATCAGGAGTTAGTGCCCTGGGGAGGATTTGGCTGGGGTGTCTCCAAGCGCAGGGCTCACTACTGCTGCGGGGCCACTGCTGGGCTGAGCCTGCATTGCCTGGGCACAGACACCAATGCTGTGGTGGGCAGGAGGCACCTGGAGAGGGTGCAGGGGAGCCTGCCTGTAGAGGGTCAGCCAAAGGTGGCAAAAGAAGGGGGAGTGTGTCCGATTCACCAGCTGCTCAGCCCAGCAAGGACCCTGTCCCAGGAAGGAGTGAGGCTGGAGACCAGACTCCACTCTCAAGGGAACAGCCTCCTCCCGCAGCCCTAGGCTGGGAGCTCTGAGCAAGGCAAACTTGACCATATTACTTCCCCACTTCAAAACCAAGGGAAGGGGCTTCCCTGGTGGCGCAGTGGTTGAGAGTCCGCCTGCCGATGCAGGGGACACGGGTTCGTGCCCCCGGTCCGGGAAGATCCCACATGCCGCGGAGCGGCTGGGCCCGTGAGCCATGGCCGCTGAGCCTGCGCGTCCGGAGCCTGCGCGTCCGGAGCCTGCGCTCCGCAGCGGGAGAGGCCGCAACAGTGAGAGGCCCACGTACTGCAAAAAAAAAAAAACCAAGGGAAGGTCCAAGTACCCTAGTGGAGATTTCAAGGTCATTTACAAGCCGGCCCCATCCTTCTGCTTATCCAGCCACTCCCTAGACTGTCTCCTCCAAACTCCTTGAGAGAATGCCTAGAATGCCCCGCGCCCGCCCCTCCGTGGCCCGACCTGCTGGGGCTCTCGCCACACCACCGTCTGCAGGCTCTGCCTTTGATTCACACTGACCCGCGCTCCTCTCTCTGCTGGAAGCAGGGCCCTGTTGTTATGGCCTGGAGGCCCCCGTCCATAGTCTCTGTCACCTGTCTGAGTTGCAGACATGGAATGGTTCCCTCCACAAACTCTGTGCCAGGCACGGTGCTGGGTGCCGGTTCAAAAGTGAGCAAAATAAACGTGGCCTTGCCCTCTTGGAACTGACTGTCTTGGGGGCGGATGGATGTTAAACGCATAATCAGACAAATACACCTATAGATTCAGCCTGAAAGGGAAAAATAAGGTGGGAGGGATCTCTTTTCGTGTGGATTGGGGGTTTTGAGGGAAGGTCTCTTGGAGGAGGTGTTTTTTAAACTGAGGCTGAGGCTGAGGGGTGAGGAGGCCTCGGCAGGCAGGGGCGGGGAGGGTGCAGCTGGCAGGGGGAGAGCGCAGGGTGGGAAATGAGCAATGCCAGGAAGGCCTAAACTGCAGGCCCTGCAAAACCCAAGGTGTTCTTGTTTCCCCTGGCACTTCCCTCTCTTGCTTTTCTTTTTTTCTCCGTCTCTCTCCCTTTTTAAATATTTATTTCGTTATTTGGCTGCCCTGGGTCTTAGTTGCGGCACGTGGGATCTTCGTTGCTGCATATGGGATCTTTAGTTGTAGCATGGGAACTTCTTAGTTGCAGCATGTGGGATCTAGTTCCCTGACCAGGGATCAAACCCAGGCCCCCTGCATTGGGAGCACAGAGACTTAGCCACTGGACCATCAGGGAAGCCCCTCTCTTTCTTTTCTTTCTCTCCTCCTTGCTGTTCTCCCACCAGCCCCATCTCCTCTGCCTGGATTATAACAGGTACTGCAGGTGCACCAGGCACTGTGCCCAGGCCTCTGCACACATTCATCCTCCAACAACCCTGGGAGACATGTGCAATGGTGCCCATTTTACAGACAAAGTAACTGAGGCTCAGAGAAGTTAAGAGACCTGCCCAGGTCACTGACCAGCAAGTGCTGAAGCGCATATTCAAATCCAGGCCAGGTGCTTGTGCTGCCTTCTCTGGCCGGCAGGGCTCTGGAGCTTGGCTTGTGCCCCAGGGCACTGCCTGGCAGGGGTGAAATGCCCTCCTGCCCTCCCTGTACTCTGGGGGGTTGTGGGAGTAGAGGAGGCTGTGACCCCAGGGCCAGGCTGCCCTCTGGGGCCCTGCACCCCACACATTGGTAATGCAAGGCCCTGAAGGTGCAGGCTGTGTATGGCTAAATGGTTACAGCCCCGAACCACTCAACGGCCACTGTTTTTGCTGCCAGGCCCGATTGTGTCTACCAGCATCTCAAAGAAAGTAAAAGTGTCACCATAAATCAAGGGGGCAGGCCCTCATTCAGGCCTGATGGCTTGCTGACAACATCATTTCTGGGATTAAAATGGAGCCCAGGTGAAGGCAAAGCAGCCAGGTCCAATCGCATGAATGGAATGTCGGCAGAGGCAGCACATGGATGGGAGGGCAGGAGCCGGCCTTGCTGGAGCCCTGCCATCCAGGTGCTGCCACCATTGACGTTCCGTTCATCCGCAACAGTCCCTGGAGAGGTAGGGGTGAGGGAAGCTCCGTTTCTACAGCAGAGACACTGTGTTTCCTGAACTCACACGGCCCACACACGCCGAGCTGGGGTTGGAACACTGGGCTCTCTGACCGAAGCCCACATTTCTCTCCAGCGGGCCTGGCAGTGGCCGGGAAAGGGAGCCAAGGCCCCGCGTGGCCACCTCTGGGAGCTGAGTCCAAGCCCCATGCTGGAGGCCTTCTTAGGAGCTTCTTTCTGGGTCGAATGTTTTTGCCAGTGTCTGGGCATCTCGATACGCCGAGGGTCACTATGCTGACGGTTGGGTCTTGAGGTTGGTGACCTCCAGAGGATGAGGAGGGAAGAGGACAAGTGTAGGGCTGCATAGAGGAGACTCCTGGGGATGAAACCAGCTTTCCAGGAAGTGAAAGCAGCCTCACATCTTTATATTTCTGAGATCGTTTACTGCCTCCAGGACCAGTCTAGGAAACTGTTGGTCCCTAACCTCTTAGTCTGTGTGTGTAATGGTAGCGGTGGGTGGAGGGGTAGGCGGGTTGGCCAGTCTCCTGAAGTCCTGTCAGTCTGCTCTCTGTAGACAAGGACCCTCTCCTGCTGCACCCTGCACAGCTTAACTGACCAGAGTAGTTTCTAGAAGCGGTGCTTCCTAGGTACCATAAAAAAAGAGAGCGCTGGGCTTCCCTGGTGGTGCAGTGGTTGAGAGTCCGCCTGCCGATGCAGAGGACGTGGGTTCGTGCCCCGGTCCGGGAGGATCCCACATGGCCGCTGAGCCCGCGCGTCCGGAGCCTGTGCTCTGCAACCGGAGAGGCCACAACAGTGAGAGGCCTGCGTCCTGCAAAAAAAAAAAAAAAGAGAGCACTGACCCTTCTGGTTCCCCAAGAAGGGGTAGCTTTATGAATTTAGGTACCTGAGCCCAAAGCAGAGCTGAGAAGAGTCACCGTTTCTTTTTTTTTTTTCAAATGAGGTATAGTTGACGTACAATATTATATAAGTTTCAGGTGTACAACACAGTGATTCACAGTTTGTAAACATTATGTTCCATTTATAGTTATAGTAAAATATTGGCTATATTCCCTGTGTTGTAAAGAGAGTCACCCTTTCTTAAGCAACCACCATGTTGAGAAACTATTCTAGACATTTTACATCTTTTTAAAATAACTTTGTTGAGTCCTATTTTACATATTGTATAATTCACACATTTTGAGTGTCCAATTCAATGAATTTTTTAGTAAATTTACCAAGATGTGCAACCATCAGCATAAATCAGTTGTAGAACATTTCCATCACCCCAATAAGATTCCTCACACCCATTCACTGTTAATTCCTGTTTTCTCTCTGCCCCGGGCAACCACAATTTTCTGTCTCTATATAGATTTGTCCTTTCTGGACATTTTTTCAAAATTGAAGCATAGTTAATTTACAATTTTGTGTTAGTTTCAGGTGTACAGCAAAGTGATTCAGTTTTATGTATAGACATAAATTTTCAGAGTCTTTTCCATTATAGATATTACAAGATATTGAATATAGTTCTCTGTGCTATACAGTAAATCCTGTTGCTTATCTATTTTACGTACAGTAGTGTGTGCCTGTTAATCCCATGCTCCTAATTTATACCTCTACTTCTCCCTTTCCCGTCTGGTGACCAGAAGTTTGTTTTCTATGTCTGTGAGCCTGTTTCTGTTTTGTATATAGATTTGTTTGTATTCCTTTTTAGATTCCACATATAAGTGATATCATATATTATTCATCTTTTCTGGACATTTCTTATAAATGGAATCACACAATATGCAGTCTCTCGTGTCTGGCTTCTTTCACTTTGCAGAATGTTTTCAAAGCTCATCCACGGTATAGCTTGTGTCAGCACTTCATTCCTTTTTATTGCTGAATAGTATTCCATCATTTGGATATACCACAGTTTGCCTATGCATTCACTGGTTGATGGGCACTGAGGTTGTTTCCAGTTTGGGGCTGTTATGAATAACACTGCTAAGAACATTTGTGTTCTTTACTTTAAGTTTGTGTTCTGATACTTTAAATCTGTTATTACTAATCCTCCCAATCCTGTGAGGTGGGTATTATCATCCTCGCCTTATGGACGAGGATACTGAGGATAATAGATATTAAGTAACTCATCCAAGGGCACACAAGTACCATATTTCATCACTTCTACAAAGTACTTTTTCATATTTCTGAAACCAGGATGCATCTAATGAATGGCTCATGATAGCTTATTTGGCAGCATTTGCCCCTTTCTCAGTGGTATGTAAAATATATTTTACAACCAAAGGCATCTTAAATTTGATGAGCTATGGTATTAAGTGGCTGATCCTAGTAGCCTCCCTTATATATAGTTCACCCTTGTGTCAGGACTCTTGGTTGCAAGTGACAGAAATCCAGCTCAAAGGGGAACTCACCCTCAATAATTGGGAAGGATCCTGGGAATAAGTCATTGGACTGAAGGAAGAGCTGCAGAGACACTGAAAGTAGGACTCAACGCTGTTAGGTCTCTGTCCATATTTCATCTCTGCTCATCTTTGCCTATGGGTTCTCTTCCTCCATGGGGGAAACCCCAGCTTAATAGTCCTGAGAATAAAATAACTCCCAATCCCTCTCTACCTACCTCTGTGCATCGATCCTAAGGAAGAACTCTGATTGGCCCTGCTTAGTCACATATCCATCACTGGTCTAATCACTGAGGCCTGGGGAATGGTGTAATACAATGGCCCAGGCCTGGCTGACATGCCTTTCTTCTGGCCAGAAAGTCTGTTACCAGAAGAAAGGGAGTAGGAATAAGTGAGCTGGGTACCACCACCCTCACTCCCTTAGGCCACTTTCCCATGGCATCACTCAGTATCACTGCAGACGTTACAGACTAAGAGGTATTTAGAAAGAATATCTGAAGTTTATGATTCACTCATTCTCTTGTGAGGTGATGTTCTAAAGAGTTTAATTATACTTCCAAGAACTGTGTTGTCTGAAGGATTTAAGAAAGCAATGAAATATGCATGTAATATACTAGACGTAATTATGTTTAAACTTCTCATCAAGTAAAGATTTGTTTGCAGACAGTTCTCTAATAGAAACAGGAAAGAATCTTTTAGGATACAAAACCTGTGAATTTGCTGTGTTGGATTTAAGCCCCAAAGTACTGGCTTATATTTAGCTCTACTTTTAAACTGCGTACTATCTCTTCTGCATCTCTCCCAGAAAGATCTGTCATCTTCCTATCTCCACCTTTTGGCTCACTTTCCCTTTATCTGAACTTCCCATACCCCATTTCCATCTATCCAAATTCTACCTTCAATTTAATGCCATGTGTCTCTGCAGGAGTCTTCCCTAATAGTTCCATCTGAAGGCAATTTCTCCTTCTAGGTTCCCATAGCTCCCTTGCTGGGACCAGTTATATGGCACTCATCAGAGGAGACCTTAGAGCAGGAAAACTTCCTGAGCATTGGTTGCGATTTTCCTCCCTGTGTTTTAATTCCCATTTTAGGAAAGTAGCCAAGCCCTTCTGTGCCCTCGTCTCAGGGAAGGTTAGGTCACAGGGCTTGAGACGCTTACGTCTAGTATTATTTGGGTAGAGACTAAGCTGCTATAACAAGGAGACCCCAAAGTATAGTCATTCAAACAGGATATAAGTTTATTTCTCTCTCATGTGCCAATGCAGAGGAGGCCAGCTGAGGTTCAAGAAGGATAAACTGCTCTGCTCCACAGGATTATTCAGGGCCCCAGGCTTCCTCTAAGCTGTTGTTCCTCCATCTCCTAGGCTGTTATCCTCATCTGCATGGTTGCAGCTGGGACATCATCCCATCTGTGATCCAGCCCATTGAAAGGGGAGAGTTTAGAAAAGCACATGCCCAAGGCTTAGCAGTAGCGCACATCACCCACTCATATTCCATTGTCTGGAATTAAATCAAGTGGATACATCCAGCTGCAAGGAATGCTGAGAAATGGCATCTCTAGCTGGAGCAACATGTGCTAACCTAACTCGATTACTCTAGAGGAAGGGAAGAAGATATTTTGAGGTATAACTAGCAAGTTACCGCATTCTCCCTTCTGGCTTTAGTTTTCCCAAAGCTGGTGATGTTGAAGAGATTATGCTGGGTGCTCCAGGGGGTGGGGAGGGGAGGGGTGACAAGCAGTAAGACCCGGAGGAGAGAGTCTGGGGAAAGAAGTTATCTGCTGTTCCAGTTATCTGTTGCTGCATAATATAATACCCCAAAACTTAGCATTACACAATGACACCATTTATTTTGCTCACAAATCTGCTACTCGGGCAGTGTTCGGTGGGGACCGCTTGTCTCTGTTCTGCTCGTCATCAGCTTGGACCTGGACTCAAAGGCTGGGGCCTGGAATCATTGAGGCCTCAGTCACATGTCTGGTTGATGCTAGCTGTTGGCTGGGACCTCACTTGGACCTGTAGGCGAAACACCTACATGTGGCCTTTCCATGGGGCTGTTGGGATTTCTCACAGCATGGGGCTTGGGTTCCAAGAGCAAGCATCCTGGGAGACAGCCACAAGGAAGCATATTGCCTCTTCTAATCTAGCCCCAGAAGCCACGCGGCATCAATTCTGCCACAATCTATTCATTAGAAGCGAGTTGCCAAGGATGGCCCAGGTTCAAGTAGAGGGGAATTAGATTCTACTCTTTGATGGAAAGAGTGTCAAATAATGTGTGGACCATGTTTGGAAATTGCCACAGGTTCCATGGAGCCTACTTGCTGTCAGCTGCAGTGAAGCGGGTAGTGTTTCAGAGAGCTGGCTGCTTGTGACACCAGGGAAGGCAGATCCTAGATGTGGGAGGCCCAGCCTCACCCAAGAACCCCAACTTCATAAGAGGCATGGAAGCAACAGCACCTTCAGACCCATAGAGACCTTGTGAGCTGGGGTCACGGGCGTCACTGCTGATACCACCAGAGACCTATGACCAAAGATTGGAGACCATGTGGTGCCTGGGCACTGCACATGACCCTATGATCCTGGGACGTGTACTTACTAGGATGCTTTCCATCTTCAGGAACAGCAAGTCCAACTGAAACTGATCTGAGGGCTGGGACTTCCCTGGTGGTCCAGTGGTTAAGAATCCGTTTCCGATGCAGGGGATGTGGGTTTGATCCCTGGTCAGGGAACTAAGACTCCACATGCTGTGGGGCAGCTAGGCCCGTGCACTGCATCAACTACTGAGCCCCTGCTCCACAACTAGAGAGAAGCCCATGGGCTGCAGTGAAGATCCCGTGTGCCGCAAATGAGTCCCAGCACAGCCATAAATAAATAAATAAATATTTTTAAAAGAACTGACCTGAGGGAATTCCCTGGTGGTCCAGTGGTTAAGACTACACACTTTCACTGCTGAGGGCACAGGTTCGATCCCTGGTAAGGGAACCAAGATCCCGCAAGTCGGGCCACACGGCCAACGGAAAAAAAAAAAGAGCTAATAAACTGACCTGAAAAATAAAGCGACCCACTCCTAGGTATTTACTTTAGAGAAATGAAAACTTAACATTCACCCCAAAATGTCTACACAAATGCTTATAGCAACTTTAATAAGTCATCAATCTAGAAACAAATGTTTTTCAATGAGCAAATACATAAACAAATGGTTCATCCACACCATGAAACACCGCTCAGCAAAAGGAACAAACTATGATACAGGAAATGACATGGATGAATCTCAAAGGCATTGTGCTGAGTGAAAGAAGCTAGCGTTGGAAGGTTACATATTGTTCAAGTCAATTTATATGGCATTGTGGAAAAGGCAAAACTATAGGGATGGAGAACAGATCAGTGACTGCCAGGGGCTACTGGTTGGGTAGACAGTTCACCTACAAAGGGCGAGCATGAGGGAATCTTGCAGAGTGATGGAGCTGTTCTGTACCTTGACTGTGGTGATGGTTACATGAATCTATATATAAGTTAAAACTCAGAAGTGTACACATACACCCTGTGAAAAAGGTCAATTTTTACTGTATGTAAATTCAAAAAATAAAATTACGCTTTTCAACAAATGGTGCTGAAACAACAGGACATCCACATGCAAAAAAGTGAATGTGAGACGTGGCACATATATACAATGGAATATTACTCAGCCATAAAAAGAAACGAAACCGAGTTATCTGTAGTGAGGTGGATGGACCTAGAGTCTGTCATACAGACTAAAGTAAGTCAGAAAGAGAAAAACAAATACAGTATGCTAATGCATATATATGGAATCTAAAAAATAATAATAATAATGGTACTGATGAACCTAGTTGCAGGGCAGGAATAAAGAGGTAGATGTAGAGAATTGACTTGATGACATGGGGTGGGAGGGCGAAGTTGGGGTGAAGTGAGAATAACATCGACATATATACACTACGGAATGTAAAATAATTGGCTGGTGGGAAGCAGAAGCATAGCACAGGGATATCAGCTCGGTGTTTGCGATGACCTAGAGGGGTGGGATAGGGAGGGTGGGAGGGAGACGCAAGAGGGAGGGGATATGAGGACATGTGTATGCATACGGCTGATTCACTTTGTTGTGCAACAGAAACTTACACAGTATTGTGAAGCAATTATACTCCAATAAAGATCTATTTTTTAAAAAAAGGGAATATGGATACAGACCTTATACCCTTCACAGAAACTAGCTCTAGCTGGATCACAGACCTAAGTATAAAAGACAAAACTATAAAACTCCTAGAAGATAACACTGGAGAAAATCTAGGTGAACTTGGGTATGGTGATAGCTTTTCAGGTACAACACCCGACACTGGTTTGTCCCGTGGAATGGCACGTGAGAGGCTGGGCTCAAGCGGGTTCAGAAGACACAAGGAGGTTGTGTGTGCATGTGGCTCAGATGCCTGTAACAGAGACTCTGTCTTCATCACCTGTCTTCCCTTAATCCCAGGACTTCATAGAAAGTTCCTTGTGATCAGTTGGCTGAGAAGTAAAAAATTCAGGTCTGGTTTACAGAAGGTTCTACACGATCTGCTGGCACCAACAGAAAGTGGACAGCCGTAACCCTACAGTCCCACGCCAGGGTGGCTCTGAAGGACAATGAAAGAAAATCCTCCTAGTGGGCAGGACTTCAAGAGGCACTTTGCCCACTTTGTCTGGGCTGAGAGACGGCCGGAAGTATGGGTCTATATGGATTCATTGGCAGGGATGTGGAAGGAATATGATTGGAAGGTTGGTGACAAGGAGGTCTGGGGAAGAAATATGTGGATGTGTCTCTCCAAACGGGCATGGAATGCCAGGATATTTGTGTCCCATGTAACTGCTCACTAAAGGGTACTCACTGCAAAGCAGGCTCTTGCCAATCAGGTGAACAAAGCATGTTCTAAGGATGTCAGTCAGCCTCTTTGCACAGCTACCCCAGTGCTTGCTCAGTAGGCCCATGGAACCAAGTGGCCATGGCGGCAGGGTTTGAGTCCAAGTCTATGCACAGGCTTCCCCTCACCAATGCCGACTACTGTCTCATCAGCCAGAAGCAGATACCAACACTGAGCCATACTGGGGGGACCAGCCAGCCACCTAGTGGCAGGTTGATTACATTGGACCCTTTCCATAATGGAAGAGGCAGAGATTTGTGCCCAGTGGACTATACACACATTCTGGATATGGACGTGCCTTTCCTGCTCATAGCGTTTCTGCAAGCAGCCCATGCACGGATTTGCGGAGTGCCTCGCTCACGGCCCTGCTGCTTCACACAACACTGCTTTGGATCAAAGAAGTCACCTCACGTCAGAAGAAGAGCAGCAAAGGGCTGATGCCCGTGGAATTAACCAGTTTAATCACATACCCTATCACTCAGAAGCAGCTGACCTAATAGAAAGGTGGGATGGCCGACTGATGACCTAGTTATGGTGCCTGTTGGGAGTCACCACTCTGAAGGGATGGGGTTCTGTCTCACAGGCTACAGTGGATGCTTTGAGTCAGAGACCATCACGTGGCACTGTTTGTCCCACAGCCACGACAGCTGGGCCTGGCCTGGGAATCAGGGCGAGAGTGACTCCTCTTGCATTTTTTTTTTTTTTTTCGGTACGCGGGCCTCTCACTGTTGTGGCCTCTCCCGTTGCGCAGCACAGGATCCGGACGCGCAGGCTCAGCGGCCATGGCTCACGGGCCCAGCCGCTCCGCGGCATGTGGGATCTTCCCGGACCAGGGCACAAACCCGTGTCCCCTGCATCAGCAGGCGGACTCTTAACCGCTGCGCCACCAGGGAGGCCCTTTTTTTTTTTTTTTTAAAGAAGATGTTGTGGGTAGGAGTTCATTAATTAATTTATTTATTTTTGCTGTGTTGGGTCTTCGTTTCTGTGCGAGGGCTTTCTCTAGTTGCGGCAAGCGGGGGCCACTCTTCATTGTGGTGCGCGGGCCTCTCACTGTCGCAGCTTCTCTTGTTGCAGAGCACGGGTTCCAGACGCGCAGGCTCAGTAGTTGTGGTTCACGGGCCTAGTTGCTCCGCGGCATGTGGGATCTTCCCAGACCAGGGCTCGAACCCGTGTCCTCTGCATTGGCAGGCAGATTCTCAACGACTGCGCCACCAGGGAAGCCCCTGAGGACTGTTTTGACCTGCACTTTCTCTCAGACTCATTGCCAAGCGCTTGATTCTGTGAGGGAGGAAATAGTCCTGTTAAAACCTCTGGGCAGGGGCTGGGGTGGTACAGAGGCAAAGCTCTGTTGAAGCGGTATTCGTGCTGGGGTCCCCTCCCCACGTCGCCCCAGGCCTCCTCCACAGCAAGTGGGAGAAGCTGAGCTGGGCCGTTAAGGCACCCTTGGGAGACAGCCCCCATCCCAGGACCCTTCTACATTTGGTGTCCCCAAGATGACTCCTCCAGGACTTAGGATTCCCTCTCCCCCAGGGGCAGCTCCTCAGGCCTTGCCCCGACCTCATAACTGATCACTTTGCGATAATCCCATATGACTGATTCCTAAGTAAAATCCCATCCTAAAGCCTCCCCGGTTGCCTCTCCTGACCTGTATAAATCTTGCTTATCCTCGAGGGCACGGGGAACGCTAACCTGGACGACCGCCCCCCCCCCCCCGCGCCTTCCCCCCCCAC
>NW_006781096.1:150342-162451 GCF_000442215.2 Lipotes vexillifer
CCCGCGTCTTCCCTCAGCACTGGCTCCCCTCTCCTGAGTGTCCCCTAAGGACTCGCTTTCTCCGGACTGGGAACCGCCTGGTCATCCTTTCTCCTAGCTCCCAGCGGGGCGGCTGAATCAAAGTCCGAAGCTCCGGGTAAAAAAATACTTAATCCGGAGCACTGGGAATCGGGCCGGTCCGGGCAAGCCAGGGAAGCGGCCTCCTCCGCCACAGGGGAGGCTGGGGCGCAGTGACTGTGCCTCGGAAGCCTGCGGCGTCCTGGCGTTTTCTCCGATAGCCCTGCTTCCTGATCAGTTTCAGCCAGGTCCAGGTGGGTTAAAGGCTGAAGCCCACCTTCGAGGGGCAGAAGGAGGCGGCTGTCGGAGACAACCGCAGGCGCGGTGGGACCAGCAACTCCTGCTCCCCGGGAGCCGCGGCAAGAATAAACGCAGTTTACATGCTCATGGCTTCTCCGTTCATAAATGTTACATTTTCATCCACAGTTTTCATCTGAGGCAGCTGAGCACTAACCAGCTTTGTTTTTCCAAAACGCCAAGTGTAAGCCCTCGGCGGGACGCGCGGGGTCTTCGGGGCCGCAGCTGCAGCTCGCGGGCCTCCAGACGGCCACGGGGGCGGGCCGGGGGAGGGGAGGCCCTGAGCTCGGAGCCGTGCGGGCCGCCGGCCCCTCGTCGGGGGAAGGGACCCCAAACCTGAGGGTCGGGAGAAGCTGCGGAGACAGCGAGCCCGGGCCCTGACCCCCGGGGAGGCTGAGGTCTGGGAAGCAGGCCTCATCGTGGGCGCGTGTGGCCCTCGCAGGGACGGCAGGGGGCGTCCAGGATCTTCCCTCCTGGGGGTGCGGGCGGGGAGTGCGCTGCAAAGCCGGGACTCCCAGCGCTAGCTCACCTTCCGGAGCTCCAGAAGGGCAGCAGGCGCCGAGGGGCGTGGTCTAGGAGGGGCGTGGACTTGGAGGGGGCGTGTCGGGATTCCGAGGGGGCGTGGTCTGGATAGGGCGGCTTCCAGTGACAGCGGATGAAGGCGGCGGGGCTGCCCGCCGGCCTGGCGTTAGTTTGGAAAGGGCTGGAAAGATCAGCTTGGCGTCGTAGGAAGGTCCCTCAGGCGCTGGATAGTGGGTGGGGAGGGAGAGATCGCAGGGAGAGAGCCCAGGTCAGGAGGCGATTTCAGAAAAGTGCGGAAAAGGAAAAGCCCTCAGTAGGGCAACAACAGGGGCAAGGAGCGAAAGGGGTGGGCTCGAGAGGCGAAAGGCGTGGAGGACTGGCCTCCCAACCTGAGGTAGATGGGGTGTGGGCGGCGAGGGGCAGGGAGGAGTCTGAGCGCTCGGTTCTCGAGGCCCCGTCCGTGCCCCGTCCCCCGCTGGCTGCTCCCGAGGGCGGGCTGGCAGCGGCAGCCTTTTCCGCACCCTATTCCCCGAGACTGGGCAGCGCTCCTTCGGAATCCGTCCTTGGCAGCCGCCGCTTCGGGCGCTGAGAGCCACGAGTCGCGCAGGAAGTGCAGGAAGGACCCTGTGCGCGGCCCTCTGCTGACCAGTCTGGAGCCAGCGCGGTCGCCTCGGCTCAGCTGGCCGTGAAGCCACCGAGTTCCCCAACACGCTGTCGGGCCCCAGCGGGGCTAAGCCCGGGCCTGGGACGTCTTGAGGGTGCCCGAGGCTGGTGACAGGAGTCCTGGCCTCCCCACTCCATCTCGCTCCCCTACACTTGGAATCAGAACTGTTTATTTCACGTCCAAATGTGATGATGATAACCAATTAAATCTGTGCATTGATCACTCACTGTGTCTGCGTTCTGGCTCTGTGCTAAGCATTTTTTCATGCTTTTTCTCATAAATTCCCCTCCTCTCCTACCCCTTTCGTCATTTTGGCCAGCACCACCTGTACTATTATTTACTTATTATAATTCTTTTTTTTTTTTTTTTTTTTTTTTTGCGGTACGCGGGCCTCTCACTGTTGTGGCCTCTCGCGTTGCAGAGCACAGCCCTGTTGTGGCCTCTCCCATTGCGGAGCACAGGCTCCGGACGTGCAGGCTCAGCGGCCATGGCTCAAGGGCCCAGCCGCTCCGCGGCATGTCGGATCTTCCTTGACCGGGTCACGAACCCGTGTCCCCTGCATCGGCAGGCGGACTCTCAACCTCTGCGCCACCAGGGAAGCCCACTTATTATAATTTTTAATCCACTCAAAATGTAAAGAGGTGCTATCTGAAATCCCAGGTTTGATGTACAATGTTTACTTTACTAGTTCATAAACTATATATATCTTTTTTTTTTTTTTCTTTTGCGGTACGCGGGCCTCTCACTGCTGTGGCCTCTCCTGCTGCAGAGCACAGCCTCCGGACGCGCAGGCTCAGCGGCCATGGCTCACGGGCCCAGCCGCTCCGCGGCATGTGGGATCTTTCTGGACCGGGGCACGAACCCGTGTCCCCTGCATCGGCAGGCTGACTCTCAACCACTGCGCCACCAGGGAAGCCCTATATATTTAAAATGTTCACTCATGGGAGTTCCCCAGCGGTCCAGTGGTTAAGACTCTGCGCTAAGAACTGCACGGGGTGGAAGTTCGATCCCTGGTCTGGGAAATAAGACCCCACATGCCCCGCGGCGCGGCCAAAAAAAAAAAAAAAAAAAATCTCTCATAAGCCACATGAAATCACCTCATGTCCCACCAGTGGTCCCTGTTTTTTGGACTGGTAAACTGAGGCTCATGGAGGTTAAGTGCCCCGCCCACGGTTGTGGCATTGGCCAAGCTACTGCCCTACTTAACTCCTGAAACTGCCCTCAAACCAGACACAGGAGACTACAAAAGGATACAACCTGGAGCGGACCAAACAGAAGGATTCTCGCAAAGGGGAACCACAAACACAGGGATGTGTCCAAGACACTAGGGCTGGGCAGGGATGGGAAGCTGGGGATACTCAGCCTCACTTCTCCCATCTCTGAAATGGAGGTAGTAACAACCTCCTTCCTGAGGTCCTTGTGAGAACTGAGATAAAGCAGAGTGTTTAGTACAGTGCTTGGCTTGGCACATAGCAAGCCCTCAATAAATCCCTCCTGTTTCTATAAAAAGTTGGGTAAGGAGCTCTGAAGCCATACTTGTGAGTGAGTGGCTCCTCTGCCAGAATATCTAAGATTCCACAAACTCTGCTCCCCTTAGGCTACCACTGTTAGCGATTTGGTGCATATCTTTCCAGACCTTTCCTATGCATATGCATGTAGTCTCTGTGTATATATAATGTGTACATACACACACGATTTACAAGTGATTTGTGGTTTTGTTGCTGTTTTTGTTGTTAGACTCATAGAAAGAAAAATGCTACGCTTGTTGCACAGCTTTCTTTTTTATTTAATAGTATAGCTTGGAAACCTTTCCACATCAGCATGTATAGGTCTCTCTGCCTCATTCTTTTCAATGGCTATATAGTAGTTCTTTCTTTCTTTTTTTAAAATATGTGTTTATTTATGTGGTTGCATCAGGTCTTAGTTGCAGCAGGCGAGCTCCTTAGTTGTGGCATGTGAATTTTTTTAGTTGCAACATGCATGTGGGATCTAGTTCCCTGACCAGGGATCGAACCTGGGCCCCCTGCATTGGGAGCACAGAGTATTATCCACTGCACCACCAGGGAAGTCCCAGCTACATAGCATTTTTTTTTTTCTTTTTTTTTTTTTGCTGTACGCGGGCCTCTCACTGTTGTGGCCTCTCCCACTGCGGAGCACAGGCTCCGGACGCGCAGGCTCAGCGGCCATGGCTCACGGGCCCAGCCGCTCTGTGGCATGTGGGATCTTCCCGGACCAGGGCACGAACCCATGTCCCCTGCATCGGCAGGCAGACTCTCAACCACTGTGCCACCAGGGAAGCCCTCATTATAAATTTTAACTAATTATTAATGTATAGAAATTATATTGACTTTTTAAAAACTGGAGTATAATTGACTTACCACATTACATTAGTTTCAGGTGTACAACATAGTGACTCAATGTTTTTATACATTACAAAATGATCACCACTATTGACTTTTGTATATTTTATTACCTACCATCTTACTGAGATCTCATTAAAACCAATAATTTTGTAATTGAGACTCTTGGGCTTCCAAGATAAATATTATTTGTTAATAATAACAAATAATAATAGCAATTTTATAATAAACATATCAGTGAATATTTATTGAGCGTTTGCTATGTGCCAGGAACATTCCAAGCAGTTGACATGTTTTAATTCATATAATCCTCACAACCCCAATAGCACAAACATACAAAACACACAACAGCAAACAAATATTCTATCTTTCCCATCTTACAGGAAACAAAAACAAAAACACTGAGCTACACTTTCCTCTTCATTTACTTTCCATTTCTCTTTATTTTAAGCAAAATTTCTGGAGTTACCAATTCATTTCTTCTAATTCTTTTTAAAAATATTTCCAACTGATTGTTTTGAAAATTTTAAGCCTATAGAAAAGTTGAAAGAATGGCACAATGTAAATTTACCAATTGTTATTTTACCATATTTGTTTTATCTTTTTCTCTATATATGTTTTCTTTTTTTAATTAAAGGATAGTTGATTTACAATGCTGTGTTAATTTCTGCTGTACGGCAGACTCAGTTATACATATATATACTTTTTTTAATATTCTTTTCCATTATGGTTTATCCCACGACATTGAATATAGTTCCCTGTGCTATACAGTAGGACATCATTGTCTATCCATTCTATATGTAATAGTTTGCATCTACTAACCCCAAACTCCCAGTCTATCCCTCCCCCACCTTCCCCTCTATATATTTTGGATTAAGCTGCAGCTGTTATGACTCTTCACTCCTTCAGCTTGAGTGAAGAGCAAGTACATTCTCCTCTATAACCTTAATACCATTGTCATACACCAAAGAAATTTGAAATTGATGTATTATTTAACATATATTCCATACTGAAATTTGGCCAACTATCCCCAAAGTTTCTTTTTAACTTTTTTTTTTAATCCAGGATACAATGAAGGATTGATTAACATGCAATTAATTGTCATGTCTCTTAAGTCACCTTTAACCTGAAACAGTTCCCCGGCCTTGTTTTGGTTTGTGAAATTGATATTTTTGAAGAGGCTAGGCCAGTTGTTTTGTAGTATGTCTCACGCTTTGGATTTACCTGGTTGTTTCCTCATGATTATATACCAATTAAACATTTGGGGTAAACGTTTGGGTAATGTTGTGTCCTTTGTGCTTTACATCAGGGGTTTATAATGTCAGTTCGTCTCATTATTGACAATGTGAAGTGTGATCATTTTGCTTAAAGCCCTGGTCGCTGTTGAATCCACTCTAATCAGGTTTTGTTCCCTCGATTTCACCAACATGGTTCTTATCAAGATCACCAATTACCTCCACGTGGTCAAATCCAATGGTCAACTCTAAGACCTCCCTCTTCCTGACACAGCAGTAGTATTTGTCACAGAGACCACTCCTCTTCCTTGGAGTACTTGCTTCTTCGGGCTTACAGACATCACGGACGCCGGGCTTTCTTCCTGTCTGCCCACTCGTCTCAGCCTCCTTCGGAGTGCTGCCTCGCTCCCTAAACTCTGAATGTTGAGTCCCTGAGTGCTTGGATCTCTTCTCTAATTTCTATCTACACCCACTCCCTTGGTGATCTCATCCAGCTTCTTGGCTTTTAGACCATACATTTACTGATGACTTCTGAATTTCTGTCTCCAGCCCAAACCTCCCTCTGAAACCCCAGGCTCGTATCCAACAATCTACTTGAAATCTCCACTAAAGTCTAATAAGCGTCTCAATCTTAACATGTCCATAACTAAGGTCCTTATATTCCCCTCCAACCTGCCCTGACAGGTTCCCCTGTCTCAAGCAAGAGCAACTTCATTCTTGCAGTTGCTCAGGCCCAAAACCTTGGCACCGGGCTTCCCTGGCGGCGCAGTGGTTGAGAGTCCGCCTGCCGATGCAGGGGATGCGGGTTCGTGCCCCGGTCCGGGAAAATTCCACATGCCGCGGAGCGGCTGGGCCCGTGAGCCATGGCCGCTGAGCCTGCGCATCCGGAGCCTGTGCTCCGCAGCGGGAGAGGCCACAACAGTGAGAGGCCCGCGTACCGCAAAAAACAAAAACAAAAACAAAAAACCTTGGCACCGTTAACTCCTCTCTTTCTCATGCCCACACCCATTGGCAAGTCCCAGCCATCCTACCTTTCAAAAATAGCCAGCATGCCACTTCTCACCACCTCCACTGCCATCACTCAAGTCCAAGCCACAATATCATGTCACATTTAGGTTACTGCCAGTAGCTTCCTAAGGGGTTTTCCTTCTTGCTCTTCCTTTATTCTCCTCATTTTCCACAGAGCAGTTGGAGTGATTTTGTTAAAACTTAAGTCACACCATATTTGTCTTCTGCTTAAAACTTTCCCGAGGCATCTCCTCTCACTCAGCGTCCTTACTAGGACCTCTAAGTCCTGCAGGATCTGGTCCCCATTGCATCTCTGATTTCTCTCCTACTCTGCTCACTTCCTCCACTGCACCCATTCCTGTCTCCCTGTGGTTCCTGAACACACAAGGCTTGCCCCCAGCAGGACCCCCAGTAGGGCCTGGAATATTCTTCTCTCACATCTGTGTGGCGTGCTCTCTCATTTTCTTTAGGGCTTTACTCCAAAGACACCTCAGTGATGCCTTCCTGGCCTAACTC
Organism: Lipotes vexillifer; assembly: GCF_000442215.2. Classification (NCBI taxonomy): domain Eukaryota; kingdom Metazoa; phylum Chordata; class Mammalia; order Artiodactyla; family Lipotidae; genus Lipotes; species Lipotes vexillifer. Next base: position 157,002 of record NW_006781096.1, read on the forward strand.
CCAACACCCACTTCCCTTGTATCACAACACTTTTCACCCATGTTACTTTTTCTCTTTAGCACCTACCGCTATCTAATAAACGATGTATAGTCGTCCCTCCGTGTCTGTGGGGGACTGGTTCCGGGATCCACCTAGCATACCAAAATCTGCCGATGCTCAAGTCCCGTAGTGGGCGCTCCATATTTGCAGATGCGGAACCCGGGGAAATCGAGGGCTCACTGCATATTTATTGAAAAAAAATCCACCTATAAGTGGACCTGCACAGTTCAAGCCTGTGCTGTTGAAGGGCACGAGTTTGAACTCTGTGGGTCCAAGGATACGCGGATTTTTTTCACTAAATACATCCTACAGTACCACATGATCAGTGGTGGTTGATTCCCTGGATGTAGAACCACGGCCGTGGAGGGGCCAACTATGGGACTTGAGCATCCGAGATTTTGGTATCTGCGGTGGGTCCTGGATCCAATCCCAGGGGATTCAGGGGAACAACTGTATTTTACTTCTTTATCCTTTAAGGATTATCCTTGTCTATTTCCCTCATTAGAATGTAGCTCCATGAGGACAGAGAACTTTGTTTTTTTTACTTCAGTATTCCTTCAACAGTGCCTGGCACGTGGAAGGTGCTCCATAAATACTGAATGAACAAGGCATCGGGTGGACCTGAACTACCTCCCGCACTGCTGGTCTTGCGGGGCCTTATTTCCCCGACCAAGAATCAAACCAAGGCCACGGCAGTGAAAGCCCGGAGTCCTAACCACTGGACAGCCAGGAAACTCCCAGAGCCGGAACTCAGCTATGAAGCTATACTGCAAATAATTATTTCCTTTAAAAAAATTCATTTTCTTGTTGCCTAGAACTTTCCAAAGAATGTTTAGTGATAATGGTGAAAAAAGTACTCATAATGACTTTAAGAGAATGCCTCTTACCTATGGTTTCACCACTAGTTATGTACTTACTGATTCAACTGACTTTGTCGTGATAAGGGTGTTACCTAAATCCTATTTCACGTAGACACCTATGCTTAATGGCATAAGAATGATAACTATTCAGCAGGGTTTTAATAGAAAATGCGTACTACTTAGAAAGATAGGAAGTTGGAGGCATTTTTCTCTACAACTTTGCAAGAAACAATATGTATGCTGACTTGCTTTACCGGAATTTAAAATTCTAGCCCAGCATTTATTGAATATTATGTGCCAAGCCTCATGTTTTCACTTAATTTTCAAAACAATAAATTAGTTACTATATTTTAAGGTTATACAAGCTTAATTTTAAAATCTGAAGGACAGCAAGAACATTCATTCTAGCATGAATGCAACTGATTTTTATTTAGGTTTACTATGTACCAGCACTGGGGCTACAATGGAGAAGACAATGAACCCTTGTTTTGTAGCACATTCTAGTAGGGGTAGAGTCAGGAAAAATGTAATGTAATTTCAGATTTTGATAAATAAGGATATAAAGCCAAGGGATGTGACAAAGTGTATGTGGGCAGAGGGTGTGGCTACAGCTTAATAAGCAAGTGGTGGAAAGAGAAGATTGACAGGACCAGACCATTCAGGGCCTGCCTCATGAGCCAGTTTAGATATTACTCTGTGAGCAATGGGAAGTCAGTAGATATTTTTAAGTGTGGAAATGACCTGAAATGATTTATGTTTTAGAAACATTCTCTGGGGCCTGTGTGAAGAGGCCAGAGGGAATGAGTGGATGAATGCAGACTGATTTAAGTTATGGCAATAGTCCATAACTTAGCTGCTGATAGCAGCTCGGACTAGGATGGTAGAAGGAGTAAGTAAGTGCAAAGTTTTGGATGCACTTTTGGAGAAAGTCAACAGGATTTAATGGAGGTGAGTAAGAGGGAGGAATTAAGGGGGTAGCTCAAGACTGAGCAGGTGGTGAGCAGCATGTTTTCAAATGAAGAGTTTTCTTGTAATTTCTATAATCTGTCCCTCTCATTCCCAATTTTGTCTCCTCTGGCCCCCATTTGTTTCTACTGTCAAGACTTTCCTTAACTTCTTCTAGTGCTCCCGAAAAATTAACTGCTCATATTTGTATGTCTCACACTTAGAGCATGGGAATTAGAGAGCAAGGCCTTGGATTTAGTCTACCGGGAAACAAATTCCATCCCCTCTATTTACTGTGTGATCTTGGGCAAGTTTCACCTGTAAAATGGGTATATAATAGTACCCACCTTACAGAGTTGTTGAGAATTTAAATTGGAGCAGCTTTATACCTTTACATACTCAGCATCTAGCAGATCCTCGATATATTCAAATGTGCAAAGTTGATTTCCTCTCAGATTCTAGGCTGTCAAGATGAGAAGGGTAAGAGCTTGGACATTGTTCAAGCACTAACCCACCTGACGGTATTTAGCCAAGAGAAGATTTCCTCCCCTCATTTGCCTAAGAGAATGACATTTCCAAATTCCTTCCTAGAAGTTCTTCCAGCATTCCCTGATTTCCCTAAAACCTTATCTAAAGTTTTTATCTTAGCACATGAGTTCATAGCGTTTTTCATCTGTAAATTTGTCTTAGACTTTAGGAATATTTTCTGGAAACATTTACATATTAATCAGCTATTTTCATAAGATACTTCATATTCAAAAGCTGGTTACCACCTTGTTACAGATGCTAAAAACTGAACTTAATAACGAGTGGTGAGTTTAGCTATGGTCCCCACATATCACTTTGGGCCCAACTCTAATTCACTATAGATTTTTCCTAGGTAAATTCTCATGTAGCCAACTCCAAAGCATAGCGGATAAGAGGATTTTTCAGCCCAGGAGGTTAATAAGCATCAATGGGAGTGGCAGATCACACTCATATCTAAGTCAAAGAATAACCCTGACCTCAAAATTATGAATATTGTTTAGACCCTAGTCAAATAATAATCCTCCCAAATTTCATTGCCTCTTTAGTTAAGTAGGAAAGAGTTACCTACCTTATAGGAATAAGAGAATACATGTCAAGTATTAACAGACCATGGTATACTGAGACAAGCTCAGTGCATTGACCAGACATCTGTGTACCTGCTTTGAGTGCCAAGTTCATCTATTTTGTATCAAACATACTTCAATTGGCTCTTAATAGCTTATACTGCAGTGAACATATGCTCCTGCCAATACTCCAAGTAATACTAGTGCCTGCCTGTAGAAACCTATACAAACGATCGCACTTAAACTAGGATACCATGTCAACAAATTAGAAACAGTCTCTCAAAAAAATCTTATATTTCTCACAGTGATTTTATAATGACCTAAAATCTAAAAATGAAGTTACTGCTAAAAAGGAGCTTAACACCAATGTTTATGTTTATAAGCCCAATGTTATATCTTATTGACATGAATCTGTTCTTAGCCCATTCAGTTCACTTCCAGAGCAGCTTCGCTCATATGCTACAACTAACGTCAGAGTTCCTTGTGCTATACTGTAGGTTCTCATTAGTTATCTATTTTATACAGAGTATCAATAGTGTATATATGTCAATCCCAATCTCCCAGTTCATCCCACCCCCCTTCCCCCTTGGTATCCATACATTTGTTCTCTACATCTGTGTCTCTATTTCTGCTTTGTAAATAAGATCGTCTATACAAATTTTTTCAGATTCCACATATATGCGTTAATATACAATATTTGTTTTTCTTTCTGATTTACTTCACTTTGTATGACAGTCTCCAGGTCCATCCACGTCTCTACAAATGACCCAATTTCGTTCCTTTTTATGGCTGAGTAATATTCCATTGAATATATGGGCTACATCTGCTTTATCCATTCCTCTGTTGGTGGACATTTAGGTTGTTTCCATGTCCTGGCTGTTGTAAACGGTGCTGCAAGGAACACTGGGGGAGCATGTGTCTGTTTTTGTTTCGAATTTTTTTTTTAATTAATAAATTTTCGGCTGCGTTGGGTCTTTGTTGCGGTGCGCGGGCTTCTCATTGCAGCGGCTTCTCTTGTGGAGCACGGGCTCTAGGCACACAGGCTTCAGTAGTTGTAGCACACAGGCTCTAGAGTGCAGGCTTAGTAGTTGTGGCACATGGGCTTTGTTGCTCAGCAGCATGTGGGATCTTCCCCAACCAGGGCTCGAACTAATGTCCCAGTCAGGTGGATTCTTAGCCACTGCGCCACCAGGGAAGCCCCCTTGTTTTGAACTTTATTTTTTACACAGCAAATTCATTAGTTATCTGGTTTATACCTATTAGTGTATATATGTCAATCCCAATCTCCCATTCATCACACCACCAACCCCTCCCCGCCTGCTTTCCCCCCTTGGTGTCCATACGTTTGTTCTCTACATCTGTGTCTCTATTTCTACCTTGCAAACCAGTTCATCTGTACCATTTTTCTAGATTCCACATGTGTTAATATATGGTTTTCCTCTTTCTGACTTACTCTGTATGACAGTCTCTAGGTCCATCCATGTCTCTACAAATGCCCCAATTTCATTCCTTTTTGTGGCTTGAGTAATATTCTGTTGTGCATATGTACATCTTTATCCATTCATCTGTCCATGGGCATTTAGGTTGTTTCCATGATCCGGCTATTGTAAACACTGCTGCAATGAACATTGTGGTACATGACTCTTTGAATTACGGTTTTCTCAGGGTATGTGTCCAGTAGTGGGATTGCTGGGTCATATGGTAATTCTACTTTTAGTTTTTTAAGGCACCTCCAGTGTTCTCCATAGTGGCTGTATCAACTTACATTCCCACCAACAGTGCAAGAGGGTTCCCTTTTCTCCGCACCCTCTCCAGCACTTACTGTTTGTAGACAATTTTTTAACGATGGCCATTCTGACTGGTGTGATACCTCATTGTAGTTCTGATTTGCATTTCTCTAATAAGAAGTGTTGTAAGTCTTAAAAGGTTCACCATCCTCATTTCACATTAATCACCCCAATGCTAAATAGAACACAGTGCTAAGAATGAACTATAGGTGCTTGATTAATAACTTCAGGGTTAATATACAATATCTTAAAATAGCCAGCTCTCTGATGCACTAATTTGTGAACTGAAGACTGTTACATTTGCAGTTAAATTACCATTAAATATTCAAAGTTTAATAACAGAGATTATGTTTATAAATGTACTTTCACTACTTATACAGATTTAACTATTTTCATGTGATTCTGCTGGCCAGCTAGGTTTGGGAATTGCTGGTTAAAAGTACACATATCCGGGTTTCCCTGGTGGCGTAGTGGTTGAGAATCTGCCTGCCAATGCAGGGAACAGTGGTTTGAGCACTGGTCTGGGAGAATCCCACACGCCGCGGAGCAACTGGGCCCGTGAGCCACAACTACTGAGCCTGCGCGTCTGGAGCCTGTGCTCTGCAACAAGAGAGGCCCGCGCACCGCGATGAAGAGTGGCCCCTGGGCTTCCCTGGTGGCACAGTGGTTGAGAGTCCGCCTGCCGATGCAGGGGACAGGGGGTCGTGCCCCGGTCCGGGAAGATCCCA
>NW_006781096.1:162546-167968 GCF_000442215.2 Lipotes vexillifer
AAAAAAAAAAAAAAAAAGTACACATATCCATAGTCAAACTCTGGTTTTGGAAAAAAGAAGTACCATCTTCAAATTTTTAAAAATTTGAAAGCCAGTAGCTCCAGTTTCCTTCCCATACAAAGCTTACACTTTCCTCCTCTCTCAACAGTTTCAGATAAAAAGTGACAAAACACTTGATACTAAAATTATTCTGAATATGGAAATTTCAAGTAAGTTAATTGTACAGATAAGGTTGATAGTAAAGACCAAAAGCAGGTATAGTTTAATGTATTTTAATAGCAAACTTACAGGAACAGCACAGAAGACAGACAACATTAAAAACATGTACTTGCATATAGGACAACTCAGTTAGAAAAGTATAGTGAATGGATGGAATCTACTGTATGATAAAAATGCTACAAACACCATTTAGTTGCAGTCAATAAGAAATTTACTTGTTTTAAAAAAATCCAAATGCTGGCATTGTCCAGAAAAATTTAACAGGTTTATTTATAATTGTTATAAAGTTGAACTGCTGAAACTTGTTCACTGAAACATTTTTGACTTGCATTAATGCTTTATATCCCCGCATTTATATTAAAAATTCACACACAAATGAAAATGGAAAAACTGCCAATACCTGATTTCTGTCCCCCATTTTTCCACCTGCAATCATATACTTAGGTACCTTTTGACCCCACGGGGAAAAAAAAAAAATCTAACGTTCAGAACTACCAATAACAGGAAGAGATTTTTTTTTTTTTTTTTTTTTTTTTAAAAAATGAAATGTTTCCCATCATAGTGGATTCTTAAGCACGTTCTCCACGTATGCGGCGTGCTAGCTGGATGTCTTTTGGCATAATCGTTACACGTTTGGCATGGATAGCACACAGGTTGGTGTCTTCAAAAAGGCCAACCAGATAGGCCTCACTTGCCTCCTACAACAGGAATAAAGAAAAAAACATTAATATTATCAATAGTTAAGTTACATCTGTATCAGTTAAAAAGATGAGGTTTTTGAGCCCTTTAAAAACCTACTTCAGAAGATGTTGACCATTTTACCAAATGCTTACATTTTAAAATCTGTGCGACGAGGCTGAAAGGCAGCTTATGAAAACTCAAGTCTTTATCAAATAATACAAGTCAGATAATTTCACTACTAAAAAAGTTTAATTTTTTAAATGTAATATGTGATTTTTAGTAAACTGAAATGTGCCTTGAGTAAAGCAAAAAATCCAACTTAAATTCTAACATTCATTCTCATCCTCAGAAAGATAAATGGAATCATGTATCTAATCCAAAGTAACATACTCTCCTACCCTGCTGTGTCCTCCTTTTTCTGAATCTTACTCACACTTCATTGTATCTGTTTGACCACTGGTTTCCATCACATGGTCCTCATCTACCTTTCCTTTAACACCTGTTTTACCACTAGAGTGCTATTGGGTCCCAGAACACACCAGATTTGTGTCTTACTTACATACATTGACCTATTTTGCTGAGATATGCCCCCCACTAACTGTACCTTCCTCTATGCACCCCTATCTGTAATGGCATTTTTGCTACCTCCCAGCATTAACATTGATCCCTCTGGTTTTTCTCATTATATTCTTAAGACTTTTCTGAAGGCATCTTCTTATCCCTACTTTCACTCAAAAACTGGCAGCTACATGAATCATTCACCAACACTTGGCATGTAAAGAGGAAAAAAGGGGAGCTTCTACTTAACTCTTAAATTGTTAGTACATCTTACAGCTGTCTGAAAAGCTGAAGAATCCTTTAGTCTAGGTTAAAACATCTGCTTACTCATTTTGAAATGAACCTGTTTTACCAGTCATCAGTCCAACTGTTTTAGTGGATTAGGAACACACTAAATGAAAGACGATATTTGGCTTCTCTATAAGCAAGTTATTTCTCTGTTCAAGATATATTTAGGGGAAAAAAAACAGATTTTTCTAATTGCTATTTTTGTCCTAATTAAAAAAATTATTTCCATTTTGGAAACTCTAGGTAATAAAACTAAAAGAGAAATACACAGAATACTTGAGCAATTCAAGCCCCACAATACTACATAACACACAAGATACAGAGATGGGAAGAACCAGTTTTGCTTTTTACAAACATTTTGACTTTGCCAATAAAACTTGAGATTCTGCTTTTAAAAGAACTAACACAGCAACAATTAATTCAAATGGTTTATGTTATTCCATCTTATGAAAAAAATTATTTCCTACATTTATATCTTCATTCTTTTTAGCCTAATCTCTCTCTTCTATAAAAATCTGTTTCACCTAAAGTTTACTATCCCTACATGTCTTTCTGCAGCATTTGTTATCAAGAGCTAAGTCTTATTTACCTACCCTTTATGGACTACCTAAGATTATCCCATGAAGGAGAAAGCAAACACTCCTCCTGCCCCTGGTTCCCAGGTGCAGGTAACTTTGAACTCTTAATTCCTTGGCAGTCACAATGGCCTTGTACACTAGCCATCCTTTTTTCTTTTTTTTTTTTTGCGGTGCATGGGCCTCTCACTGTTGTGGCCTCTCCCATTGCGGAGCACAGGTTCCGGACGCGCAGGCTCAGCCGCCATGGCTCACAGGCCCAGCTACTCCGCGGCACGTGGGATCTTTCCGGACCGGGGCACAAACCCGTGTCCCCTGCATTGGCAGGCGGACTCTCAACCACTGTGCCACCAGGGAAGCCCACTAGCCATCTTTTAATGCCATTAAATTACTTAACAGAGATCTCTAACCCTAACTGAAATTTGCATCTTTTCCTTTTTTTTTTCTTGGCCGGGATATGTGGCTGCGGGACAGTTCCCTGACCAGGGATTGAATGCGGCTCCTCGGCTGTGAAAGCATGGAGTCCTAACCGCTGGACCACAAGGGAATTCCCGAAATTTGCATCTTTTCTATGCAATTAGTTCCGTGTATCTTACCTATTCCAAAGAATATATTAAAAGCAAAAGTCCTTAATGTTCGGGGATTAATTCTTGGGATACTCTAGAAATGGGTAAAACATTTTGGAAACACAGCATACTGTAGCCTACCTACTCTTACGGGTTCACAACACACATCAGATACTAGGACTGAAGTTCCTCAAGAAAGAAACTAGTTTCTTTTTTGTTTCACCTAGCGTATCTCAGGATTATGCAAATCTAGAAGGCTTCTGCAAAACACAACACTATGAGCTGCTATATGGACAAGCCAACAGGTCCTGAATTCTGAGACCATTTAAGAGTGGAATAATGATCTACTGGCTCCCCTAGTACTACTCAAATGTGGCATGTAGCAGCTGGGCCTCTCACTGCCATCTTACAACCTGGCTATAGGTTTTATAGAGTTGTGTCTGGTCAGCTCTGGGAGAAGAGTCAATACTCATAGGGAATTTAACCATGACTCATATATTTCTAATTCTACTGCTAGTGTCCCAAAGTCCCCTAAACATTAAGGCTATGATGGGAATTAAAGACTGACACATTAATTTATAGCCCAGTGAACGTAATTTTGAGATAACAGCAAAAGAAAAAGTATCTTATAACTGGAAGGAAATGTTAATTTACAACATTTTGAGTATATTCAATATCTGACTCTTCCACCACTTCAAAACACCAATGTCCATTTTTAACACGATACCTCAGTTCAAACTCTCAGATATTAGAGGCAAAGGCTAAATTTCAAGTTAGCTAATTCTTGATTATCTATGGCAAACCTAGACTAAATTCTCTCCCATCCTCACTGGACTACCTCCCCACCTCATTTAGTTGTATTAAAAAGTTGTAAACTGTGTAATTCTAAAGGCAAAAATAGTGACTTTTGGAATTCTATTTCAACTGCTCTCTTCTATTGCCCTATTTCCATTAGCAAATTCTCCATCTCTGCATCTTTAAGAGAACTGATGTATAAAAAAAGCAACACAAAACAAAATAAACTTCTAACAAAGATTACTCTTCCAAGTACTACAGGCAGCAGAATTGAACATTTTGCTCAAAACCAATACAACCACACTTACTGACAAATATAAAACACAAACCTTAATAACAGCAATGTGGAAGTTTAGACACGAATTTTAAAAAACAACAGTCTTTTACTCAGACTGTTTAGTAATCAATTTACAAAGCTCTATCATTGACACTTAAGCTCAACAATGTTGGCCTTTCAAGTATAGTGTGTTCTTCAAGCATAGCCCTGCTAACTCTAACTACAAAACAAAATTGGCAGCTTTAGATCAATGTTTGAGAATATCAATAATATTTCTATATTTAAAATTAGTGGGGAAAATGTGATTAGCAATTATAGTAATAAACAAAATGGGATCTAAAGATAGTCAATGATTAAAACAGAAAATAAAGGTTTTCAATAACAGCACTGTAAGATTTTAGTAGTTTGAAATTTCAGTAATTTCAACTCACTGAGAATTTAATGGATGCCTACTCCTGGAATTTACCAATCAAATGAAGTTCAGACTAACCACAGAAACAGCTCAACCAATTACACTTCAGGGTAGAATCCACCTATCAAATCTTCCTCACACATAAAGGAAAAGCTTGGCAACAGCAGCCTTGAAAAATCCTCCAATGGAGTGTATGTAGATTCTGGACCCTCCCCCAAAAGAGATTCCGATTCAGGTCTGTGGAGGTGCCTAGCAATCTGCAGTTTTAATCACCTCTAACCCCAGGATCTGAAGGAGGTGGCAGTCTTACCATACTTTGAGTTACAAGGAATGCCAAACTCGTTAACATTATAGGTTACTTAAGTGAATGATGTTAATTATACCCACATACCTAATCAAAACTCTTACTTGTGGGCATTTCAAGTTTTAATCTTGGCACAGACCACCAGTATTTCAAATAGATAACCACAGCTAAAACAGTACTTCTCAAAGTTCTGACACACTGGAGCTAAGATTAAATTCACTATGTTTCCCATTTAAGTGGCAATCCATACATAATCCCCTTTAGCAAACTACAAGTCTTCCAATTTCTCTTTACAAGCCTAGTATCTTTTTCTCCTTATCGTCAACCTAATCCTAACTACCACTCATGCTTCTTTTACCTCAATGCACAGTTCTTTTATGCTGCCTGTTCCCATCCCAGATATTATGTTCTCTCCACTAGTAACTGCCTCTTCAGGCCCAGGAAGCCATTTATTCTAACATTCCTTTTATATCAGTCACTGTTTGAAACTAATTACCAATTACCTTTAGCCCCATGACTTCTTGATGTCCTGCAGCAACTGTAAGCCAAACCAGAAGGTTCTTTTTCCCTTTAAACACTGCAACATCTAAAATTTTAAAATCCTATGTCTGCTTGTATGACCTTGAGCAACTTAACCTTTCTGACATCTTAACAGTGAAAAAGATAAGACCTACCTCATCCGCTTGTGATGATTAAATTTAACAAGCATATGCAAAGATTTAGAATTGTTCTTGGTACAAAGCAGGA
>NW_006781096.1:168203-170217 GCF_000442215.2 Lipotes vexillifer
AGGAATGGCCAACTCTTAGAGCCTTTCCCACCCGCCATTTTACCTGCAAAGCACCAATAGCTGCACTCTGGAAGCGCAGATCTGTTTTGAAGTCCTGAGCAATTTCCCGCACCAGACGCTGGAAGGGAAGTTTGCGAATCAGAAGTTCAGTGGACTTCTGATAACGTCTAATTTCACGGAGTGCCACGGTACCAGGCCTTTAAAACAAAACACAACAAAGACATGGTTACCAAATACATAAAAAACATAAAAGAGTGGTCATCAGCTTTAAAAAGACGCAGTCACTTTTCAAAAAATAAATCACCCAACTATTCTTCAGCTTCTGTATCAAATTTCACTTATTAATTTATGACCTGAATATTCAAGTCTGTTAAGAGTAACACAACAATCCTTTAAAGCAAAAAGCATGATATTAAAGTAGATTCCTGGCAGGGGGGTTTAATCAAAGTCCCCTTTATTTTCTTCCTCTTTAACATATATATCAGTAACTTGTTATAATTACAACTTGGGAAAGTACTAGGCCACAAATAAAGAGGTCAAAATTGTTCAGACTCTTCTCAATTTGGCAGCACTCTCCTTCCCACTGGCACGCCCAATTTTTCTAAAAGACCTACCAGCACAACCCAATGAGTTTCCTTTAAAAAATACACTTATGGCATTTAAGTTTGATTTCCCAGACTACCTTTGAACACTGCACATCCCTCATGAATGATTAAATGTGAATACTCTTTTATGGTGTATCTTCCATATGGAAATTTTCTTTCTTTCTTTCTTTTTGAAACTAATTTTAAGCAAGAAATTTACCTCAATTACTTCTTCCACTTTTATTTTAGGCTAGCTGTAAAATCATTTGCAGAAGGCACCTAAATACAGACAACTTCTGCCCTCTAATGGCAGATGCCCTTAACAACACTGCTCAGGGTAGTTCAAAACTGTGCTAACAGAAGGAAATAAACCAATTCAAGTAAATGAAGGACTTACCTACAACAAAATGACCCCCAATCTTGATTAAATTACTTTACCAAGAGAAAGAGTATCCTCAAAAATTTATTTAAAAACAACACTTTACTATTTAAAAAATATACATTACACCTAACAGCTAAATAAAATGTTACCCTATCCCATTAACGTTATTAGTGATACAACCTCTCCCTTTGGGCTATGGGCAAGATCATGGCTTCAAAATTAAACATGTTCCCAATAAAACCTAACACTAAAATATATATATATATATTAAAGTATTAGTAAATATTCAAAAGGAAAAATTATTAGTTTCTCTAAAGCAAAAAGTATGTTTATACATCTTTTTATTAAATTATATAGATACTGCTTCGGGAGATAGGCTTTGTCCCATTTTTCCCCTCCTCTTGTTTTAATACCTGTAACGATGAGGTTTCTTCACCCCTCCAGTAGAGGGCGCACTCTTGCGAGCGGCTTTCGTAGCCAGTTGCTTCCTCGGTGCTTTACCACCGGTCGATTTGCGGGCAGTCTGCTTTGTACGAGCCATGGTATAAAGACCTCCTTACTTACCTACCAGCATCAAAACACAAAAATCACCATATGCAAGTACCAAACATACAAGTTTTCCTACCATTACCACCGCCCCCCCCCAAAAATCTGGAAATTATGATCAGTATAAAAAAAATAATGTCTGTAATGTTACATAATTTTAAAGTGTGCAGATTACGTCTACCACCCAAATATGACTTCCTGAAACAAACTGTAGTACTAGAAAATTGTTAGCGTTAACACCAATCATCTCTCAAAAATGCCAAATCTGAGCGATAAACGGCAAAACAAAAAGACCCCTGACAGCCTTCACTTCAGTTTCTTTAATTAAAGTAGAAATTAGAAATGTCTGTAAATATTCGATCCACTAACAAGTCAAAAGAACGAAGCCACAAACCACAGAAAGGTCGAGTCAAATTACAGCAAAAAAGGTTTTGGTCACCCCCCCGCCGCCCCCCCTTTACGCCTGGCAGTTAATAGACTGCTGTAAATATCTGAAAACATT
>NW_006781096.1:170335-171589 GCF_000442215.2 Lipotes vexillifer
CATCTCTACAGTTCTGTTGACAAAAAGGCGTCTCAAAAAACAAGAGAGGAACAGCAGCTACCACCAGAGAGCATTCTACAAAGCACCGTCCTGGCGTCCAGTCCTCATAAGCTTCGCAGTGAAATTAAAAAAAAAAGTGCCCCGCACCCAGGCTTTAATTAACGCACGGGACCGGCCGACCAGTCCACCCCAAGCACCACATAAACTTTTGGTTTCGCCTCCTCCGGCCCCTCGGCACAGGGTCCCCCAGCCTGCCCGCCTCGCTCCCAGCGTCTCGCGCAGGCACAAACTCGGCTCCCAGACCAGAACAAAATGGAAACAATCGCAAAACGTATCCGATTCCCTACCAAAGAGACAAAACACCAAATCACTCGAAAATAGCCCGATCCCCTGCCACGTGCCGCCCTCCAAAATGCAAAAGTTTTTTTTGTGCATTTCAAATGCATCAAGTTTCCGCTTCTCTAAAAAAGGAGAAAAAAATGTTTCTCTTTAAAAAATTTTCCTCCTTTTTCAAATGGGGAAGAGAGAAACGGGGGAAAAAATATGGTCGGTGACCAGAGAAGAGAGACAAGATGGTGAAGCTTAGCAACAACTGTGGGGAGGCAGCAAAAAGCGAGTTACCCCAGGGTGAGAAGCAGCGGCGATTTCCACCCTTTTCCCGCTCGAAAACTGGGGTCCGGGGTCCGGGGGCGGTAGTTAAGAGGCCCGCGCGGGTCGTGGTGAAGGTCTGGGGTCCCGGGAAGGGGCGGCGGGCGGGATTTCACCGAAGAAAGAGGAGCCAGGGGCGCGGGGAGGGAGAGCAGGCTCGGCGACGCGGCGGTTGCTGCTGTTGGGCTGAGGCGGCGAGAGACTGGGGAGCCGCCGGAGCCGCCGTCGCCTGAAGGGTGCGGGAAACTCGCTCCTCATCTCCATTTCTGGGCCAAAAAGTTTGTGGGCCAAGCCGGAGGGACCGTGGGTCCCCCCACCGCACCGCTGGGGCCCGGCCCGGGGTTGACGGCAAGCGGGGCTCGGTTCCGGGGAAGAGGGCAGACGGGGAAACTTACCCCCCTTCTCCTTCGGCTGGAGCTCAGCGAGCTAGAGGCGGCGCTGGCGTCGGAGAGCGACAGCGGCGCGGCGGCGGCAGCGAACACAATTGAAAGATGGCTGACACCGAGGCTATCCCCCAACACACGCCGCCCCGCCCCCGCGCCGCGCGCCAACCAATCACACACAATGGAGGGAAGGCTCGGCCCCGCCCCGCCCCCTCGCTCGCGC
>NW_006781096.1:171602-195640 GCF_000442215.2 Lipotes vexillifer
GCGCGCTCGCCCCTCCCCCGCGCGCCGCCCGCTCCCTCCTCCCGGCCGCCTCGCGCAGTGTGTGTACAAACACAAAAGACACGCCGAAGGGCCGCCGGCTCCGGCCGAGACGGCCGCCTGCCCGCCCCCGTTTTAACTCCGGCTCTCCGGCCCCGCACTCCCACCCTGCTCCGTGCGCACACGTCTTGGAACTCGGGAAGCCCGGGTTTGGGGCGCCGAGGGGGAAGTGAGGGGGGAGGGGCGGGCGGGAGGAGGCGCGGTCGGTGAACACCCGGCCTGCGGGCGTCTCAGGCCGCGGCGGGGAGGGCGAGGGAGGGGGCGCCCCGCTCCGGCGCGGGCCCAGGCGCGCGTCCCCGAGGCGCCCCGGGCGGCGTGGGGGCGGGGAGGAGGGCACCGGTGGCCGGGTCGGTGCACCCCAGGTGAAAACACTACCCAACAGGAAGCTTGCAAATAGCAGCCTAGCGTCCCGCGTCCACTTTCGGATGGGGCTGCTCTAGCCGCTGGCAGGGCTGCCGGACTGCAGTCTTCACGCTCTCTCTCTGGGCCAGGTGCGGCCGGCCCGCCCGCAGACAACTTTAGTCACTCAACACACCGGCCCGGGCCGTGGCGGGCCCCGCGATGCGGGCTGTAGGCAGTCCGCAAGGGCTCTGCCACCTAGGACGCCCGGGCCCGCGCAGGTGGCATCTCCAGGGCAGAGGGGCCGGGGCTCGCCTTCTTCCGGGGCCGGGATGCCTGATGCAAGATGGCTGTATTTTGTAAGCCTCTAAAACAATGTGTGGAATACACAGCTAACTGCACCAGAGCCTGACTACCAGTCCTGGCAGCTTGTCCTACTAGCAAGTTCGGCCTTTTAACCTTTTCAGTATTCGGTAGAATTGCCAAATACTGGATAGTCAAGTGTTGTCAGCAGCTTCTGCATAGTTTAGATGCAGCGGAAAACGGCAGAAATAAGGAAAACGTGGTTTGGGGATTATCACATTTATCCATTTTGCAGTTCTCAGTAGCATAGGAAACAGACTTCAGGTTCAAGTCATCCACATTGTCAGCTCATTGGCCTTAGAATATCTGTACCGTCCCTAGATGGTTTTGACAGCACTCGCAACTATGTGTGAGGGTTTTCAATAGAAGTGTCATGAAGACATCCCGTAGGATAGTGAAGGAGATAAATTTCATAGATGGAGGGCATAACTACTATTGGTAGTCTGAAGATCTTATAAAGCATCTTAGTCATAAACAGTATCCTGAAACGGATATATGGAAATCAGATATGAGAGATTATCCTGAAACGGATATATGGAAATCAGATATGAGAGAGGGAGTAGATTTGTCCAAGGACACTTGAGTGATGAAGAAACCCAAAAAAATCCAGGCCTCTTGTTTCATTATTATTTAATGAATGTTAAGTGTGTGTGGTTGCAATGCAATCTGCAAGCCTATCCTAAAAGCACGTATGCAAAAAAGCTTAGGCTGAGCTGCCAGCGAAGACTTCCTATAATTCGGGCCAAGAAGAGGTTTCTTTGCTTGTTTTTTGTTTTGTTTTGAGGAAACCAAAATATTTGTTGGGTTTTTTTTCCAGGAGTTTTCCAGGAAGGCTGTTATACATCAATTAAATTCATCATATCTTCAAGAAATGTTAAATGACACTGGTAATGTTCTCTTTATATGCTAGATTTTTTCCATAGCTTCTATTTTTTGTCTTCAAAATATTTCTAAGGACAGGAAAGACTATTTTTGGTGAAATAGTTCTGATCTTGGATTATCTGAACCTACTCAGCTGTCCATCTGTAAAATAGGAGTGATATTTATCTGTGTGAAGATAGGCCACAAGTTTTTTCTAGTTGTAGGATCAAGTACGTTTAGCACCTAGGTAGGTGCCTGGTTACCTACCTAGTGGCTTCTGTAAGTTTTCTCACTGAGTGAATATTTATTGGGTGCTAAGTGTGCTTGGCACAGTTCTGGGTGCTGGAAGACAGCAGTGAACAACACAAGCCCTCATGGGGCTTATGATCTCTAGAAGTATTGCTTTGCACAGGGAAGTAGGACTTGGAAGAGGGAAGGAAAGAGGTCCTTTGGAGTCCTAAGGTTGGCAAAAACTGTAGCTGAGGGAAGAAGAGGACTTTAGAGTCAGATGATGGGGGAAGGAAAGCTGTCAGGGCAAAAAGGGCTTCTAAAGGGGGTACCAGGGTCAATCCTGAATTGGCTCTACTTCTAGAACTCTTGGGCTAATAATGGCTTCAAAATTTGGAGTTTAAAAAACAATGGAGGGGGCTTCCTTGGTGGCGCAGTGGTTGAGAGTCCGCCTGCCGATGCAGGGGACACGGGTTCGTGCCCCGGTCCGGGAGGATCCCACATGCCGTGGAGCGGCTGGGCCCGTGAGCCGTGGCCGCTGAGCCTGCACGTCCGGAGCCTGTGCTCCGCAACGGGAGAGGCCACAGCAGTGAGAGGCCCGCGTAACGCAAACAAACAAACAAACAACAATGGAGGGACTTCCCTGGTGGTCCAGTGGTTAAGCCTCCATGCTCCCAATGCAGGGGGCCCGGGTTCGATCCCTGGTCAGGGAACTAGATCCTGCATGCTGCAACTAAAGATCCCACATGCTGCAACTAAGACCCAGTGCAGCCAAATGAATTTAAAAAAAAAAAAAGGAAAACAAAAAACAGTGGAGAGGAGGGGAGCAAAAGCTTTTAAGTTAAAACATTTTCCCTAGAGTAGAAAGCATATGGTCACTAATTCAGATTTGTTTATGAGTAAAAGTTTAAAGAGTAGAATGGAAAGGACTTTAAAAACACCACTATTGATATCTGTTTAGCTCGTGAGTCAGTCCAATGCAAAGATTACTGCCTCAAGGAGCTGTTGCTTCTGGCCACTCGGTTGCCGTACCCATGCACACTTTATCACATCACACTTCCTCTTTATCACATTGATTTAAATCTGTCATATTTGTTTACTTGCTTGTTATCTGTCTCTTCCCCAGAGAATGTCAACTCTAGGACAGCAGTGGTCTTATCTCTTTCTTTCCACTGCACTAGCACTGCCACCTCTACTCCACTCCCCCCTCAGTGTGGGGCTGTCACCATTTGTTGAATATTAGGTGATCTCATCCAGTGCCATGGAATTGTCAGACATACACAAAAGGAGAGTAGTATGATGAACCTCTAGGTACCCATCAGCTAGCTTCAAAGATGATCTGCTCATGCCCAATCTTGTGTTTCATCTACGCCTGTACTCATTCTTCCTACCTCCCCCTACTCAAATGATTTTGAAGCAAATTGCAGGCTTTACATCATTTTACCTGTAGATATTTCAGTATGTATTGTAATCATTGATTAATGATTCATATGCCCATTAAATCTCTTATCGTCTATGATTCTATTTGCCCTTTGTTGAAAACTATGTCCTGAGACTTTGGATCCCAGTGTCCTCTTTCCATAACTTTCCCTCCTTCAGTGTTGCCCAGTAAATGGCATTATGATTTACTTAACTGCTTAAACCAAAAAGTGTAAGCATCCTACTTAAGCCTCCCTTTCTTTCACTCCCATAGTCCTACTGGTCCTACCTCTGAAAAGCTTCTCAGAATGACCTACTCCTTTCCTCCTCTCCTCACCTCTCACCTGGCCCCCAGTTACTTCTTATATGACCTTTCTCTTTCCACTCTTGCACCTCTGTATTCCATTCTCTACACTGCATGCAGAGTTTAGATTTATAGAATGGAAATCAGATTAAGTCACACCCTTGTGTAAATGCATTCAGAGGCCTCCCACTGCTTTTGGTTAAATGCAGGGCCTAACATCACTTCTGCCCTCTCCAGTGGTATTCTGCTCCAGCCCTGCTACCTTACCTTTCAAGCTGTTCCCTCCTGAAGGTCATTTCACTGTGTTTCACAGCTTGAATGCTCTCCCCAAGCTTTTCACAGGGCTGGCTCCCTCATCTTCTAAGGCAACTTTTCCATGTCTCTTAGAAAAAGATCCTCTTTGTACGGTACACTGAGGAAAAGTGAAGGGGATTTGGAGCGATTCAAATAGAACTTGATTAAAACTTGCGTTATACATTTTTATATTATATAATCACTATGAAAGAAAATAATTACATTTTAAAGAAGATAATACATATCAAACTTGTGTAAAACTCCCAAATAAAATGTTTTCAAAGTTTTTAATGGGAAATGTTGAGCTTACATCCATGAGCATAATTTTTTGTATCAGGTTTTATACTTGAAATGGCCACATGCCATTCCTGATCAAGATTTTAGGATGAAGAGCTGTCCAAATTCTTGATGATCTTACTGAAAAACTTCAAAATAATTGTTTTCAGTCATTCAAAAAAGTGTAACTGTTGAAGTTATATATTTAAAATTCTTGCCTTTCTTTCATTGACAAATGTAAACTTGGAATTTCTTGTGAATGGATTTTGAATCTAATTAAACTTTTTAAAGGTCAAGTATTTTAAAATTATGATACAGCTCAAATTTGCAAAATGCACATGTTGCTAAGCAGTCACCCTGTAGGTGCCTTGGTCACCACCAAAAAGAGTCTAAAATAGTGAGAAGTACCTGGTAGGAGGACAGAAGTTCAAATCTGCACCAGCAGCCCTGTTCAGCCTCCTTGTCCCCAGCCCCGACTGGCTGCATTTTGGGCTACACCAACGCTCCCTGGGCACCTGGCATGGTATTCCTCTGTCTCCTTGTCCATGATGGGCAGTGTTCCCTGCTGCAGAACTAAAGCAAGCATGAGGGGTTAGAGCACCTCCTGGGCTGTGCTCAGCATATCACATGGAACAGTGGGTCGTGGGCACCGCTTATCTGCTCAGCTCTGTGCCAACCATGGGGCACAGGTCAGACCCATGCCTCTCAGGCTGCCCTCCAAGGAGCCTCGGAAGGGGCTGCTCATAGCCAGGAGCCCTGGGCCATAGGGCTGAGAGGACCTATCTCCTGGTACCTACGTAGCCCAAAGTGAAGACCACTGGATGACTCTGAGGTCTCAGTTCAATGTCACCCCTCAGAGAGCCACCCTGTCTTCCTTGAGTCCCTGGCTTCCTTGCCCCCCACCCCTCATGTTATACTCGGTCACATTTCCATGCTTTTTTCCATCAGCAGTTCTCACAACCTGATGTTTTGATTCATTTGCTGATTAGTGGTCTCCCCAACTAGACTGTAAACTTGCTGAGAGCAAGGGCCTTGATATTTTATACACTGTTCTGTCCCTGTCAACTTGCATAGTACCCAGTCCATGCTGGACACTTAATAACTATTTGATGGATAAATATAAACAAAAAGTGACCATAGTTTATAGAGTTTCATAACCAATTTTTAAATGTATTTTGTTTGCAGGATATTCACATCTGAAAAAATGTACCTCTTAGAGTCAATGAGCTATGATATCTTTCTCCGTATTCTCATCAGTGTAAGGAAGGTAAATATTTTTCTCATGGTGAAGTTGTGAGGATGAATTGTGCTTTTGACCAGGGCTAACTGTCACTATTAATGTTTTATAAATTTTGAACACTCATTAAATGGCTAATGGCATCTATTCTTATCATTATTTTCTGCTCACCAAGCAGCCTTGGGATTGTAGTTGGGCTCCTATGTAGATTGGAGGTGCCCTCCCCAGTATCCTGGAGACCGTCACATTTCTTTGTAAATGAATAAATGGGTGTCCCAGTTCTACATCAGTCTTGGTGAAGTGAGTTGGTGTAGGTCTGCCCTGACGAAGGACGGCCAAGAGGTTAAGTGGTTTCTAAGACCACAAGGCCCAGAGCCAGGCCTTTGAACCATTGTGAATTCATACATATAAATGGCACCTGGTGAAGCTTGTTGGACATTAGACAGCCTTTGAGACACTCCCCAACCCCTTCCTTCAAACTCCAACATTCTAATATAATAATCTTGACACTTGCTAAGTGTTAATAAACAGGTGAGAAAATTCTATTTCATAAAAAAGCCTTTAAAGAAAAGAGGATTCTCTCTTTTTAAAAAATCCCCCCTTTTCCAAGAACTGGATTAATTGTCCAAGTTCAAAGAAAAGTAAGGTTCAAGAAGTATACTGCCTTTGGGACTTCCCCAGTGACGCAGTGGTTAAAAATCTGCCTGCCAATGCAGGGGACACAGGTTTGATCCCTGGTCCGGGAAGATCCCACATGCTGGGGAGCAGCTAAGCCCATGCGCCACAACTCCTGAAGCCCGCGCACCTACAGCCCGTGCTCCGCAACAAGAGAAGCCACCGCAGTGAGAAGCCTGTGTGCATCACAATGTAGAGTAGCCCCTGCTCGGCGCAACTAGAGAAAGCCCATGTGCAGCAACAAAGACCCAACGAAGCCAAAAAAAAAAAAAAAGTACTACCTTCTCCTCTGGGAAAAAGAGGAGTTATGCTTCCTTTGACAGACAGAATATTCTACTCTGCAGAGCTTGCCTGTCAGAAGAACAAGGACTTGAATTACCAGGGAGCCCTGAACTGCCTGGTACCATTTTTTAATGGTTCAAGCAGTGGTGTTCCCCTTTTCTAGTATCAAAAAAAGAGTAAATTCTTTCTTCTATAATCCCCTTTCTCACTCCTAGCATTTATAAGAATACCTCAAATACCAGACAAGTTAACTTATCCCTAGTATATTAAGATTTTTTTCTTTTTAATAGACTATTTTTTCCGAATTATATTAAAATTTAAATTATGGAACACATGGGGACTTCCCTGGTGATCCAGTGGCTAAGACTTCACGCTTCCAATGCAGTGGGTTCGGCTTCGATCCCTGGTCAGGGAACTAGATCCCATATGCCGCAACTAAGTGCACACTGCAACTAAAGATCCTGCGTACCACGACTAAAAAGACCCTGCACGTGGCAACGAAGATCCCACATGGCACAACTAAGACCCAACACAGCCAAATAAATAAATAAATATTTTTTAAAAATTATGGAACGTATGTTATCAAACCTTAAGTATGAAGTCTTTACCTGGAAAGGAAAATTTCTAAGTCACCTCAGTCAAAAAATCCATGCACCTCCGCTGTATTCTTTGATGGCTTGTCCTACCCTAGGCTGGAATGAGAGACCTTAGGGCTCATATGGCTCCCTTTTGAGACAGTAAGTTTCCCTAACACCACTTCCAACACTGACATCCACCAACAGCAAGACCCATCCTGGACACACTGTCGCCTCATAGAGGGAACTCTTTCTACTCAAGCTCAGCTCGGCTAGGGTTTCCAGATAAAATGGTGCCTGGGACATATTTATACTAAACAATATTTTGTTGTTTTTCTGAAATTCAAATTTAACTGGGCATCCTGTATTTTTATTTCCTAAGTCTAACAGCCCTTACCCATGGTAAGGGGATATTCCTCTCAACTTTCCATGACCCCAGCTCCCATTGCTCAAGCTTCTCTAAGCTTCTCTAGCAACTGAATCTGGCTTCCTTTCATGGGCTGGCAGGGCTGGTGTCTGCTGGCACTCTTGCCACACCCATCTTACCCTTTCTAGAAAGCAAAGTGTTCCATGTAAGATCTCCACACTCAAGGAGTTTCCAGGCCCTCTCAGGTCTCTTCTGGGGCCTTTAGAACCCTCCACCGTCATGGTGAAGTGCCGTAATAGCTGAGGGTATTACTCTGTTCCCCCTCCTAAATATTCTGCCAAGAAACTACCCCAGGAAGCAGTCTGGAGTCCTTGTCACATCCTGTCAGTGCTGTGAGGTTTGACAGTGCTATCTGAGTTCAATTCCTACTTAGTCCTTCCCCCAGCAGAACCTACCCAATGATGACTGACACCCATGGCACAGCCAGGATCAAAGGAGACCAAGTAGGAAGGGAGGGGACTTTGGAGGCAAACAGGACTGAGTTTGAATCCTAGCTCTGCCACTAATCAACGGAGCGTTAACATTTCTGGGTCTCAGTTTCCTCATCTGTAAAATGAGCAAAATTACCTTAAAGTGTAATAATAATCCTACCTTGCCAGGTCACTAAGGATCAGAAAGAATAAATACAGAGCACCTGACACAGAGTATGGGCTCCACAAATGACCATCATTGTGTCAAACCTGTCTTTACTGCTTTCAGAAGGTGTGATCTACTATGTATCATTGCAATTTAAAGTAGCTGTGTTAATAGTTCCCAGACACGTGGGCAAACTGTAACCTTTTCTGAAGCATGAAGGTGCAGGTTAGCTTGAGAGAATTTGTCATGCTTTGTTTAGCTTCAGTCCCCTGCTAGGTGGCTAGTCAGCGGCCCCCCCAGGACATAGTATGGGCCCAGTACTTCTACAGAAGGTTTAGGAAGAAGCTTAATTAAACAATAACCACATTATTAGAAGCCCCACAATGTCCCCCAGTCTCTGAGGTGGAACAGTAATTGCAGAATCAGGAGGGAGGAAGATCTTTCTATGCTGGATCCATAGGAGTGTTAACATCTCGGAGAGAGAGACAGGGGGAGAGACTGACTCTGTCTAGGTGATGTTTTGGCCTGTGAGTAGTGCCCTTCCCTGGATATTCTCTCTGATGACCCTTGGGGGTCAAGAATGACACCCTGCTGCTACTCCCCTTATTCTATGGAGGAGGCTCTCCCTGACTTTATATATGACTCAGTTGTCTTGGAATGATGTTTATGTTTCCTCCCCGAGCGATCAGCTTTTCCTCGCCTCTGGGTTGTCTTGAACACCAAAAGTAGCTTCTTTTCACCTAGTTACCAGGATTCACAGATGCGAGATCTGTTGTCATTTCAGAAGCAAAGTTTCTCTCCCTATAGGTGCCTTAAACTTATTAGGAGATGAAGAAACCCCAACACATTAAACATGGTTTATACAAAGATTATTAAAAATCTTTTATATGCACTATTGCCCCCTACAAATTTTCATGCGTGGGCATAGACTCCCTCCATTTCCTAATCGGACCAGTGCTGGGAAAATTTAGAAGTTATATATGTGCCAGGAAATGGGAAAAGAAAATTGAAAAACATTGACTTAAATAATTCTGGTTAAAAAATAGTAGGTATTTGGACTGAATCGATGTTCTTTTTCTTACTTCATTGCAGTATATGCTTTCCAGATTTTTATTTTTATAGTGAGACTGTATTACTTCTATAGTTAGAAAAAATGGAAGTGCAAAAACTGGGAAAAGGCACCCACGGCTCCTGACAGAGTGACTGGGAATGGCAGACACAGAAAAATGGCTCTGCTCCGGGGTTTGCCTCTTACAAATGTGTGGCCAGGCTCTGCCCACAGATCTGAACAGCATCTGCTAGCTGCTCACTAGGTGTGAACAAGGGCAATTTGGGTCGGTTCAACAAGCATCTCTTGAGTGCCCACTGTGTGCCTGGCACTATGCTAGGCACTTGCTACAAAGGCAAAAAGATAGCCCTTGTCCTATTGAGAAAGGGATCATCTCAACATGGTGTGATGTGTTCTCCATTCGAGGCATTTCAGGAGTTCTGTGGGAGCAGTAAGGAAACCTCAGGGTCAGGGAGCATTTGGGAAGTGGCGACACTTAAACTTTCTTTAAAATATTTTCAACATTTTAAAATATTTAAAATATTTTCTTATAAGGAAGAAAATCATTACAGATAACTACTTCTAACAGTTTGTATTTTCAAATATTTTGACTTCTTTCTATACATCAACATGTATAAACATGATATTCATATGCAAACTTTTCTTTTGGCATTTTTTTACAAAAAATAGGAATTAGCCCTGAAGAATGAGTAGGAATAGAGCAGGTGAAGAGGAGATGGAAGGGTGTTCCAAGTAGAGGGAATAACGTGAGTAAAGGTAGTGAGGCAAGCATTTTCATAAAACCTGGACACATATATCAAGACAGGAAGTCTCAGGAGAGGAGGCTGGAAAATGACCAAAGACTTGGTCCTACATGGCCTTGTCTGTCAGCCCAAGACACTTGGGCTGTGGGGAGGGTTAGGGAAGAGACTTGATCAGGTTTTCTTGTATGAATATCATGTTGGCAGCAGGGTGAGTGGTGAGTTTGAGAGGGTTAAGACTGAAGGCAAAGAATTTGCAACAATATGGATGGACTTTGAGGGTGTTAGGCTAAGTGAGGTAAATCAGACAGAGGAAAAAAAATACTGTATGATCTCACATATGTGGAATCTAAAAAGAAAACCCCCAAACCCCAAACCCCAAACCCCCAAACCAAGCTCCTATGTACAGAGGACAGACTGGTGGTTGTCAGAGGTGAGGCATGGGTTGTTGGAGGCATGGTGTGTGTGTGTGGGGTGGGTGAAATGGGTGAAGGGGGTCACAACTTCCAGTTATAAATAAGTTATGGGGATATAATGTATAACATGGTGGCTGTAGTTAAACGTACTGTACTGCACATGTGAAGTTGCTAAGAGTACATCTTGAATGCTCTCATCACAAGAAACAAAGTTTTGTAACTATGTGTGGTGACAGGTATTAAGTAGACTTATTGTGGTGATCAGTTTGCACTATGCTGCTTCCCCTTGAATTACACGGGGTTGGACTGCACGGGTCTACTTATAGGCGGAATTTTTCAATAGTAAATACTATAGTACAAAAACAACCTCAGTTGGTTGAATCCGCGAATGTGCAGTTGTGGATACGGAGGGCCGATTGTAAAGTTCTACACTGATCTTTGAATGCCGGGGTGTGTTACCCCTAACCCCTGAGTTGTTCAAGGATCGACAGGATATAAATATCGAATCATTATATTATACACCTAAAAGTAATACAATGTAGTATGTCAATTATACCCCAATTTAAAAAATGTATCTCTATTCAACAAGTATAATTGAGCATCTACGAAGTACCAGATACTTAAAAAAAAAAAAAAAAAAAAAAACTGAAGGAAAAAAAACTCAAGAGTATAATTGAGCATCTACGAAGTACCAGATACTTAAAAAAAAAAAAAAAAAAAAGACTGAAGGTAAAGAAACTCATGAGGAGACCTCAGGAATGCATATTTATTATTATTATTATCATCTTTGGCCACACTGCATGGCTTGCAGGATCTTAGTTCCCCGACCTGGGATTGAACCCAAGCCCTTAGCAGTGAAAGTGTGGAGTCCTAACCACTGGACTGCCAGGAAATTCCCAGGAATGCATATTTTTTATACTTAAAGATATAGTCAATTTCACCTCCCTAATCAAGAGGAATTTAGCTTTTTAGCAAAAATAGTTTAATGATTTGATTGTATCAGAGTCTAAGGGATTAAACATCCCTGCTTATCCTGTGCTTTCATCTGATGGGCTCCATCATCATCATCATCATGTAAAACAATAATAATAAACATAGATAATATTTATTGAGCATTTGTGGTATGTCAGGCACTGTGCTGAGTACATTAGATATGTTTTCTCAAATAATAATAAGTATATATTATTCTGCCCCATTTACAGATGAGGAAACAGGCTAAGGAAGCAGGACTAGAAAGTTACAGATCTGGGAGCCCATGCTCTCCTGCCCACATGATTTGCAAACTTTTATTTGACTAAGATTAGTCACAGTTATCGGAAATTTACCTTGAAAATCTTTCAAATGGCCACATTTCATAATATTTTTACCTACTAAGAACTGGTCAGTTTTTCTAGGGTGTCATGCAGATATACTAAGAACCTCACAATAAGTTGCTAAAATCCAGAAGGTAAACCATAATGCTTACTATTAAAAGCTGCAGTAATTTTCAGAGAGATTAGCATCTAAATACAAGAGTCATCCAGTAAAGAGGGTGAATATCAACCATTGGCCATGTATCGGCAGTTAGCCTATTAGCCTAGTACTTTAAATACCCTTCTATCATTTTAGAGGTGCAGTGCCTGAGCCTGGGGAGCCCCAGCCAAGAAGCCCCAGCTCAGTCACTCTGCACCCCTGAAATATGGTTTTCAGAGCTGCCAAGTGAGGCTGAAGGGCCGGCACATTGGATCCAAGCCCATTAAATGGACAAAACCAATGTGAAGGGCCTGGTTCTTTGTAGGTACCCTGTAAATACTATTTTCCCCATCCCTTGTCAATGAATTGCTGTTTAGTTGTATCCAGCCACCATTTATTGTTGTATTAGAAAATAATAGAGTCGTTCCCATATATTACATCCATAAGTAGCGTTGAAAAGACCAGTGTGTGGCAACAATGCTTTCCAAGGTATTTACATAGAAATCAGACCCTTTGTATGAGGCAGTGTGCCTGGAGCTGTTTGGAGTTTGGCTTCAGACTCAAATCTACCAAAAGACTTTTCTTCTGAAAAAGCTCCCCTAATTGGGATTGCTGCATGCTGTTTATTTGCCTGCCATAGTTTTATTTCCTAGCAGTCCTCGGACACATCATTGGAAATTGTGGTTTAGAGCATCATTTAAGTGCTTTTTATTTTTTCCTACTCATCTGTCAGTTTACCATCGTCAGTATATCATCTGTTTATAATCCATTTTGTACCTGTACTTTCCCTTCTAAAACAGGGGACCGTTACTCAATGAAACTATCATGAGAATCGTTCCAAAACTTCACCTCAACACGTCGGTTTGTTGGTGGTGATGACGTGGAACAGACACCCTCATGCATTGCTGATGGTTGTGTATGTTAGCTCAACTCTTTGGGGAAGCAATTTGCAGTATGTATTGAGAGTCATTAGCATATTCATACTCTGAGCCTGGAATTCAACTTGTAAAAACTAAACTAAAGAAAAATTAAAAATATAGAAAATGTATTACAATGGTATATATTGTGGATTTATTAACATTAGTGAAATTATAAACAAATATAAATATGATTAATGTATTTTAGTAATCTTCTGAATGAAATATTACCCTTTCATTAAAATGCATGCTTTAAAAATGTTTATTAGCAATGTTTTTTAAAAAAATGTAATGTTGGTTGGATAAATCAGAATATAAAATTGTGTATTTATTTTGGTAATATGCTGGGAAATTATACACTGGTATATATAACTATACAGCACGATGGTGGTATTGTGGGTGCTATGTTTTTCTTCCTAGTTTTGCAGAATTTTAATAATATGATTATATTATTTTTATAGTGGAAAGGTTTTTAATAAAAAACTCTTATAAGTACAATTAGAACCATATGACATTATGATGAGAATTTTTAGAACTAAAAACCCCAGGATACATGGCCTGACTTATGGTCTGGCAACAGGACACAGGATTTGAAATTGGAATATTCCTGCAGATCCAGGACACGTATGTACATGTAAACTGGCAGTGATGTCTGTAAGCCAAAAGTGAATCAGGTGACAGGGCTTTTGGAGGGAAGCCCTCCAGGCACTATATTGTCAGTGACTCAAGGCCACCCATGGTGCCTTAGTCCCAGGGTGGTGCAAGCTGTCAGGGGACCAAATAAAATCGATACCCTCCTGTGGCTAAAACAATGAATCTTTTGAGCAATTGTCCTGTTCCAGAAACTTCTCTGTTGGTGGTGTCATCATTCTATACAAAAGCAAGTCCTAACTAACATAAACACTGGTACAGAAGCATTACAATGCCTTACCCATAATTTAGAAGCCTTTTGGTGGAATTCAGATAATGACATTCTGCTACTTTTCCCCTCTCCCAGCGCATTCACCGAGTTTGTCCTGGAAAAGAGCCTTCCTCCTAGCCCCTGCGTTAGGCAGCGCATTCAGGATGGTGCCTGGAGACTACACCAGATGCTCATTGCCATGGCTGCTTTCTGCTCTCCCCCGCCCCACCCCTCTCTTTCTCTCTCTTTCTCTCGCGCTCTCTCTCTCTCTCTCACTACTGTTACATACACTCCAAATTAAGTTTTCATAAAAAGGAATTGCTGAATGTCCTGAAGACTGATTCAGTCATTTGTTCATTTATTAAAGGATTAATTTAAATGGGCATAATTTATTACATACTGGAATTAAAGACTACAGAAAAACATCCCTTCCCCTCCCCCTCAGTTTATAGGTTAAATCAGAGTCACAGAAACTGCTGGGGAAAGGGGGGCAGGGTAGGGGTGTCTGTGTGCTTAGGACACTGATCCCACGAGCCCATGTAGAAAGGGCTCAGACAGGGAGCTGCCTGCAGAGAGTGGGCCTCAGGGTTGTGCCTGAGGAAGGCCTTTGGAGGGCTGGTGACTTACTCTTAGTGCTGAGATTAGCTGGAAATTTAGAGGGAGATTCAGAAAGGGGAAGGAGAAGACACTGAGGACAAATGTCACATACTAGTCAATATTGTTTGCTAAGTGAGGGAACAGTAGGACTTTCGCTTTTTCTTCCTTGGTCCGCCTCTGGATTTCTCCTTAGGGTGGTTCTGCTAATAGAAAAGTGTTCATGGCCACCTGCCTAGGAGGCTTTCTAGGAATTTATTGACCAGAGTTCTTTGATGCCTGAGATTTGATGCTTACCAAGAGTCAGTCTGAACAAATTCCTAAATATGAGACCTGAAGACAACATTCACAGGGGCAGTAGATGATGCTAATCGCTTCTTTCCCAGGAGGCTTTCTAGGAATTTATTGACCAGAGTTCTTTGATGCCTGAGATTTGATGCTTACCAAGAGTCAGTCTGAACAAATTCCTAAATATGAGACCTGAAGACAACATTCACAGGGGCAGTAGATGATGCTAATCGCTTCGTTCCCTACCAGAGCCTGGCAATAGCACAGGCTACCTCTAACTTGTGGGATCCTAGCTCCCCGACCAGTGATCGAACCCACCTCCCCGGCATTGGAAGGCGGATTCTTAACCACTGGACCACCAGGGAAGTCCCTAAAAAAATTTTAAATGAAAAAAATTAATTACAATGCAGTCCTACATTAGAAAAACATTTGGAAAAGAAAGAATAGATCAAGAAAAGAAAAATCCACCCATAATTCCATCACTCTATTATGATCTCTCTTAGCATTCCCAAAACTTTTAGTTATTAGTTCAACTTCGTGCTCTAGTGGGTACATAGGGTCAACATGAAGGTACCCACAAAATCTAAACTTAAAAAAAAAGACTAGTTTTTGAGAATAAAATTGGAGAAATTGTTGAGATTAGCCCTCCATAGAAATGGCCCAATTCATCACACTGTCTGAAGTAAGTTTGCTGAGAAATTTCAGCTTTCTCATTGGTAAAATGATACTTGAATTCCCTTCCTTTTAGAGTTGTTGTGTGATTAAAATGAAATAATTTCCTAAGCATCATCCCTTCATGTACAACTGGATGGCCCTCAGGCTTCTCCCATCAGAGATCAGGGTCAAATCACTATGTTATGGGCTGAATTGTGTTCACCCCAAAATCTACATGCTGAAGTCCTTACCCCCAGTACCCTGGAGTGTGACTTTATTTGGAGATAGGGTGGTTGCAGATGTATTTAGTTAAAATGAGGTCATACTGGAGTAGGGTGAGTCCCTGATCTGATAGGATTGGTGTCCTTATCAAAGCGGGAAATTTGGAGACAGACACACATACAGAGAAGAGGATGTGAAGAGACAAAGGGAGAAGACGGCCATCTACAAGCCAAGGGAGAGAGGCCTGGGAGAGATCCTCCCCTGATAGCCCGCAGAAGGACCCAGATGTGCCCACACCTTGATTTCAGACTCTGGCCTCTAGAATTGTGAGACAATATCTCCTTCTTATAGGAGGCACTTTTACTCATTCATGATTGGTTCCAGGGAGGAACTTCCTGGAGAAGCTGGGCAGGTCAGTGAGAGCTCAGCCTCTTTCATGCGGCAGTTGGTTTCCAGGCTGCCAAGGCCCACCCAACACCCAAGAAGGTTGGTGATATCCGTGAGGCCTGTGAGTTTTGGAACATGGTTTCCCGTCATCTCTGGCACAGTCTGATCCTAGCCTAGAATAACCCACATTACCCTCCCTCTCTTGACCTAGACTTGACCGCCATTCCTGAGACAACAAACATAGGCATCATACCTTCTTGAGATTTTGCTTCATCAGAACTTCCTCTGGCCAGAGGCAAGCCAGCTGTGAACCACTGATTATGCAAACCTGCAAACTAGAAACTCTACAGAGCGTGACAAAGGATGCAGAATGTGGACAGAGCTCCAAAGAAATGGCCTGACTTTTCCTTTCCCACAGCAGAACATTAGGAGATACAGATAGGACATCTTATCCCAGAGTCCTCTGGCCTTTTCTTGTGGTTAACTTAACCTTCCTTGGTTTCTACCAAGAGAATTTTCACTATGAAGAAGAGGGAAGCTGGGTTAAGCAACAGAATGTAGTTTGGAGGTGGGAAGAGTTAGGAGTACAGAGTCGAACAGCTAGGGCAGACAATCGGGGCAACCTAACTATGAACAATATATTACATGATATGGAATTGCTGTTAATTTTATTGGGTGCAGTTAATGGTGTTGGAGTTATGTAGGAGATTGTTTTTATACTCTACAAGGAGAGGAAGAAAGGGAGAGAGACAGAGAGAGAAGAAAGCAAATATGGCAGAGATGAATTGTTGAATCAAGGTGTAACTTTCCTGTTTGTTGAAATTTTTCACCAAAATGTTAGGGGTGGGGAAGAAAAAAGGAAAAAAAAAAAAATCCAGGGCAGAGACACAAGAGTAACCAGGAGAGAATTCAGAAGAATGACATAATTTTGAAACAGAGGTGGGAAAAAGGCTCTGGAAAGAGGGAGAACTTAGAAGTTGGAGAAAGTGGACAGAAAAGCATGGGCCACCGTTTTCATCCTTCATTCAGTTCCTCTGTGTCTGGAGGAAGTTCTGATGAAGCACAAGGAACCCCAACAAAATCACCTCAGATTTCTGTTTTTACTTTGACATTGCAACATAAGAATGAAAATGCAAACTTACTTTGTACAGGAATACTAACTGCATACTGAGATTGCTGAGATGAAAGGACAGCCTGCCTACAGCTGATGGACCGGGTTGGGTATCTAACTGAGCGGTCACCTGCTATGCTGTGAATCAGCTGCAATCATTTTGTAGGTAAGAGTGGCTGTTAGAGAGAAGATTAAGCAGAAGACACTGGTCAAGAGAGAGGTGAGCAGTCCAGCCAGGAGAGGCGGAGCTGAAGAAACCAGAAGCCCTGGGAGAGCAGAGCAACCTCCCTTGGGGTCCATCCGGTCCCCTAAGGCTCCTGCTGCTGCACCCTGTTTCCTGCTCTTGAATCTAAGAACCTGTGGTTGCCGGCTGTGTCCCCATGACCCCTCCCGCCCACCCACCCTCTTTGGGCCGAGTGAACTCCAGCAGGTACCAGTCTCTCGTGACCCAAATCACCTGGCCTGGAGCAGCATGCCGTCCTCACTTGTGGAGCTACCCAGCCTGCCCTTCCCTGGGCTGCCTGAAGACTGGACCCACTCGCACTTTCATAACCCCATCTGTGTGGATGGAAACTGTGTGGTTCACGGCTGTGGTACCAGCTCCTAGCAATCCCTAGCAGATGGTCAGTGCCTAGAAGAGGACAGTCTTCGAACGAATGAGATGCACCTCATCTGGGATCTTTCTTTTTCTCAGCATTTTTCACCTGCCTCAGGGCTTCCTTCCTCGCCCGGGCTATTCTAATAATTTCTGCAGTCACTCACCCTCCCTGCTTCTCCTGGCAGTAAGAATAGATGACGTGTACCGAGTGCACATGATATGGCCAGGCACTATGCTGAGTGCTTTCCATGTGTTAAGTCCTTTAATCCTCCTGAAACCTAGGAGGCAAATCCTGTTATTAGCATCCCCGTTTTACAGATGAGAAAGCTAAGGCATGGAGACTAATTTACTTGTCCAACGTCACAGAACAGTGATAATGAGAATTCGAACTAGGCAGCCTGGTTCCAGAGTCGAGGTCCTTAACCCCTTATTAGTTTTGTGATAATAAAACCCAGCTGTGCTCAGCAGCCTAAATAGCAGAGAAAATGCTTTATCCTTCTGAAAAGAACAAGACTAATTTTTTCTGGAAGCATGGTTGTGAAAAGGAGTGATCAGTCTCTAGCTCTAGTGCCTGCACAGTCACTGCCTCCTGGTTGACCAAGAAAACTGAGGGAATTGGGTGTGAATTCCACTGGCTCCCACCTGCAGACATCTCCATTGGACCACCCTCACCTGCTTCCTCGGGCTCAGAGAATTGGGTGTCCCCTCGCTTTAGCTGATCTGGATCCCTCTGGCATGCTCTGGGGGCCGGCCTCATCGGATGCGTGAGCCAGGGTCCTGGCAGAGGGAGCTGACCCCTGAGCACCACTAGGGCTTGATGGAGAGACCATCCCCAGGGATGTGGACAGGGTAGGAGGGGGCACCTGGGCACAAGCAACAGCAGGGAGCCGTGGCTTACTCTAGGCAGAGGGGTGAGGGGCGTGGGGAGAGGTGACACCGTAAGGAGGGGCTGCCTGAGAGAAGGGGGGCCTTAAAGTCAGGTGGAGCAGAGCTGTGTTTGGGGGCACAGAGGAGAGAGGAGGGAGGGTCTTGGATAAATGGAGGAGATATTCCTTCACTCCTGTATTATCAGCCTCTCCCCTTTCTTCTTCTTTTTTTTTTAAATTTATTTTTGGTTGTGCTGGGTGTTCGTTGCTGCACTGACGATTTTTCTAGTTGCAGCGAGCGGGGGCTACTCTTCGTGGCGGTGCGCAGCCTTCTCATGGTGGTGGCTTCTCTTGTTGTGGAGCACGGGCTCTAGGGTGGCGCAGTCTCTCCCCTTTCCATTGGTTTCTTTCATCAATTATATTAAATAGAAAGTTCCCTCAACACTATATTCCCCTCTACGGCCCACCTGTCCCCTTCCCTGCATGGACAAACTCCTCTGTAGAAGAGTTTATAATACTTGTCTTCATTGTCTTACTACCTGTTAGCTCTTAAAAAAAAAAAATCCCTATTGAGTTTTAGATTCCAAACACATATTACATTATGCAAAATTTGAACACTACAAAAATATGTAACATAGACAGTAAAAGTCCTCCTTAATATTAGCCCCCCTCCACCCGGCCCTGCACATACACACCAGAAATAACCATTGTTAAAAGTTTCGGTGCATATTTGTCTAACTTTTAAAAAATACATGCGTAATCAGAATGGCTAAAATAAAAAATTGTGACAACACTAAATGCTGGCGAGGATACAGAGAAATTGGATCTTTAGACTTTGCTGGTGGGAATGTAAAATGGTACAGCCACTACTAGAAGAGAGTATGGCTGTTTCTTAAATTATTAAATATGCACTTACTGTATGACTCAGCAATTGCACTCCTGAACATCTAGCTTAGAGAAATGAAAACTTATGTTTACACAAAACCTGTGCATGAATGTTCATAATACCTTTATTTGTAGTTGCCAAAAACTGGAAACAACCCAAACATCCAGACAGCTGAAAGGTTAAACTGTGGTACAATCCATACCATAGAATACTACTCCGCAACAAAAAGGAAGGAACTATTTATACACACAACAACCTGGATGGACCTCCAGAGAATTCTTCTGAGTGAAAAAAAATCTCAAAAGGTTACATAGTGTGTGATTCCATTTATATAACATTCTTGAAATGACAAAATTATAGAGATGGAAAACAGATTAGCAGTTGCCAGGGGTCAGGTAGATGGGAGGAGGTAGGTATGACTGTGGCCATAAAGGGGTGGCACAAGGGGTGTGTGTGATGCAACTGTTCTTTTTTTATTTATTTATTTATTTACTTTTGGCTGTGTTGGTTCTTCGCTGCTGCGCGCGGGCTTTCTCTAGTTGCGGCGAGCGGGGGCTACACTTCGTTGCGGTGCGCATGCTTCTTGTTGCGGTGGCTTCTCTTTTGCGGAGCACGGGCTCTAGGTGCGTGGGCTTCAGTAGTTGCAGCACACAGCCTCAGTAGTTGTGGCGCACGGACTTAGTTGTTTCATGGCATGTGGGATCTTCCTGGACCAGGGATTGAACCCATTTCCCCTGCATTGGCAGGCAGATTCTTAACCACTGCACCACCAGAGAGTTCCCTCATATGAGTTTTTGTGTTTGCAGTTCTTTTAGGGACATACCTAAGGAGTGGAATTGCCGAGTCATATGGTAACTCTACATTTGACTTTCTGAGGAACTGCCAAGCTGTTTTTCAAAGGGTCTCTGCTCCATTTTACATTCTCACTGCCATATGAAGCTTCTGATTTTGTCACATCCTTACCAACATTTGCTGGTGTCCATCTTTTTTATTATGACCATCCTGCGTGTGAAGTGGTATCTCATTGTGGTTCTGTATTATCTGGTCTTCTATCTTCCACTGTCATTCTTTTCCCCAGCCCCATCTCCTGTCCTTTGGCCCCCACAGTCCCATGTGCATGTAGGCAGCTATTAGAGCGCTCAGGACACCGTGTGTCACCTGTGCACGCACTGGACTCCCCTACTAGGTCCAAGCTCCTGGAGCATAGGCTGCCTCTTGCCCACGTGCTTGGTCATCCATCACATTGCTCAGCACACAGCAGTCACTTTAGGACAGTTTGTTGGATGAATGCATGGGCAAACCTCCCCAGAAAGGAACACCAGTGGGGTAGGAAGATAAGGAGGCTCACCTAATGGCAGGTGGCCTCAGGGAGGCTACATGGAGGTGGAATGGAAAGTGCTTTGTGAGCAGCAGAAAGAGGGACAGTTGGAAAGAAAGAGGGAAGAGAGGAAATGCCTTGGGGCTACCACCTGGGGACTGAGAGCCTCAGAGCCTACAGGAGAGTCTTCCTCCACTGCTGTCCCGGGTGAAGAAGTAAGGGAAGATACAGAGAACTCAGTCTGCCTCTGCACTTCCTCCTTTGCTAAACTCAGCACCTAATTTCTAAATTTGGAAGCCCTTTATTAACTGCAAAGATGTTCAGGAAGAACGGCCTCAAACACTTGGCACTTCTTTTCTCCTTGGACGGAAGGAGAATCCCTCTGAGCAAAGGTTGGACAATGGCTTTGCTGTGTCCATGGAAACCTTTCCCTCTGGGAATAATGCGTCTTCCCGATTACATGGGTGTTTTGAGTGTTCTCCTTTTCAGAAAAGTTTAAGAACAATTCATATAAATGCAGTCTTTTCTAATTATAAATTTATATTTGGGTAAAAGTCCATTCATAGCAGGGCTGAAAAAGAACAAATTATAGGACTCAAAGACAGAGACAACTCCCTGCAAGAAAGTTTGAACTTACTTAAAAATAGTTGAGTGAAATTCATTAGTTTTCTTTTTGCTTATATCTATTTTATAAATGTTTTAGAATGAAAATTTCTTATTTTTGTAATAATAAGAAAAAAAAACCCCAGTACTTCTTTTTAACTAAAAGAATTACTGATCAGTGAACAAGGAGTAAAGATTATAAGTAAAGCAGAGGAGCTGAGGCCACCTTACCCAGATTGGGGGCTTATAGGATAAGGGAGTGTGTGTTTTCTATGCTGCATAACAAATGACCACAAACTTATAGTGGCTTAAAACAACTCCCATTTATAATCTCACACCCTGTGGGTTAGGAGTCTGGGTGGGCATGGTATAGACTTGACCCCCTGCAAGGCTGTCATCATGGTGCCTCTGGAGAATTAACTGGCAATGGATCTACTTTCAAGCTCACTCACCATTAGCAGAATTTAGCTCCTTGTCGCTGTAAGTCTGAGGACCCAGCTTTTTGCTAACTGTAGGCTGGAGGCCATGCTCATCTCCAAGAGGCTGCTCACAGCTCCTTGCCACGTGGGCCTCTCCACAGGGCCTCTTACAACACGGCAGCTCACGTCTGCAAAGCCAGGAAGGGAAACAAGCTAGCAAGAATGGAATCTTACATAACATAACCTGATCACAGACTAACATCCCATCACCATCATATTCTAGTGGTTAGAAGCATCCCACTCAGGAAAGGGGATTGTACCAGGAAGTGGGAATCATGGGGATGATCTCAGAGTCTGCTACACAAAGCTCAAAAATTTGTGTGGGAAACATATCCCCTTGTCACTCAGCATTCTGGTACATTCCAAAGGCTGCTACTGCAAGCACCCATGATTCTCCGCCTGACAACTTTCCTTCCATACCACCGACAGACATCCTGGGGAATTAATGTCGCTAGAAGCCGGCCTCAGCCAATGACGGATGGGAAGTGGAGGCTCCCCCGGCTTCTTAACCCCTTGGGTAGGAAAACTCAGAGGTGTGTTCAGTACTGTCTCCCAGAGTCCCCAGCAGGACTGAGCCCCAGTTCCAGTCGCCACAGAGCTAACACGCTTGAAAATGTTCTTTCCTTGGCTTCCCTCTCCTCCCTGCCTCCCTTCCCCACTCCCAGTCTTCCTCAGATCACCTTTTTTTTTTTTTTGCGGTACGCGGGCCTCTCACTGTCGTGGCCTCTCCCGTTGCGGAGCACAGGCTCCGGACGCGCAGGCTCAGCGGCCGCGGCTCACGGGCCCAGCCGCTCCGCGGCACGTGGGATCTTCCCGGACCGGGGCACGAACCCGTGTCCCCTGCATCGGCAGGCGGACTCTCAACCACTGCGCCACCAGGGAAGCCCCAGATCACCTCTTTAGTAAGCTAGTTGCACTCAAATCCTGCGTCAGTGTCCCATTCTGGGACAACCCAACCCAAAACAGTGGGAGTCAATACTAGACTGGGTGGCAGAGGAAAAAAATCAGTTACAAGTTGAATTTAGTATTATACCTGGAGTGTGTCGTAGTCCATTTGGACGGCTGTAACAAAATACCACAGGCAGGGTAGCTTATAAACAACAGAAATTTACGGGCTTCCCTGGTGGCACAGTGGTTGAGAGTCCGCCTGCCGATGCAGGGGATACGGGTTCGTGCCCCGGTCTGGGGGGATCCCACCTGCCGTGGAGCGGCTGGGCCCATGGGCCATGGCCGTTGAGCCTGCTCGTCCGGAGCCTGTGCTCCACAATGGGAGAGGCCACAACAGTGAGAGGCCCACATACCGCAAAAAAAAAAAAAAAAAACAGAAATTTATCTCTCACAGTTCTGGAGGCCAGGAAGTCCAAGATCATGGTGTGCGGAGTTTTGGTATCTGGTGGAGACCCACTTCCGGGTTGCAGATCGCTGACTTCTTGCTGCGTCCTCACATGGTGGAAGGGGTGAGCTGGCCCCCTGGAGTCTCTTTTATAAGAAAACTAATCCCATTCATGAGGACTCCATCTTCACAACCTAATGACCTCCCAAAGGTCCCACCTCCTAATACCATCACCTTGGGTGTTGGGCGTGAACATGTGAATTTGGGGGGAGGGACACAAACATTCAGACCATGGCAGTGTCCAACAAAAGGGACCTGAAATCAGCAAGGACTTGGAATTGGAGAAAGAGCCTAGTGGGCCTGGGGGTGGAAAGGAGGAAACTGAAAAATCGAACACAATCCTCAATAAGTTAGTGCAAACGTAACTAAGCTGGGCATGGTTACCTTTCCCATATAGAAACAGAAAATATTCTAAGATTCATCACAGTGTAATAAGGCAGGTTTTTGCACCCTAAACTGCTGCCCCTGAATGGGGCAATCTGGACACATCACAGAGGAAGCGCACAGAAGAGACAGCCAGGTTTCGGTCCTCTGACAATTAGCAAAGTATGGCCACTTCCTTGTTAACTGTACCCTGATTTTCCTTGCAAGCCTTAAAGATACCTCAAAATCAATATGTCCCAAACCAAATCCATGATTCTGCTTGCTACACTCCTGCTTTTTTTTTTTTTTTTTTTGGCTTGTGGAATTCCAGTTCCCCAACCAGGGATCTAACCCCAGCCCTCGGCCCTGAGAGCGCAGAATCCTAACCACTGGAGTGCCAGGGAATTCTCACCTGCTTCTGTTAGTATTCCATATCACGACTCACCCTGTTGCGTGGGCTAAGCACTCAGGCATTAGTCTGGTTTCCTCTTCTCAGAATCCATCACCAAATCCTGCCCTTCTACCTTCTCAATTTCTGTTGAGTCTGTCCATTTCTCTCTGTGCCCACCACTCTGACTGCCTCAGTCCAGCCCTGCCATCTCTGGACTCCCAAATTGTGTCACTTGCTAATGGGCAATTCCTCTGGGAGGAAGGCCGCTCCTGCAGCCTCAGCTCCCCTCCTTAGGCCCCCATTCCACGCACCCAACCCCAAGATGCACACACTCTCACAGTCCCACAGACATTGTTAACTTTCTGCCATGCTTATTTCAAATCTTTTCCTTCCCCTTTAAAATAAATCAAACAGAAAACAGATGTGGTTGAAATTCTTTTGAACTTTTCCCCTCCCCCTCACCCCTATTCTCTTTCC
>NW_006781096.1:195710-200940 GCF_000442215.2 Lipotes vexillifer
CTTTCCCTTGTCAGAGGCACTACTATCAAGAATTTCATTGTGTTTCTTTCCTATTCATGATTTTATGCTTTTAATATGTAATGTGTGTCAAAAAAAAATCAGTGGTTATGTTCCTTTTGTTTTTTGAAATTATGTAAGTGACATTGTATTGAGGCTAGAGGCAGGAGAACATGTGAAGCTTTGGGGGCAGAGGATCAACATGTCCCTGAGTTGTTACCACAGAAGTAACTGGGTGCCCAAATGCCTGAGGCCTTCTCTGGGACATTTCCCCCCACTTCCACCTTCAGCCTGTTATAGAGGAGAGGATATGGCTAAATCAACCTCAGATTATGCCTCCAGATACTGAGGGAGGGCATAAAAAGGACGCAAACTCTCTTCCAGGTGGTAATGCCAGCCAATCTATACACTCCAGGTTGAGAATTATACCTTGCCATGATAAAGGGTCCAAAGAACATTGTCAACTCAGTGTCTTTGGCCAAGAGTGAAGTTACTGAATCTTAAGGGGCAAGGGATATTATGGCCTCATGTTGTCAACATACTTGTCACCTCTACCTAGAACTGGTCTGGTCCAATGAGCTCCATCACAGTGAAATTTAGAACCTGCTAATACCACAGTGGGATGGACAACACAGAATTGTTTATCTATAGAATCTACACTTTTGGGGGGTGAGGGAGGGATGGAAAATGAGGAAGTGGAAAGGACGTGACCTTTGAAGTCAGACAGACCTGGGTTCCCTTCCTGGTGCTGCCTCTTCCTGTGTGTTGCTTAAGCTTTAGTTTTCTCTTCCGTAGCACAAGGAGGAAAATCCCATTATACGAAGCAGTAGAGAGAATTCAGTGAAAGCACTGAGCGCTCTGGGACATGATCGGATCTCCTTTATCTGAATTTGGGGAGAGTGCAAGTTGTGCTTCTGGGTTGTGCCTGCGAAGGGCAACATAGAATGTGAAGATCAAATTTGGGCGGCCATTCATCAACATGGTCAGCTGGCCTCCGCCATCATCTCACGGCCTGCCAGCGGAGGGAGCTGGCTTTGTTTTGATCCTATGGAGTAACCGCGGTGATGGTTCAGCGTTTGCAGGTGGCCTCCTTTAGTCCTTCACTGTATCACCTTACCAATCCCAGCCCCACAGGCTATCATTCACATGTGGAAGGAGAGCGGTTTTCTGTTTTCAGAGAACCATGAATGCCATAGCCTCCAGGTGACTATTCAGCTCTGAAGTGTCTAAGGTAGCCTGTTAAACCCTGTCCTGAGTGAAAGAGGCTTCAGACACTGCTATCAGACGTGTCAGGGATCTCTTTCTCCGTTTGAACTAGATTGGAGAATCAGAATCTCTTCTCTTTCTCCACAGCTGAAAGAGCAGTTCTGTCTACTGGCCTCCAGAGCCTGTCATCAGGCTACAATTTGGCCTTTCATCTTAGGAAGGTCAGAATGGGTAGAACAGCTGGGTTCTGTAATTCCACCCCCTGCTCCATCTTCACTCATGTGTAACTTTAGGCTGGATAAACATTGCCAAAGGAAACATACATTATTCAGGGAATGTGAGCTTGTAGGTCTCACGCCCACAGCATGTATCTGTATCACACACTCACAGAAGAGGTGTGTTGCTGATGGTGAGTCGGCCATCTTGTTTCGAACAGTAAGAAGTTAACAATAATTGGAGGAAGATGCCCAAGTCAATTCTGTGGATCATTCTCCTCCTAGGAAAACACAAAGACATTTTGGTGGACAGAGTTCAAGGGGATCACTTCTCCACCTAACCTGTTCTTTAAGTCCTTTCAAGCTGGTTTCAGAAGGCTTTCAGTAAGTCACCCAGTTGTGGGTGGGACCTTATCTCCTGGGAGCTACTCCCAGGTACCTGAAATACCATTTGAGAGCAAGCAAGACATGTTCCCAAGCCCCAAGGGCTTCTTTGAGGCTACAGTTAACACTTCACTATGTGCTGATCACACATGGATTTTGGGTTTGACATATAAACCTTAGCAGGTTGTTGGTTAGTGATTCAAAAATGTGAAATCATAAACTGTACGATATTTATCTTTTCCTTTTTGGTTATAGCACTGTTGCCCTGGAGCTAAGGTGGCAGATATCAGAAATGTTTTACATATAGTCCGTGTCTTGTATTGTGTGCTCATTCTCAGATTCGGGCTTTGGCACAGATTTGCTAAACACGCAGATGCCAATTAGGAAACTAAAATCCAGTTATTACTCAGAGATTAAACATTTCAACAGTGCCTCAAACTATAATTAAAGGCAGTGAGCTTCGTTATTGGGAGAACAAAAACACAGAGAGGCAGACAACTATTTTTGGAATTGTTCTTATCTTCAATACAATTGACACTTTATCAACTTGTTTGCAGTATTTCCAACCTTACAAATCCGTGTGAATAAAGTGCCATAAAATGACACATTTGTGAAATGGCCTAGGGAGAAGCAGGCAAGAAGCAGGCAGAAGAAGAGGTGATGAGAACAAGACAGAGGGATAGAATTCTCTCCCAGAAAAAGGTTAAGAAAGAAAATGAAATAATTAAAATCTGTCGTCTGTGTTGAATTTTAAGGGGTGGTACAATTCAATTTTGACCCAGATTTACTCTTTGTATTTTGTAGCATCATCCAGTTTATTATTTTTTATTTATTTTATTTTATTTTAAAAAAACACATTTTTTTGGAGTATAGTTGCTTTACAATGTTGTGTTAGTTTCTACTGTACAGCAAAGTGAATCAGCTGTAGGTATACATATGTCCTCTCTTTTTTGGATTTCCTTCCCATTTAGGTCACCACAGGGCATTGAGTAGAGTTCCCTGTGCCATACAGTAGGTTCTCATTAGTTATCTATTTTATACAGAGTATCAATAGTTTTTATATGTCAATACCAATCTCCCAATTCATTCTACCCCTCCCTTTCCCTCTTGGTATCCATATGTTTGTTCTCTACGTCTTTGTCTCTATTGCATCATCCAATTTAAATTATAGTTGCAAGAGTATAAAGTACACAGACAGTATGTGCATGTCTTGAGCATATGCTAATTAAATTAATTACTTTATAAATATCAAGATTTTATAAATGATGGGCCATATATAACAGAATACATATATATAATCAGAAAAAACTGACGAGAGAATTAAAGTTAAAAATTCCATTTCTCATCACCTAAACATTTGGTCAACTGTCTTCTTATGATTTCATTTGTCTCCTTCGTATTCTGTTGTTTTGGCATCATTTGAGCACTTCCTTAATGGCTTTTTTAAAAAATTAAGAGTTAATATAGGTAAAGTGCTTAAAAGCACTGTGTAAGAGTGCACAGTTATTGTTACTTCTAACTCTAGAAATTAAGAGAACTAAGAATATTTTGAATGTACTGAGAATATTTTACTATATATTTTAATACTCATACAGCACAGGTATTTCCAAAGCAGTGTCAGGAAACACCACACATTTCAATAACATTTCATACTTCTGACTCTGCAGAGAGTGGAGCAGATAGATGTATGGCAGGAAACTGTAGTTCAGCCGAC
The DNA here is from genome assembly GCF_000442215.2 of Lipotes vexillifer. Taxonomy (NCBI): domain Eukaryota; kingdom Metazoa; phylum Chordata; class Mammalia; order Artiodactyla; family Lipotidae; genus Lipotes; species Lipotes vexillifer. The sequence continues at coordinate 199,227 of NW_006781096.1, forward strand.
TAAGATTCATCTTGGTTAATTACATTTTCTGACAACTAGTGTGATGTCACAGCATCCAAGATGGAAACGCATTTCACAGGTACTGTAATAATATCCAATCCACAGATACTAAGGAACTCCCCTCTAGTACTTACGAACACCTGTATCTAAAAGAAATATGCATTCTTAGAGATACTTTACAAAGAAAGGTGTCTAAAGTATTTTCCCTCTTAGTCAGTTTCCCTCTAAAATTTATTGTGGTAGGTGGGTATCACAATACAGAAGATCGCCAGTTACGATGGAATTAAATGGACTCTATTTCAACAACCAGAGAAATCTGACTATAGTCTGGGTATTAGGAGAAACCAAAGAAGTACTGCTCTTTCTGTTAGGTGTCATATAGACATATTATGGTCATGTGAGAACATACATGTATTTACGAGAGGCACACTGAAATATGTAGCAGTGAGTTGAAATAATTTCTAGGACTAAAAAAAATAATTCAGAGAAAAAGAGAGAAGGGATAGTACAGCAAAATCTTGCTAATTGTTGAATCTGAGTGATGGAAATGTGAAGGTTTATTGTTCTACTCTGTCCACTTTTGTGTGAGTTAAAAAGTTTACATAATAAAACTTATTTTAAAGAACATTAAAATATTTGGTTTAACAGTTTATTTTTTGCATATGCAGAGCATGAATTAGATGGAGAGAGTTCTGCCATATTTGAGACTGTTAAAGGATTTTTTCTAGCTTACTAGCTCTCAAATGAGTAGGCATCAGAGTCCCCTGGAAGGCTGGTTACAGCTCACATTGCTGGGTCCCCCCGCCCCAGAGTTTCTGATTCAGTAGGTCTTTGCAGGGGCCTAAGAATTTGCATTTCTAAAAAGCTCCCATTTGATACTGATGCAGCTGGTCCACGGACCACACTTTGAGAACCACCACTCTAGCTAAACCATCTCTTCTAAACTATCTTGCTTCTTCTTTTTATTTACTTATTTATTTATTTGGCTGCACCGAGTCTTCGTTGCGGCATGTGGGATCCAGTTCTCTGCTCCAGGAGCACAGAGCCTTAGCCACTGGACCGCCAGGGAAGTCCCCTGCTTCATTTTTTCTGTCACCAATTCCATTCCTTTTCTTTTTCACGTCAAGTATGAGCTTTAACTATTCACTTTGGCCAGTTTCTGATCCTATTTAATTTATTGTAGAATATGCTGAGTGTCAAAATCTAAAGAATTTAGTATTAAGATTTTCACTATTTGAGGGCTTCCCTGGTGGCACAGTGGTTGAGAGTCCGCCTGCCGATGCAGGGGACACGGGTTCGTGCCCCGGTCCGAGAAGATCCCACATGCCGCGGAGCGGCTGGGCCCGTGAGCCATGGCCGCTGAGCCTGCACGTCCAGAGCCTGTGCTCCGCAACGGGAGAGGCCACGACAGTGAGAGGCCCGCGTACTGCAAAAAAAAAAAAAAAAAAAAAGATTTTCACTATTTGATCTCAATCTACTTAGCTTTCCAATCTTATCTTTCACTTTTCTCCCGATTCCAAAAATATCAGGCTACCTGACTTCTAAACAAATCAGTCATATTCCTACCTCAGTAGGAATTCCTACCTATCATCCCCTTCTGGGATGCACTTGTGCACTTACACACATACACTTACACACTGAGTTCTGTCCAAATACCTCCTCCTCCATGAAGCTCTCCTGGGCTACCAGCATCCATGTTGATCTCTCCTGCTGA
>NW_006781096.1:201055-248737 GCF_000442215.2 Lipotes vexillifer
TTTTTTTTTTTTTTTTTGGCTGTGTTGGGTCTTCCTTGCTGCGCACGAGCTTTCTCTAGCTGTGGCGAGCAGGGGCTACTCTTTGTTGCGGTTCATGGGCTTCTCATTGCGGTGGCTTCTCTTGTTGCAGAGCATGGGCTCTAGGCGTGTGGGCTTTGGTAGTTGCAGCACACGGGCTCAGTAGTTGTGGCGCACAGGCTTAGTTGCTCCACGGCATGTGGGACCTTCCCGGAACAGGGCTCGAATCCGTGTCCACTGCATTTGTAGGCGGATTCTCAACCACTGCACCACCAGGGAAGTCCCTATACAGAACTTCTTTGTACAGCTTACAGACTCTGGCAAGTTCATTTACCCTAAAAAATGGGGGAGGGGGATACTTACTGTTTTGCTAAAGTAAATAATGGTATGGAACCTGAAGTCTACAGCATCAGTGAAAGGCAATTGAATTCTAATATCTGTTTACCTCCGAGCAGTGTTATGAGAATAATTAATGTTTACACAGGACTTTGAGATGTTCAGCTGAAAGGGGCTTTAAAAGCGCTGAAATGATGATGATGATCCCTGGGGCTCTTTCAAAGCCTCGTACCAGATTTCATAGCACCCCTCAGGTTTTCTCAGGCTGGGAAGAGGGTCGAGGGCTACTCCTCTGATAGCGGCTAAGAGGTGACTTTCCAACAGCGCTTGGGGTTTTCAGGGAACACAAACTTTAAGACTGGATGTGTTGAAAATCTCAACATAACAAACTCTTGGCTTCCTGAGCAAAACTGAAACCGGAATGCACCTTTTCACCCTCCCGCAGGGATGTTGGACTCTAGAGCTGCTTCTAAGCTTCACTTCTGATATCATCCCCTTTGTTGTTCTCACTCTCAGTGATGACAGGATTGTGCCTGCAGGTACCTGGATTAGAACCTCCATATTTGTGTTATTACAGTTCAAAGGCATTTTTGGTCTGAGTGTATATATATATATATATATATATATATGTCTGAGTTCTGCTCTTCCGGAAGCATCCTCTCTCTCTCTCTCTCTCTCTCTCTCTCTCTTACAGAGTATCTCAAGAGGTCTCTTGTTTACCAATTGAAAATCTGTTTGTGACCCAAGCTAGAGAATGTTGCATCAACATCTCAACTCAGGTTTTCTCTAGCCTTCATTTTCCTTGATAAGAACTTTCCTCTCTCTTTTTTCTTTGCTTTATTCCTGCATCCTTGTTTAGGCTGACTTAGCTTGGTACCACTTTGGTTTATGGTTAATAATTCATTCACCATAAAAAAATATTTTCTCTGAATCCGTAACTATGACTGCCTATTATAGATGAAAAGAAAAGAGCTCCAGTTCTTTTACAGGCCCAGGCAGATGTGGATACAGTTATAATTAAACAGTAAATCAAAACAAGATACTGTCAGAGCATGCCTCAGATGTGTTGGGAAAAGTCAAATGTCCTCACCTGCCAGCAGGAAAGAAAGAAAGAAGGAAAAAAAAAAAAAGAATAGCCCAGTCAAGCTTGACCAGACAGGGTTTATACCTGGTATGATCATAAAGCCACTCCTGGCCTGTATTTCCAGGAATAAAAAATCCAGTGCACAAAGAGCCAGGGTCATGTCCCACACCAGATGCTTATTCCTTTCTTAGCAGCAAGATCAGGTCAAACCATTTCCTGGTTGGCAAGGGGCAACTTTGGTTAAACTAATGCATGAGATTAGAAGTCCTCAGACTGCTATGACTCCTGTGCCAAGAAAGTCTGCAATTTAATTAAAACAACAGTAACAAAAATCACATAAAAAGACTCCACTCCAGACCCTAAATTAGAAGGTGTTGGTTCTGAACCTAGATCTGCTATCAGGTAACCAAGGTCTCAGGGCTACTTTCTCTGGCCTCGAAGGCTCATTGTTGACATTTGCCTTTTGCACAAGGACAACAATATGGGTGGCCCTTGATTCCTGACTCAGACTTTAGGAAAACAAACAAATAAGCAGTGGAGGAGGCCTGGATTCTCAGTCTCTTAACTGCCCTTTGAGCCCAATTCAGGATATGCTTCTGTGAAAGAAGCATCTCTCTCATGGTCTAATGCAAACGAACGATAACTTAATGACGCTTCCTCCCTACATTACTGTTATAGGAAAATGTTTCCTGAGGTGTACACACCCGACTTATTACCTTTGGTACACAAATCTCCCAGTAAGTTGATGACTGTCTGTCCTCATCATAGGATCTGATTCTGGAAGAAACCTTACAGATAATATAGTCTGAACTCTAATTTTTCTACGCCTTCTTTTAGACTGCTCCAAGGTGAAGGGATCAAAGGATTTGCCACAGTTACAGAGCCACAGTCTGTAACGTGTCCTCTAAGTGTGGTTCCCAACAATCTGGCAGCCACAGCATCTCCTGGGAACTTACTAGAAATGCACATTCTCAGGCCTCACCCCAGACCTACAGAATGAGAAACCCTAGGGATGGGGCCCAGCAATCTGTTTTAACAACCTGACCTGACGGTGCTAAAGTATGAGAACCACTGGTCTATAGGAAAAACATATTTATAGAGGCAGAAAATTGGGGTGGGGAGGGATGCTTTATTGTCCGCCTTGAGAGTGCTTAATATTTGTATAAATAACCATTTTTCTCCTTTTTTAGCAACTCAGTTTCTTTGTGTGAAAATTTAAGATTATCTTATTTTGCTCTATTAACCAAGAGAGGGCTGACTACGTAATGGAAGAGCATTCTCTTTCTACCCGTCTTTCATCTCATGATGGAGCCAAGATTCTGCTCAGAGAGAGGCGCTCCTGCCAGTACCAGCCCAGGAGGCTGCTAGGCAAAGAGCTTTCCTGTATGATTCAGAAGCAGCCTGGGCAAAGCTGAGGGAAGATATCTGCAGGAGGACTGCCTGGTTAGGAAACACCTGGTAGAGAAGTCCACATATGATCAGAGGGGCTGAGGGCCTGGGGCCTCGCAAAGAAAGGACAAACGTTCCCAGTAACCTTCCATGGGCTGTTATCCGAATACATGATGGTAAGGTGGGGTGTGCCCAAAGGGCTCTGAGTTGTCAAAGAAAGGCATAGTATAAGGACTATTCATAGTGACCTGTATTTATTTATTACATGTGGGTGACATTTTCCTATTTATCTTTTCTGCCTTGACAAATCCATCTGAGAATTCTTTTTTTATTTGGCTGCACCACGTGGCTTACAGGATCTTAGTTCCCCGACCAGGGATCGAACCCGGGCCCCCAGCAGTGGAAGTGGGGAGTCCTAACCACTGGACTACCAGCGAATTCCCCAACTAGGACTTCTTGAGGAAGTCCATTACTTGGACTTCATAACCCTGCCACCGGGTACCTAGTGAAGTTATTCAACACTGACCGTGTGTGGAGACAAGTTAATTGCTTATTGAAATTGTGGCAGTATAGGCTAATGGTTCGGCATGGGAATCAGACTGCTTGTCTTCTGCGTTAACTAGAGAGGCGGAGAGTTGTTTAACCTCTTTGTGGGGGGACTTCCCTGGTGGTCCAGTGGTTAAGAATCCGCCTTCCAATGAAGGGGATGCGGGTTCGATCCTTAGTCGGGGAACTAAGATCCCACATGCCTCAGGACAACTAAGCCCGCGTGCTGCAACTACTGAGCTCACGTATCACAATTAGAGAGAAGCCCCCGCGCTGCAACGAAGAGCCTGCGCGCTGCAACAAAAGATTCCGCATGCCGCATCGAAGATCCCGCGTACCACACCTAAGACCGGATGCAGCCAAATAAATAAATATTAAACAAAACAAAACACTTCTTTGTGCCCCAGGATTTCTGCAGAAAAACAAAAAAATCAGTAATAATAGCATCTACCTAGTGAGACTTAAAAGAGATAATCCATATAAGTGCCTGGTATGAAAGCATGAGTAAAATCAAAGTCCTCTGCTTGCGCCTGCGTCTTTGGTTCTGCCATTCCGCTCTTCGGAGCCTCCCTGGGCCTCGCCCCCATCCGTCGCAGAGGTTGCCTACGCCGCCTCCTTCTCCAGAGTGCGCCTCAAACGCCGCTCCTCCCAGAGCCCCTCTCGATCCCCCATCAGGCACACAACACTGTATTTTTATACTTTTATCATTTTCATCACATTTTCCCTCAGATTTTATAATGTACCAGGGACCTCAGCTTACTTGTTCTGTTTCATTTTCTATATCCCTCTGACGTGCCGAGTGAGAGGCGTCCTAGACTGAGCATATTGGTGTTATGAGGTTTTCCTGTCACAAGGACTTAAAACCCCAGTTCAGGTTGGCTTACAAAGTAGAAGGACTTTCTTGCTCATGAAACTGAAGATTCCTGAGGAAATACATTCAGGCTTCATGGGTGGTTCCATCAGGGCTCAGGCTCTGTGTCCTGGGATTCCCTCAGCTCTGGTTTCTGAGGTGTCATCTCTGTTCTCAGTACAGCCAGTAGCAACAGGCTGGGCTACAGACTTCTCAGTTCAAGTCTAGGGGGGAGAATGCATTTCCCTAAACAGCAAATGGAAATCTTTAACTTCATTCTGGCGAGGCCAGTTTACATCAGATACTCATCCCTCAACCCGTAAGGGTTAACTGAGGTAAGGGGGTGGGATCACCCTGGTTAGTCAGAGCCTGGCCGGGAATGAGGGGGCGTCCAACTCCTCCCAAACTCCCGTGGCTCCACAGTGGGGATGCTGAAGACAAGTTTGGGGCTGTTGAAGAAGGGAAGGATGCTGGGCAGGAAACCCTTTATTACCCACCAGAGTACACAATCCATGCAGATTAAATAAAAGAGTGTGGAATAAATAGCAGTGTGATTTTGTATCACACTCATCTGCTAGTCTTTACAATATCTTTGTCAGGCAGTTTCTGAGTACCTCTTTATATTACATTGAAGTGCAGCAACAAAAATCTTTGGCCTCGGAACATTTAGAACTCAACATACCTTCTCAAAGCCCATTTCTATATCTTTTATTTATTTAACTTATTTATTTTATTTATTTATTTTTGGCTGCTTTGGGTCTTCATTGCTGTGCACGGGCTTTCTCTAGTTGCGGCAAGCAGGGCTACTCTTCGTTGCGGTGCGCGGGCTTCTCCTTCCGGTGGCTTCTCTTGTTGCAGAGCACGGGCTCTAGGCACTTGGGCTTCAGTAGTTGCAGCACGTGGGCTCAGTAGTTGTGGCACGTGGGCTCAGTAGTTGTGGCTCCTGGGGTCTAGAGTGCAGGCCCAGTAGTTGTGGCGCACAGGCTTAGTGGTCCATGGTATGTGGGATCTTCCCGGACCAGGGCTCGAACCTGTGTCCCCTGCATTGGCAGGCAGATTCTTAACCACTGCACCACCAGGGAAGCTCCTATATCTTTTATTTCATTTCATCTTTTAAACCTCAGAATTGGATTAAACATATCCTCATTATTCAAGCAAGTCTCTCTTTTATTTAGTTATGTTTACTCATGTAACAAATACACATAAACCCACCCCCAAGAGACACATGCCTTCCTGTACCTCAAGGAACCTGTCATCCTGAATCCTGTGTTCTCATTTATTTGCTTGTCTTTTCATATCATTTTATTTCATCTCTATGTATTCCTACAAAGTACATTTTTATTCTGGTCTTTTTTGACTATATAAAAAGGGTCTTATAATAAATGTAATTTTTTGGAATTTACTTTTTTCACTTCATATATTGCTGAGATTCAACCATATTGTTACATGAAGCTGTAGTTCATTTGTTGTAACTGCTGAATCACATTCCACTGTGGGAATAAAATAGATCTTATCCATCTATTCTCCTTTTGATTGGCATTTGAGTTGCTATGGAGTTTTTTGTTACAGTGAAGAGCAGATAGGATACTTGTGAAAGAAGATCAGCAAGGAGAAACTTATGCTGTAGATAGCAAAAACTATTGTGAAGCTATAGTAATGAAAGCAGTGTAGGGCTGGCCCAGGGATAGAAGTGTCCCCTGGCAGGCAGATTCTTAACCACTGCACCACCAGGGAAGCTCCTATATCTTTTATTTCATTTCATCTTTTAAACCTCAGAATTGGATTAAACATATCCTCATTATTCAAGCAAGTCTCTCTTTTATTTAGTTATGTTTACTCATGTAACAAATACACATAAACCCACCCCCAAGAGACACATGCCTTCCTGTACCTCAAGGAACCTGTCATCCTGAATCCTGTGTTCTCATTTATTTGCTTGTCTTTTCATATCATTTTATTTCATCTCTATGTATTCCTACAAAGTACATTTTTATTCTGGTCTTTTTTGACTATATAAAAAGGGTCTTATAATAAATGTAATTTTTTGGAATTTACTTTTTTCACTTCATATATTGCTGAGATTCAACCATATTGTTACATGAAGCTGTAGTTCATTTGTTGTAACTGCTGAATCACATTCCACTGTGGGAATAAAATAGATCTTATCCATCTATTCTCCTTTTGATTGGCATTTGAGTTGCTATGGAGTTTTTTGTTACAGTGAAGAGCAGATAGGATACTTGTGAAAGAAGATCAGCAAGGAGAAACTTATGCTGTAGATAGCAAAAACTATTGTGAAGCTATAGTAATGAAAGCAGTGTAGGGCTGGCCCAGGGATAGAAAAATTGACCAATGGAATAAAATGGGATGGTATGAAATTTTTCTGTGTCAGCGGTGGCGTTTAAGACTAGTGGGGAAAGGAGAGACTACTCAATAAATGGAGTTGGATAAAATTATTATCCATATGAAAAAGGATGAAGACGAATCCCTACCTCAGACTATAAGTAAAAATTAACATTAAATGGATTAAGATCTTATGTATAAAAAAACAGATAAAAACTCTAATTAGAAAATACAGGTGAATCTTTTAGAACTTGGAGTTGGAAAAGACTTCTTAAGACACAAAAAGCATTTTACTAAAAAGGAAAAACTGATAAATTTGACTACATTCAAAGTAAGAACATTTGTTTGCCTATAGATTTTAGGCAAACAATCTCCAGGACTAAAGATTATTCTGCTGTTTTAAACCCCACCCCCATGATAAACATTTTATAATTTGAGATTAGATATGAATATAAATAAAATTGCAGCTGACTTCATAGTCTTAAAGAGAACCATTGTTTCCTCCAAATTGCAATAGTCTTACTGTAGCCAAATCACCCTCTTCACTGGATGTGGCTCTACTTAACCAGGTGTTCGCCTCTTGCTTCCTGATTGTTCTCTCATTCCCACTTGGAATATAAATATCAGAGTCTTTACAGGCTGGAAATAGTGTTGGGAGAAAAAGGTTAAAATCTTCTGTATTAAAACAAATGGGAGGGTTTCCCTGGTGGCGCAGTGGTTGACAGTCCGCCTGCCGATGCAAGGGACACGGGTTCGTGCCCCGGTCCGGGAAGATCCCACAGGCCATGGAGCGGCTGGGCCTGTGAGCCACGGCCACTGGGCCTGCGCGTCTGGAGCCTGTGCTCCGCAACGGGAGAGGCCACAACAGTGAGAGGCCCGTGTACTGCAAAAAAAAAAAAAAAAAGGGATATTATGCCTACCCCAATGTAAAAGTTTGAAATTCCTAAAAATAAAGTTTCCAAAGAAGGTAATAAAAATTAATAAACATTCCTTCCTCAAGAAATTAAAGATGATACAAACAGATGGAGAGATATACCATGTTCTTGGATTGGAAAAATCAACATTGTGAAAATGACTATACTACCCAAAGCAATCTACAGATTCAATGCAATCCCTATCAAATTACCATTGACATTTTTCACAGAACTACAACAAAAAATTTCACAATTTGTATGGAAACATAAAAGACCCCGAATAGCCAAAGGAATCTTGAGAAAGAAAAACGGAACTGGAGGAATCAGGCTCCCTGACTTCAGACTATACTACAAAGCTATAGTAATCAAGACAGTATGGTACTGGCACAAAAACAGAAATATAGATCAGTGGAACAGGATAGAAAGCCCAGAGATAAACCCACACACATATGGTCACCTTATCTTTGATAAAGGAGGCAAGAATATACAGTGGAAAAAAGACAGCCTCTTCAATAAGTGGTGCTGGGAAAACTGGACAGCTACATGTAAAAGAATGAAATTAGAACACTCCCCAACACCATACACAAAAATAAACTCAAAATGGATTAAAGACCTAAATGTAAGGCCAGGCACTTTCAAACTCTTAGAGGAAAACATAGGCAGAGCACTCTATGACATAAATCACAGCAAGATCCTTTTTGACCCACCTTCTAGAGAAATGGAAATAAAAACAAAAATAAACAAATGGGACCTAATGAAACTTAAAAGCTTTTGCACAGCAAAGGAAACCATAAACAAGACTAAAAGACAACCCACAGAATGGGAGAAAATATTTGCAAATGAAGCAACGGACAAAGGATTAATCTCCAAAATTTACAAGCAGCTCATGCGGCTCAATATCAAAAAAACAAACAACCCAATCCAAAAATGGGCAGAAGACCTAAACAGACATTTCTCCGAAGAAGATATACAGATTGCCAACAATCACATGAAAGAATGCTCAACATCATTAATCATTAGAGAAGTGCAAATCAAAACTACAATGAGTTATCATCTCACACCGGTCAGAATGGCCATCATCAAAAAATCTAGAAACAATAAATGCTGGAGAGGGTGTGGAGAAAGGGGAACCTTCTTGCACTATTGGTGGGAATGTAAATTGATACAGCCACTATGGAGAACAGTATGGATGTTCCTTAAAAAACTAAAAATAGAACTACCATACGACCCAGCAATCCCACTACTGGGCATATACCCTGAAAAAACAATAATTCAAAAAGAGCCACGTCCCACAATTTTCATTCCAGCCATATTTACAATAGCCAGGACATGGAAGCAACCTAAGTGTCCATCATCAGATGAATGGATAAAGAAGATGTGGTACATATATACAATGGAATATTACTCAGCCATAAACAGAAATGAAACTGAGTTATTTGTAGTGAGGTGGATGGACCTAGAGTCTATCATACAGAGTGAAGTAAGTCAGAAAGAGAAAAACAAATGCCATATGCTAACACTTACATATGGAATCTAAAAAACAAACAAACAAAAAAGGTCATGAAGAACCTAGGGGCAAGACAGGAATAAAGACGCAGACCTACTAGAGAATGGGCTTGAGGACACAGGGAGGGGAAAGGGTAAGCTGGGACAAAGTGAGAAAGTGGCATGGACATATATGCACTACCAAACGTAAAATAGATAGCTAGTGGGAAGCACCTGCATAGGATGGGGAGATCAGCTCGGTGCTTTGTGACCACCTAGAGGGGTGGGATAGGGAGGGTGGGAGGGAGGGAGACGCGGGGTGGAGGAGACATGGGGATATATGTATATGTATAGCTGATTCACTTTGTTATAAAGCAGAAACTAACACACCATTGTAAGCAATTATATTCCAATAAAGATGTTAAAAACAAAAACAAAAACATTCCTTCCTCAAATATTTGTTGAGCACCAACTATCTGTCAGACACTGTGCTAGAAGCTACAAGTACAAAAATAAATAAGATGCAGCCCTGTTCTTAGGGAGACTACAGTGTGTCGGGGAAGACAAGGAGATGATAGGGCAACGAGAGTCCTTGGCGCTGTTAGAATTGTCGTAGGGTCCAGTAGGGCACCAGGGAAGAGGTGGTCCATCCCACCAGAAAAGGCAGGGAATGTTGAGGAAAGGTAGGCATAGGAGAAGCTTGAAAGATGCAATTGAACAAAAACATGTAGGTGTGAATAATAAGGTAAATATAGAGAAACATAAGTACCCAGCATGGCTGAAGCATAGAGTCCAATGGGGAAGGTTAGATGAGATCATGATGCAGCATTAGGCAGAGGCCAGTGGGTGCTTGAACTTTTGCCTAGAAGCCCCAGGGTGCCACTGAAGAGTTTTGAACAGGGAGTGACATCATTAAACTTGGTTTCAGGGAGATCACTCTGGAGTGTGGGTGGAGGGACTGAGGATGGTGGCTGAGAGCCCACCCAGGCCAGAGACCATGACAGCTGAAACAAGGTGTTAGCATCAGGGGAAGAGGGGCTGGGAGAGGTGTGAAGAATTTGGACATTGATTTGATTTCAAAGAAAAGGTAGTGGTATTTCCAGGAAGCCACTTTTACCCTAAAATAAGTCCTAGATAGTGTAAAAATTATAGCACCTCTTGCCTCACGGATAGCAAACAACAATTTCAATGCACAAACAAGGTATATATCCAACATTACAACAATCACACAAAGGAATGTAACTCAGGGTAACATGTTCAGGCCTAACGCCTTTATGTATATCTGTATTCCATGAATTTGCTAGGCATCCAGCCCTTTTCATTGCGATTTTCTACTTAAGCAGATGTATTCGGTTGGCCAAAAGTTTCCCTCGTTTTTTGTTTATTTATTTATTTACTTTTGGCTGCGTTGCGTTCTCGTTTCTGCGCTCAGGCTTTCTCTAGTTGTGGTGAACGAGGGCTACTCTTTGTTGCGGTGCGCGGGCTTCTCATTGCGGTCGCTTCTCTTGTTGCGGAGCACGGGCTCAGTAGTTGTGGCACACGGACTTAGTTGCTCTGCGGCATGTGGGCTCTTCCTGGACCAAGGCTTGAACCCGTGTCCCCTGCATTGGCCGGCAGATTCTTAACCACTGCGCCACCAGGGAAGCCTCTCCTTCGGTTTTTAACTAAAAATAAAAGACATATTTTTCATTTCACCAACAACTTTATTGAACAACGTATTCACCCTTTTGTTCTACTACCTTCTGCCATTTTTCAAGCAACTTCATAATTCCATCTTCCCAAAACTTTTTATCTTTTTGAGCAAAGAACTGTTCCAGGTGCCTTTTACAATCTTCCAGGGAATTGAAATTTTTTGCATTAAGAGAATTCTGTAAAGACTGAAATAAATGGAAATCCGAAAGTGCAATGTCTGGTGAATACAGTGGATGAATCCGAACTTCCCAGCCAAGCTGTAACAGTTTTTTCGTGGTCAGCAAAAAAACATGCGGTCTTGTGTTATCCTGATGGAAGATTATGTTTTCTGTTGACTAATTCTGGATGCTTTTTGTCGAGTGCTGCTTTCAGTTGGTCTAATTGGGAGCAGTACTTGTTGGAATGAATCGATTGGTTTTCCAGAAGGAGCTCATAATAGAGGACTCCCTTCCAATCCCACCATATATACAACATCACTTTCTTTAGATGAAGACCGGCCTTTGGTGTGATTGGTGGTGGTTCATTTCACTTGCCCCACTATCTCTTCCATTCCGCATTATTGTACAGTATCCACTTTTCATCCCCATCACAATTTGTTTTAAAAATGGAACGTTTTCATTATGTTTCAGTAGAGAATCGCATGCAGAAATATGGTCAAGAAGATTTTTTTTCCTCTTAACTTATGTGGAACCCAAACATCAAAGCAATAATCATAGCCAAGTGCGTGCAAATTATTTTTAACGGTTGATTTGGATATTTTACGTATGTTGGCTATCTCCCATGTGGTATAACATTGATTGTTCTCAATTTGATCGCTATCAACTTCAACTGGTCTACCTGAGCGTGGAGCATCGTCCATCCAGAAATCTCTAGCATGAAACTTCACAAACCGCTTTTGACATGTTCAATCAGTCACAGCACCTTCTCTGTACACTGCACAAATCTTTTTTTGCGTTTCGGTTGCATTTTTGTTCTTGAAATAATAAAGCATAATAAGCCAAAAATATTGCTTTTTTCCTTCCACCTTCAATATTAACATGGCTACACAAATATTCACCAATTTTGATTTTTTTTTTTAAATACAAAAATTGTCTTGAATGAAGACAACTAACTGCTACTAGAGCCATCTTACAGAGAAAAAAACAAACGAACTTTTTGGCCAACACAATATGATGCAAACACACAAGGATTTTCCAGATTCATGCAGATACTAACAGAATGTCATTAGGAATTCATAACACAGACATTGACAAGCTGCACACGGAACCCAGATATGTAAAATGAAAGGCAAAGAAAAGGGATCTGGCAAGAAGTGCATTGAAGATAAAGACACAACAGAAACGAGTCCCTGAGTTTCCCTGCTCAGCACTCAACAGCCATCTTGAGGCAGGAAGAAGATGCTCAAGATTCACCAGATGTCTTCCTGTTTCTTCCCCCATGATCATCTCTCTTCTAGATGGTGGTTTCTCTATGACTTCTCTGTGAGGATGCCACGTCATGGTGAATAGGCAGGGAACCAGCTAGCCATTCTGCTTCCTCAGTGTCTCCCACCTGTTCTCTTCTTTTCGCCGTCACTGCCTGCAGGCCTCTTTGACCTTGGCAACAGCCTAATGCAGGACCTACTAGTAGGTCTTGATGCTGGGGATTCAGCTATCAGTAGGGAGAACTACTTAATAAAGTGTGGCTCTTGTGATTGCTTATGCCTCTGATCTCTCCCCAGATTTATTTTTCTGAAGTATAGATCTGATCATGTTTCTTCTGTTCGAAACCTGCTGTGGTCTCTGCCTTCCTTGAAGATTGAGGTCTGGATGTCTCAGCCTGGAGTTAAAAGCCCTATCCACCCCTCCAGCCATTCTCTTCTACGGTTTCCACCCTCTTCCCCCACCTTGCATGCTCTTGCAGTAACTCAGACTTCTTGCACTCCTGAACCCTGTGCTCTCTTCTTCTGTGCCTTTCTATCATGTGCACGTGCATGTGCGTGCGTGTGTGTGTGTGTGTGTGTGTTTATCTAACCAGCCTATACAATGCATAGCCATTCAAAACTCAAATTCTTTGCCTTTCTCTCTCTCTTCCCTATATGCCTATAGGATGTAGTTCATGTTTGTCTGTTAGAATACCTATTATAGCATCTATTGGTCTGAGCTGTTTTAAGAACGATTTTTCATTTATTACGGTTTTAGAGCATCAGGAGAGTGGGCCCTTAACTTTTTTATTTGGTATCTCTCTGTCCAGTCCTCTCTCTCTCTCTTCTCTTCTCCTGCACTTAAGAGGTAAGAAATAAGCGGTTATTAAATTGAATTGAACAATTCACTCACACTGCAGGTCTCTAAATCTCCAGTATGAACTATGAAGGTAATGGAGGCTCATCTTGACACAGTAAATTCCTTGGTGTTTATTGACTCTGCATGTGGGCATGAAGAGGACAAGGAATGTCATTGTGTTCACTTATTACCTTATCCCCCAAGAGGCAGAAAGAAGACTTAGCTCACCAGCAGAGGTCCTAACAATTTAGAAAAAATATGTATGATAAAGTGGATTTTGATAGTGTGTGGAGGGAAAAAATGTGTTTGTTTTTATGAATTAAAATGAACTGCGCTCTATAATACCCTGAGGAATTGCCTTTGTGGTCAGCGTCTCTGGTTTTTTTTTTTTTTTTTTTTTTTGCGGTATGCCGGCCTCTCACTGCTGTGGCCTCTCCCATTGCGGAGCACAGGCTCCGGACGCGCAGGCTCAGCCGCCATGGCTCACAGGCCCAGCCACTCCGCGGCATGTGGGATCTTCCCGGACCGGGGCACGAACCCGTGTCCCCCGCATCGGCAGGCGGACTCTCAACCACTGCGCCACCAGGGAAGCCCCTCTGGTTTTTTTTTATTTAGAATCCCCATAGGTTAATATCCAAGAACCTATAAAAAAAAAAAAAAAAAAAAAAAAAAAATCCCAAATAATCTAATTCAGAAATGGGAAAAGGATCTGAACAGACATTTTTCCAAAGAAGATATATGAATGGCCAACAGGTACATGAGAAGGGCTCAACATCACTAATCATAAGGGAAATGCAAATCAAAACCACAATGATATATCACCTCACACCTATTAGAAAGGCTATAATCAAAAAGACAAGGGAAAACAAATGTGGGTGAGGATGTGGGGAAAAGGGAAATTTTGTGCACTGTTGGTGGGATTGTAAATTGGTACAGCCATCATGGAAAACAGTATGGAGGTTCCTCAAAAAATTAAAAATAGAAGTACCACATGATCCAGCAATTCCACTCCTGGGAATATATCTGAAGGAAACGGAAACACTATGTTGAAGAGATAGCTGCATCCCCATGTTCACAGCAGCATTATTTACAATAGCCAAGACACGGGAACAACCTAAATGTCCATCAGCAGATAAATGGATAAAGAAGTTGCGGAATACATACAATGGAATATCATTCAGCCATGCAAGAGAAGGAAATCATGCCATTTGCAACAACATGGATGGATCTTGAGGGAATTACGCTAAGTGAAATAAGTCAGACAGAGAAAGACAAATACTGTATGATCTCACTTACATGTGGAATCTAAAAAACAAAACAAAAAAGTATTCACGGAAAAAGAGATCAGATGTGTGGTCAGCAGAGGTCAGGGGGTGGGGTGGAAGAATTAGATGAAGGTGGTCAACTGTTCAAATTTCTACTTATAAGGTAAATGAGCACTAGGGATGTAATGTACAACATGATGATAGCTGTAGTTAACACTGCTGTGTGGTATATTTGAAAGTTGTTAAGAGAGTAGATCCTAACTAAGAGTTCTCATCACAAGGGAAAAACTTTTTTTTGGTACCTCTATGAGTTGATGCATGTTAACTAAACTTATTGTGGTAATTGTTTCACAATATATGTGAGACAAATCGTCCTGTACACCTTAAACTTATACAGTGCTGTAGGTCAATTATATCTTAATAAAACTGGGGGAAAAAAAAACCCCACAGTTAACCATACTTCAGCCTCAGCCTTTTAAAAATACTAATCCTAGGGCAAGCTAATAGGTGTATCTAGAAAAGAAGTTCCATAGTCAAATAAGTTTGTGAAATATTGGATTAAACAAAGATAACAGAATTTCTCAGGGCTTTTATCATGTTAATGAACTTTGTGAATCTCTAGGAGCCAGCATATGGTATGTGAGTGTTCCCAAATCTATTTGAAAATGGAATTCTTTTATAATAGTGCATTGTAAGAACCTAGCGCTTCATGGAACACACTTTGGGAAACACTGTTCTAATTTAACACTAATACCTGAAGACTGTATATGAGTTGTTTGCATCTCCTAATAGCAGCACATAATATGCCTTACTCCTCTCCTTCCAAGGTCCAGAGGATTTCAACAGTGATTACAGGAGAAATATGCATTTCATATCTTTTATGAATCCTTTAGCCCAGATACCTGGGTTGTAGATTTTTAGCAAATATTCAAAAGAAAGCCCTCTACTAATGTATGGAAAATGAGAGAATTTTTGTGTCATTTCCAACATTATCTTCTTACCCAGAGTGGCACAGATTGCCTTTCAAGGCACTGGGTAATTAAAAGAGAAGTTATGTGTTGAAATCACCATCATATTATAGTAACAAGCAGAAAGTTGATTATTTGTACTCAAAGCAGTCTGTCTTACCCTCTATTTGAAATATGTTAGAAAACAAAAGTTATTTGTGGGGAGAGCCTAAACAGCTAAGACTTTCACATCTGGAGATTTCGGGAAACATGCTGTTCGGGATAGCTGAGTTTTCTTTATTGCTAGAGTTTAACCTATATTCTCATGAGTTTTCAAAATTCTACCTTTTGGGTAGATCTTTTCTAAAATGTGTATCATGCCACCTTGTCATCTTAACTCGGGTACACTCCACATAACTGAGTCTCTCCTTCAAGGCTTTCACTCTGCTGTGATATAGGAAGATCTCCAGGGTCTATAGTGGTGTGTCACGCTGTTTGACCCATCACAAAATCTTCTCCAAATCTTCCCTGGCATTAGTTTTGTCTTTTATATCACTGTGGCCAGCAACTATTACTTCTCATTCTTGTTCCCATACCAGACTCTTGCAGCCCCCATTTTGCTCTTCATTCTTGCCTCCCCGTTTCATAGAATTTACTTCATATTAATTTATTAATTTCCCATAGCAGACCACCACCTTTCTTAGAATCCTTTTTATTTTTACTTTTTTTTAATTTCTGGTCACGCCACATGGCTCGCTGGATCTTAATTCCCCGACCAGGGATTGAACCCAGACCCACAGTAGTGAAAGTGCCGAGCCCTAACCACTGGACCGCCAGGGAATTCCCTTAGAATCCTTTTTAAAACAAAAAGAGTCTAGGGTTCTGTTGTTATAAATTATGCTGAAAATCTCTTCATGTTTATTGGCTATTTGGCTTTCCTTTTCTGTATCATTTGCTCATTCTTCTATTGGGTTGTCTGTCTTTTTCTTTTTGATTAGGAAGTGCTTCTATATATTCCAGATACTAATCCTTTTTGGTTATGTGCATTGCAAGTATCTTCTCCTAGCATTGTCATTTTGCTGGTGACATCTTTTGTCCTTTAGAAGCATTTCCATTTTCATGTAACTAAATGTATTATTCTCTGCCTCTATGGTCCCACTAGAATCTAAGTTCTCTGGGATGAAGAATTGTCTATCTTATCCTCTTCTTGTTCTCAGTGCATAGATCAGTGCCTGGCATCTAGTAGATTCTCAGTAAATATCTGTTAAATGAATGAATAAATTAATTAATAGATTAAAAAAAAGGAGTCTAGGATTTTATGAGATAAATTCACAGATGTTAGCTGTGTAGAGACTTTTGGGCTTATTTTATTTTTTACTTTTAAAAAATGTGTTCTTAGGTAGGTGAGTTAGGCAGACAGCTGAGTTATTAAAATAAATTTAGTTAATTTATTTAACCTAGAATCCTAATTCAGTTGCCCAATGACCCCTGACATTTTAATTAATAAGGTACCACACCTTTCATTCAAAAAATCTCAAAGGATTTTGCCACTTGAAGTTTGACCACACCCTGCGGTACAAAGATAAATTCTAACAACAGCTGTAGTGTAGTTCTTCAGCTATTCAGAAGCAGATACATAGAGCAGTCAGATGAGTTTCCTGAGTTCATACAGTGAAACCTCTGGGGAGTAAGAAACATCTAATTTTTTCTCAGTCTCTCTATTCACCACATAACATTTCCTCTTCAGGTGCAAAGTAAAATTAAATAGTTAAGGTTATTTCTTTACTAAAGATAACTCCAGTTAGTGGACATGATGGTTAATTTTTTTTTTTTTTTTTTTTTTTTTTTGGTTGTGGAGCACAGGCTTCGGACGTGCAGGCTCAGCAGCCATGGCTCACGGGCCCAGCCGCTCCATGGCATTTGGCATCCTCCCGGACCGGGGCATGAATCTGTGGCCCCCACATCGGCAGGCGGATTCTCAACCACTGCGCCACCAGGGATGCCCCTTATTTTTAATTTATTTTTCTAACATCTTAAAAATTTTTTTAAATTTATTTTATTTTTTGCTGTGTTGAGTCTTTGTTGCGTGTGGGCTTTTCTCTGGTTGCGGCGAGCAGGGACTACTCTTCATTGTGGTGTGCAGGCTTCTCATTGCGGTGGCTTCTCTTGTTGCAAAGCATGGGCTCTTAGGCGTGCGGGCTTCAGTAGTTGTGGCATGTGGGCTCAGTAGTTGTGGCTCACAGGCTCTAGAGTGCAGGCTTAGTAGTTGTGGCACATGGGCTTAGTTGCTCCTCGGAATGTGGGATCCTCCCAGACCAGGGCTCGAACCTGTGTCCCGTGCATTGGCAGGCGGATTCTTAACCACTGTGCCACCAGGGAAGCCCCATTTTTTTAACATCTTTATTGGAGTATAATTGCTTTACAATGGTGTGTTAGTTTCTGCTGTATAACAAAGTGAATCAGCTATACATAAACATATAGCCCCATATCTCCTCCCTCTTGAGTCTCCCTCCCAGATGGTTAATTTTATATGTCAACTTGACTGGGACACGAGGTGCCCAAATATTTGGTCTAACGTTATTCTGGGTGTTTCTGGATGAGATTAACATTTGAACCAGTAGACTGAGCAAAGCAGATTGCCCTCCCTAATGTAGGTGGGCCCCGTCCAATCAGTTGAAGGCCTGAATAGAGCAAAAAGCCCAACCCTCCTCCCAGTAAGGGAGAATTCCTTCTACATGACTGCTTTCAAATTGGAACATCAGCTTTTTCCTGCCTTCAAACTCAAACTGAAACATTGGCTCTTTCTGAGTCTTGAGCCTGCTGACCTTCAGACTAGAACTACACAATCAGCTTTCCTGGGTCTCCAACTTGCCCACTTGCCCTGCAGATCTTGTGACTTGTCAGCCTTCATAATTGCATGAGGTGTGAGCCAATTCTTTATAATAAGTGTCTCTCTCTCTCTCTCTCTCTCTGTATACACACACACACACGCACACACACACACATGTATCTCCTATTGACTCTGTTTCTCTGGAGAACACTGACTAATGTAGTGGACATACTCTGATGTCAAATAATTAAAGGAAAAAATACTCCCAAAGACTTATCACTTCTCCAGCAGGAAAATCCCCTTTTGAAAGGCTTAGCTTTGCAGAATTCATAAAGGATTGTAGATTTCTATTGACTAGAGAGAAATTAAATTTCAGTGTTGAAAAAATTCCAGTGCTGAGATAGTAAATTTCTGGAAGATAGGTGCTTTGCCAGTTTTGTTTTATAGTTCTAGTACACTGAAGAGCACGGCAGAAATTTTTAATATAATGACATTATTTGATGTTGATGTAAGAATGATGATACCAAATAAGCCTTTGGAAACTACTGTTGTCATGATGATGCAAACAAGGTAATATCTAGGGCAATCAGGAGTGACAGAATGTATTGATGTAAGTCCACCCTAAGTGAAGGTGCTTTCTTCTTGCTGATACTACAAAGAGGTGGGCTTCTACATTCAGCACTGACTGTGGGTCCAGCTTTTTATCTCTGCTCTGCGCTTCTACCCTCTCCAGATCCTTTCCAGCATCAGAGCTAAACACAAGCCTCTTCTACCTCTCAACTCCATCTCACCCTTGACGGGTCCTGTTTTCTTCCATCCAGTAAAGGAAGGAGGGTGGAGCTGTGCCTTCATTGGCAGCCAAACATCTTGGGTGCTTGCTTCAGGCTCCACCTCCTACACCAACCACCACCCAGTGTGGATTACACAGCTCTTACCCAGAAGCTGTTTTTCCATCCTAGGAGCTGACCTCATTGTTCCTGGGTCGGGAGCCATCTACAAGGTGACACTTACCAACTGGGGAGTCTAGAGCAGTTTTGTGTTTGTGGCACTGGAGGAATCATCCTGTCCCATTGTCTTTTGTCGTAAAGACGGCATTAACAACTTCCTTTCGTCTTCTCTGAGCACGAACATGGCTGAAAACGCGGAAGTGCGACTTGCATGTCACACATGGATATAGTCTGTGAATTCAGTAGTTCAGGAGCCTTGCTGTCATTTATGAAAACTGCCAGAGCTGTATGGCTCTGCTTCCTGTTCTTACAGACCAGCACGACATTCTGGCTCAGTTGAGCCCCTGTCATGGGCTACCACACAAACGTTGTCTGGTGCTGTCATTTCCTGGCAGTGAACAATATTCCCCATTGCCTCAGGATGCTCTCACAGTGTCCTTCTTGTGGCGGTTGAACCAGTGTTCAAAAAGCAAATGTATAGCTAGAGTCAATCTTTTGGAGAAGATGGGCAGAAACAAGGTCAGTGTGGTTTATTGGAAAGAACACCAAATACAGTTCTAAGAGCACAGCTACACTCTTTTGATAGTAGAGGAACTAGGCCCCCACCCCCTCACCACTTAGTGTCACAACCCTACATGTGTCTTCCTGTCCCTTCCCTACCTAACACCGTGAGGTGGGAAACGTGGCAGCAGTTATCTCTATTTTATCATAACCACTGACCTGCCTGGCCACACAACACCGTCTACTGGACACCACCACACACTCTCAGCCATCCAGCCAGTCAGCTGTGTTTCTAGGTTTTTTTCCACTGATGTGCACTGTTTTCTTGGCCACAGCCCTAACTTTAGGTACATCAATTTCCTCATTATTTAAATGTATTCAGTAATGATAACCCAAGTTGAATCTGCATCCTTAGGAGAGAAAGCGTTCTATTAGTGCAAGTTATGTCTCTTCAGATGTGTATTGGGAATAATTAGACTTACTACCTTAGTAATTCATCAAATATCCAGCTAATATTGATTTAATGTCTACTTTGTGTGTGTCATAGTGCTAAGTGCTTATTGTGAAGATTTAACAACATTATATAGTGCTCAGGAGATTTTTGTCTTTGAAAAGTTAATAATAGTTATTTCATATATTATATGACAAACGCCTTTTCAATACTTGGGATTTTTTTTTAACAATAGGAATTTAAATGCAACAAAGGGATAAAGTGAACAATTTCATTCAGACTTCAGGTTTTGGAAGGACTAGATATAATGTTAGTTAGTAATAAACAATGTGGACTTCCCCTATTAGAAAGATACATACTTAGTGAGACATTTACTGACTCCAGGGTCACCATGTCACCCGCTTTGCAAAACACTGGTCTCTAGCACCGCATCTTTGTTATTTTGTGTAATTTTTCTTTATTTCCTGGCACCCCCCATGGAGGCACTTTCTCATTTTTCCTCCTGTGTAAGTGAAATAAAGGTAACAGAGTCTATAACTTCAGAGGCCTTGAAATTTTATTGTTGTTCATACCGCCACAGTTATAATGATTTCTGAATTTTTTGTTGCTTTCCCTTCAGCAGTTTCATTTGCCATGTACCTGAGCGGCAGAGAATTCGATTCTGTGGGCGGATATATTTGTGTTTAACCGGTGCAGATATCTCCTAAGAACCCTCCTATCTTCACACTCGTCGCCTTTATATTTTTCAGGATTTTAGAAATACCATAATCTCAGCATATTAAATATGAAGGGACTCCTTCGGATTCCCAGAGCCTTAAAGTTAGGCTATGCAAATATGTGCGAGTGTGTTTCCATGGTGCGGAATGAAAGTTACGGCAGGGTTTTTCGAAGCAGCATTTCTATAAGCGTCACTCCTGCCACTGCCTTTCACAAGGGCCCACTTGCTGTGAAATATTTTGAAAACAGAGCTGAAGTGAAGCTAACGCAGAGCGCAAACAGGCGGAAGTACGAATAAACTGAGCGTGGCTGGCAGAAACCGAGAGGTTGGCAGTTTCCGCAAAGTAAGAGTATGCTTGGTAAGCCGGGAGGAAAAAACCGCCCAGGGCTGTTGTTTAGAAACCTCCTGACCTCCGTTTCCCTTGCCCCTAGGGTTGGGGGGGCTCCCCAGAGCCGAGGAAGCAGCCCCCCAAAACCGCCTCCGGGACTGAAGCTTCCCTCCTCACGCCCCCAGGGAGCAGCGCCTTCTCACGCCACGATTCGCTGCGACCCAAAAATAACTACAGAGACGTGAGGAAAAGGGCCAAAGCCTGCGGCACAGGGAGGTGCTTAGTTACCGACTTATCGCTTACAGCCAGAACGCTCGAAACCTAACCCAGCGCTAGCCTTTTATAGAGAGTCCCTGGAGCCCCGCCCTAGCAACTTCTCCTAGCAACGCCTCGCCCGGGTGCTCCGCGGTCTTATCTGCCTCTGCCAGGCTCTTCCTGTTCCCCTCCCCCAGGCAGCAGGCTCCGCTGTCCCAAGTCACGTGACTATCCCCAGGGGAGGAACGGGACGAGCGGAAGATGTGAGGGGCGTGGCGCTGGAGGGCGAGCTCAACGTCATCAAGATACGCCGAGCTGGTTGTGGCGCTTAGCGCTTCTGGGAGTCTTGAGTTTCGGGGACTGGGTGAAATGGCGGAGCCTGCGGCCCTGGTGTGGCTTCGGGGCCCCAGCTTCGGGTGCAAGGCGGTGTGGTGTGCCTCGGCCCCGCGCTCCGTACGCGATTTTATCCACCGACAGTGCCAAGATCAGGTGAGGTGTGTGGTTCCTGGAAGGAATGGGAAAGCAGGACAGGGGCAGGATTAGGTGCGGTGAGGGTCTGTCGGGGGCACGTCTATTCTTTGGGGTTCTCAGTTTTTGAGGCTGAGGGTTAGGGTTTTAAAGTGGTTCAAACTGATGCTGAGGCCTGCCTTTGCTTATGTTTTGTGGTGGTTTTGTCTCACAGAAGGGAGAAAAACCCCTCCGCTCACGGGCGTTTAGTCCGGCCCTCAGTCTGGACTAACAGAATACACTTTGGTATTCTCTTCATCCGTAAATGAGGCAGTTGGACCAGATGATTTTTAAGGCTCATTTCCTTACTTTCGCTCTGTGCTTATGTGACGTGCATTTTTTGTCCACTGATAACACAGCCCTCTTAGCTCCAACCTAGAGAAGTATGTCATATCCAAACCCAGGCCAAAGGATGGTTGGGAAGGAAATGGATTTATCTGGTCACTGGTCGGGGCCAAGCACTCACATAGGTCATGTCGAGGGCATGATTCTTAGGGCCTGTCATGTAGATGTTTTCACTAATCATTATGATGCTCTGATTTGCCCAGGCATATTTTTGAAAACCTGTCATTGACTTCTAAAGTTACATGTGTGGTTTACTTAATTATCAAGTAAGCAAGCTTTTACCAACTATAAGATATTAAACCTATTCAGTTATTTAAAGAATATGCTGGTCTCAATGAATCTAATTTTAATTTTGACATTTGATCTCCTATTAACACGTTAACACTGCAGTCTAAACCAAATCTTTACTTGGATTGGTTCCATGAAGAAGCAATGTCTGTTTGCAAATAATGTGGTTTTTCAGTTTCCCTATTTTTCTTCCTAGACTTCAGTCCAGTTTAAAAACTGTCAGAAATGTTTTTACCATCTGCATGGGGAAATATTTTCCAAAGTAGTTGGATTTTAATATCTCTGAAAATAACTTTTATCTGTTGACCAGTTTTCAAACTTACTGACAGTTGATCCAAAGTGAGACCAGAAAAAAATAAGATCTTAATTATGAGGAGTCTTGGAAAAAATAATTTAAAATAAGCAAGAAATATAAATGAATGGATTCATTCATGTACTTAAGACACATGGCCATAACAAGTATGAACAAAAACACAAAACTTATAGAAGGGCATTTGATGAGATACTGGAACGAATAAAAATAGCTGAAGTTCATGCTTATGCGTTTTAAAACAGAACTATTCTGACACATGATAAAGTTAGTGTTAGCTCTCCCTGAGAAAGTAAAAATCAGCCTGGCTCTTCATCAGACTGGGATAATACACAGATAAAGCTAGCTGCAAAGTTAATAGGAAACAGTGTTTCTCCCAAGGACATGGTACAGTGATGAAATGTCATAATGACTTCCTTGAAAGTCTGCTTCTTTTTTAGTCTTTGTGAAACCTTACCTCAAAAATCATAGACTATAAGAATAAACTGCTGTTGGAAGTTATATCAGTAAGAAGCATCCCACTCTTACCTTGAGAATCTAAGTCGCTTTGACGTAGAGAAGCACGCTTGATTTCCCAGGTGCAGAGCTTCAGATTAGGGGTTTCTGGACACAGCATTCCACATTTATCTTAACTTTGTAGTTTCTGAGGAAAGAGGAGCCTGGATCTCCTTCACAGTCTAGACCTGATGTTGACCCTTATACACACAGCCCTGCTTTATTGTGAGCCTCTCAAAACATTGTTTCATTTAAATTTTACCTAAATTCCATCCACCCCAAATCCTATAATAACTATATCTTTTTATTTGTTGGTGAGACACCTCATGCTTCCTCTGGTGTGCAGTCCCTCTCTTGTAGTAGTGAGTCAAGAAATTTGAGTTGTTGAACTATATGTTGTCTCTGGTGGCCTTCGGCTGATTGGCCTAAGACACACGTAATACTTTCTGCTTGAAATGCTCTGTAATGGTTAAAAACAGTTACATTGATTGTAAATTTTCTTTGTTATTTTTTTCTACTAGTGATTATTAACTGACAAGAATCTTAACAAGTAGAAAATGCCATTTTGTTAATGAGTTGTCTCGTTAAATAAGCAGTTCTGTTTGGAAATGAAGTATGATGCATGATGTATAATCTTTCAGCCTTCATGTTAAAGTCTTTTAAAGTTATTTAGGATTTTAGAAATACCATACCCATTGGATATATAAGATATTAAAAGAAACTAAAGTAGCTTTTAATTTATAAACATTAAACATATAGGAGGTATATTATATGTCTTATTTAATTTTTACAACTCTTTAAAGTGGACAGTATTTTATAGGCAAGAATAGTCCTTCATGTTAATCACATCATTGCATATAGCCTGAGCTCCCTTGCTCCTCTCTCCTGGTATCATATTTGCCTGGGAAAACTCCAGTCAATTTAAATCCAACTCTCCACCTGTTTTACCTGGCATCTGGGCAGTGACTGTGGTAGGGGAACTAATCACGCAAACCAGTCTCACTACAAATTCATAAACACCAAACTTAGTGGTGCTTGGCATTTCTACTGTATTTCTCTAACTCAGAGCATGCTTCCACTGGGTTGCAGGACTGCTGAGAATATTGATCTAAGTAGTCCTTGGGCAGCTGGACAGAACCCAGGATCTCAACACATCTTTAGTAGCTTTGCTCATTTTCCCTAGAGTGTCATCCAAATATTATTTGTGTATACCATGGTGTGAAAAGGGTTGAGAGGCACTGCTCAGTTCATCACTCTTTCACTCTCCTAGATTACTTTTTCACATCTTCTCTCTTTAAATCTCCAAGACTTCTTCCATCCCAAGGACCATACTTTGTACTCAAGCAGTAAGGAGAGAGTTTCTGCATCATCACACCAGTGCCTCTGGTAGGTACCTGCTGTATATTCAGCCTTCTTCTCTGTTACTGTGGATGAACTGTCATTATTTTACAAATAATTTGCAATTATCTTCGACTTTGTACAGTAACCCCTCCCCCTCACCTACTGAAAGACTTATTTTGGCGTTAGTTCTTTCTCCCCTGTATTTTCCAGTGTTTTCCCTTTTTACAGCATCACTCCTACCAGTGCGCAAACGTGAGCCCACATCCCTTCTACCTATCACCTTATTTTCTCTGATTTTCTTTATAAAAAAATATTCTTGAACATAAAACTGTTCTCCTTTAGAACCCACTCTAGTTAGGCTTTTTTCTTCCCATCACTCCATCAGAACAGCTCTTTGTCATACTGGTCAGTATCTTCTATGTTGCCATATCCAGTGATCAGTTTGCAGTTTTCATCTTGCTTTGTCTGTCAGTGCCAGTTTGCACAATTGACCATTCCCCGCCGGAGTACACTTTTCTCACTTGTCCAGATATCACTCTCAGTTCTCGTCCACCTCACTGGCCTCTCCTTTCCAGTCTTTTACAGCTTCCTCCTCATCACCCTGAACTCTAATCTTGGAGGGGCCCCTCCCTCATCCCAGTGATTTCATCCATACTCATGGCTTTAACTACCATCAGTATGCCGACAACTTTCAAATGTAAATCCCCAGTGCAGACCTCTTCCCCACACTCCAGGCTTGTATAGCCACCAGTCTACTTGGCATCTCCATCTGGCTGTGGAATAAACATCTCAAAGTAAAATATCTGAGATGAGACTAATTTTCTCCCTCAAACTTCCTTTTCCCTCTTAATGAATGACAACTCCATTTTCCCATTTATCAAACCGGATTTTTGGAGTCATCTCTAATTCCTCTATTGATCTCACTCCCTTCACCCAGAGCATTAGCAAATCCTGTTGCCTTTACCTTCAGAGTATCCTCAGAATCTCACGTTTCTCATCATCTCTGCCACTGCTGCCCT
The DNA here is from genome assembly GCF_000442215.2 of Lipotes vexillifer. Classification (NCBI taxonomy): domain Eukaryota; kingdom Metazoa; phylum Chordata; class Mammalia; order Artiodactyla; family Lipotidae; genus Lipotes; species Lipotes vexillifer. Next base: position 226,521 of record NW_006781096.1, read on the forward strand.
GGTACAAATAGCCTTCATTTCTTACCTGGATTATCACAATAGCTTCTCAATGATCTCTCTGTGTCTATAGTCTTACTTTCAGTTTAACAGCTAGAGTGATACTTTAAGAGCATGACGCAGATCTCACGTTGTTCAAAACTCTACAGTAGTTTTATTCAGAGTAACATCCAGAGTCCTTAACAATGGTTTTGAAGGCCTTATCACTCCCCTTTTGTGTACTTCATTCTAACCTCATTGGCTGTGTTGTCATTCCTTGAATAAGTTCATTCCTGTTGCGTTTGCTCTTGTCTCTGTCTGGAATACTGTTCCCCCAGGTAGTCACATGGCTCATTCTCTCACTTTCTTTAATTCTCCGCTCAAATGTCACTTGATCACAGAGGCTTTCCTTGACTGTATATATTAAATAGATTACCACCACACGCATCCACATATCTTATCCCCTTTACCCTGCATATCACCACTTGACATGATATATAATTTGTTCATTATTTGTCTTCCCCCACTAGAATGTTAGCTTCATGAGGCAGGATCTGTATTCACTGTAGTGTTCATGGTAGTATTCCAACACTTGAAAAGTGCCTGGCAAATAGTAGGTACTTAATATTTGCTGAATGAATGAATGGGTCCCATTGAAATAGCTGTATGATGTGGTTCAGAATGAATGTTCATAGTTTCCACTTCAGGAAGATGCCGGCAATGCATTTTTCCTTTCTATTCCTATTTAGATCTCTCTTTTCTTCATGTTGCAGAGTTAATTGTCAGCCTTCTAAGTTCCATATAACTTTGGAGAATACTCCTCTCTTGTCTCATTTTATGGCATTAGAAACTTGTTTAGAATGACTTACAGTTTTTATATTTTCTTTTCATCATTTGATCTGAGAATTTTTTTGAAATACATAGAGTGGGTTTGGGGGAGTGTACTTGGGCTTCTGCAGTGATTGGCTGGAACTCAGGGGGATGCTGGCACCAACTGCCAGCTGGTCCTAAAGCTGTTAAAGCTTATATAGTTTGTATATTAAAAATCGGGGCTTCCCTGGTGGCTCAGTGGTTGAGAGTCCGCCTGCCGATGCAGGGGACACGGGTTCGTGCCCCGGGCCGGGAGGATCCCACATGCCGCGGAGCGGCTGGGCCCGTGAGCCATGGCCACTCACTGAGCCTGCGCGTCCGGAGCCTGTGCTCCGCAACGGGAGAGGCCACGACAGTGAGAGGCCCACGTACCACACACACACACACAAAAAATCATACTTTTGTCTCCTCCTCTCCTCTCTTCATATCCCTATCTACACTTTTCAAGATGTCACTTTTAAACTTGGGGCCACTCAGTGTTCAACTTGATACTACCTGTTTTAAAAAGTCAGAGGAAGTGGGACCTTCAGAGTTACTAGATCTGAGCACTGAATATTCTACCTTGACTCCTATTTCCTATTAGAGAAGAAGAAAGAGCAGGTTTTTTGTTTCTGTTTTTTTTTTTTTTTTAACATTTTTTTATTTGTTTGGCTGTGCCTGTCTTAGTTGCGGCACGTGGGATCTTCATTGCTGCATGCCTGCTCTTGCAGCATTCAGGATCTTTTTTTAAGTTGCATCGTGCAGTATCTTTAGTTGTGGCATGCGAACTCTTAGTTGTAGCGTGTGGGATCTAGTTCCCTAACCAGAGCTCGAACTTGGGCCCCCTGCACTGGGAGTGTGGAGTCTTACCCACTGGACCACCAGGGAAGTCCCGAGAGCAGTTTTAATTTTCACCCAAAAGGCAGAAAGTTCTTCTGTATATCATGATTAAGTATTAGGAAGAAATCGTACCTAGAATACATCATACAAAATGAGTTTTTTCTTTTAGTAGTTTCCATTTTTGCAATTCAACAAATATTAATTGAACACATACTGTCTCCTTATAACTGGAGTAATAAAAAGCTAAGCTAGGTCCCTTTCTGCAAGAAACTTGTATTGTCTAATAAACAGCATTGAAAGAACCCCCAAACTTGTCTCTAGGATATTCCAGTGGAATGCTACTTTGTGAAATGCAATGGATTACTCGTTAACACCAGTGACACAGTGCAGCATGGAGCTGTTTATAGTTTGGAACCCAGACTTCGTGGTGGAAAAGGAGGTAGGACATGAATGTTGATGGCTTAGTTGTAACACATCTGCGTTCTGTAGCCATATGTATTAAATTAACAAACTCCTTGGTGTCTGTAATGTACCAGCCTCGATTGGCCTTGTGAAATCCTTTGTTTGCTTATCTAATTTTGCATATTTTCTCTTTTCTTCTTTTTGAGGTAGATACCATATGATAAAATTCCCACCTTCTCCAGCTGGATCACTCTGAGGCACCCTAGGCTCTCAGACTCTAGGGAGGATTAGATGAAGAGGGGTGATTGTTATTCTGTCCAGTTTGCAGACGAATGTCAAAACAATCAAATCTCCTTGTGCTTTTCTCAAGATTTTTTGCCTAGTTATTGTAGCTCCAAGGGAGGTCTAAAGTCACTTTATGAAATACAACCATTTACAGATTGAGGTAGATTAAGGTCCTGGTTGTAGTAACTCATCTTAGAAGAGAAAAAAGAAACTAAAAGAGCAAAAACTGAATATGAACAGTTCTTGGTATTTCTCCTGATGCACTAACATGTAATCCTTAGGCTTTCTCAAAATCTGTGGTGATTCGGTTTGGTTTTCAAAGAGCTAACATTTCAGATTATAATCATCCTGCTGTTTGAAATTGTGTCAATAAGAATGAAGCTTGTCGTATCAGCCAGTGACAGCTTAAAATTGCCTCCTTGCAAAATCTCACCATATAATTTTTAAAATTCTTAATCGTGGAATCTTGGGATTTCTGGCACTAGGTAAAGCCCTCTAAAATAGCCCGGTGGTGCAGGTATTGATACAGTATTGTAGAAGTATAAGAGGAAGTGTAAAAAGCATGAGATTGAATCAAGTTTATCAGTACTCTTACCTTTGCTACCTGGGTTAGAATCTTGATGTACATTTCCTTTAAAACGGAAAAGAAAGTAGAGATGACCTGTAGTCTTGTGATATAATACATTTTCACAAATCTGGCTTTTGTCCATCCTTGAACACTTTTTTAACCTGCTTTCTCCGAACATATTTGCTCAGGTTTTGGCTCTATGCTCCGAGCACTTGGTGCTCAGATTGAGAAGACAACCAATCGAGAAGCTTGCCGGGATCTCAGTGGAAGGAGACTGCGAGATGTCAATCATGAAAAAGCGTAAGATCCCCACCTGTTTTTATTTTTTTTTAAGAAACATACTTTTCTAGCATTAGTGATTGTACGCATGCCATGCATATCAGAAATGTAAACTTGAAATACTTATGCTCTAATTTGTTGTTACCAGATTTAACTTTTTCTGTAATTTAATAATTATCTTTGGGTTTTAGTCAAGTCCATAACAGTATGCTAGTAGTAAGCATGGCACACCTTTCTGAGGGAATGTCACAGTATGAACAAGAGTGCATTAATTTGTCTGGGTGGGGTGTTTTATGTATAAAAACACATGTGTATAATATAGCCATTCAGTTACATCTCTTCTCTCCCATCCCCAGAATGGCTGAATGGGTAAAACAACAAGCCAAACGAGAAGCTGAAAAGGAGCAAAAGCGCCTGGAACGACTGCAGCGGAAGCTTGCAGAACCCAGGCACTGCTTCACCAGCCCCGACTACCAGCAGCAGTGCCATGAGATGGCCGAGCGTCTGGAGGATTCCGTCCTCCGAGGTGAGAATGAGGATTCCTTAGTGCCATCAGCAGGTGTCCCTGAAGCCAGCTGTTCCACACAGAGGGCAGTTCTTAAACCTTTTTGGGTTACAGACTTCTGAGAAACTGATGAAGCTGTGGAATTTCTCCCCTCAGTAATGAATACAGTATATCTTATACAACCCAGGGAAAAAACCCATACACTCTCACAACATTTGACATACTTGACCCCTGAACTCTGTGGGCTCATGGGCCCCAGGTAAGAATACTTCTTGTGCTTCATGGGAATAAGCTAAGTCTTCAGGAGGTGCCTAGACCCCAACATTTTGCTTCCAGTTTTAGATCCCTTTTTTAAAACACAGTTTTTAATGAGAATGATTTTCATTAACTTTTATGTTTTTAGCATCCAAAGCATTATGCTAGGGCTGTTGTGCATTCAGTTGAATAAGAAGGAGTCTTTTCCATCAAAAGGGTTATGGCATAACAGGGGAAAGACAGTTGTATGCAAATAACAAGCACAAGGGGATGAATCGTTAGGTTTGAGGAGAGATAGGTATGAATCTGTCAGCCTCAAAATTACAAATTGGACATGGTGCGTTAAAAATCCAGTTCAAGAGCCAGAATGCTTATCTTAAATCTGTATAAATTTGAGATTAGTCTCCTTTTAACTGGATTAAATTTTGGTATGTTAAGAAATTTAAATCTAGAGCTTTAGATTGCAGCTGTTTTTGCAATTCAGATTATTTATAAATTCTTTAATTGAACTTAGTCCTGATAGTAGAAACTGAGTTGTTAAAATGTCTGGTTAGGTATGCAGGCTGCCTCCAGCAAGACGGTATTGGCAGAAATCGGTGAGAGTCGGAAACGGCCTAACAAATCAAAAACAGACAGAGCAGCCAGTGCAGAGAAAAGGAAATGCTTTTGGTAAGTATGTTCATTTTCATTTCAAATAGATCTTTGAGAACTGAAGAAAAAAAAAATTTTTTCCTTCTGTTTATCCCTCTGGAATATCTTGTTCTGAAACTTACCTACTATATTTTTTTCTTGTCTACCTGGAATAAACATACTTTTAAGTAAAGTCTGATGGAAGCTCAGAAATTTTCCAGAGTGCTTCAGAAGTTCAGGTTTCAGTGATTCTCACATTGTATACATTAGTAATGGTTTCTGCCATAAGTGCCATTCATAGAATCTAAAGGATAATTTTTTTCCTTACAGTGGAAAATCACATAAAAATAGCTTTATACTTGAATTACTGTTAGGTGTTGAAAAGTTAACTTTCAGAAATTCCAGGTGGAAGCCATGGCTTTACTTTCCAGGTGGTTCTGTTTTCTCTGTGGTTTTTCGTAGTCATCACTGAGGTCTTTGGTCACCTTGCCAGACCTCTCTTCACCACTTTTGTACCTGCAGGTGAAAAGCACAACAGTACTTTTTCTTATCCATTCTTCTTACAGTTCTCCCACCCTTCCCAGTTGGTCCTCTGGTTACCAGCTCAGTTCCCTTGGGCTGAGTTCTAGAATATGATAAGTGCAAATGGATCTTGGTTTCCTTGTCGGCCTCCCCTTTGGGGATAGAAAGATAATTATTAATTAAACACCATGTAACTCTGTGAGTCCAGCATAGAATTTTTTGTGTTCTTTCTGAAATGTGAATTAAATGTTCCTGAGAGAAAAGATAGTAGTATTTCCTTGTGGGTTTCTTTTTTTTAAGCCAGGTTTATTGTGGTATAATTTATATATGGTATTATTTATATATGGTAAAATTCACCCTTTTTGAACAGTTCTACAAGTTTTGAAAATTTTATAATATACAGTCATGTAACCATCACCAAAATCAAACTATGGAATATTTTCATCACCCTAAGAAGTTCCCACGTGTCCCTTTGCAGTTAATTTTCTTCCCCCACCTCCATTCCTGGCAACCCCTGATCACTGGTGTGATGTTTGTTCATATGGTTTTGTCTTTTCCAGAATGTCATTATGTCTGCTGCTTTCACTTACAATAATGCTTTCAAGATCCACAGGTGGTATTATATGTATCAGTAGTTCGTTCCTTTCTATTGCCAAGTATTGTTGCCTGGTATGGCTGTACCACAATTTGTTTATCATCCATTCTCTAGCTGTTAGAGGTTTGGGTAGTTTCCAGTCTTGGGCAATTATGAATAAAATAGGATTTTCTCTTTTTTTTTGGCCGTGCCTTACGGCATGGGGGATCTTAGTTCCTTGACCAAGGATCGAACCTGTGCCCCCTGCAGTGGAAACTTGGAGTCCTAACCACTGGACTGCCAGGGAATTCCCAGGATTTTCTTTTAACTGTTTATTATTTTATCTAATTTCCAACAGTTAAAATTCATACAGTATTGGGGAAAAAAAGTTTTAAGCAAAACCAGTTTGTTTTAAGAGAGTCACAGCTTTTAAAAAGAGACCCTGTTGGATCTTTGGCATGTTGCTTCCAGTCTCACTGAAGTTTTTTTTCCTTTTATACCTCTGGAATATCTTGTTCTGAAACTCACCTACTCTCCATCTCAAGCTAGCTGATACCTTTATTCAGAGTCTGTTTCCTGGACAAACTGCAACTCTTTTTTTTTAAGTAGAAGCTGTAAAGGGTGTTAAACCTTTTTGTTGCTTCTAATAGGTTGGGCATGGAAGGACTAGAGACTGCAGAAGGGTCTGGCTCTGAGAGCTCTGATGATGACAGTGCAGAAGCACCTAGTACTTCAGGAATGAGCTTTCACGTTCCCAAAAATGGCAGTGATGTTGTTGAGATGGCAGCCGAATTTCCTAGTAGCTCTCAGCGGGCAAGAGTATCGAGTGCAGACTCTAGATCACGAGAAAAACTACAGACCCCTGTGATGGACTCTGGGAATGGTATTTCAGAAGACTTGTATGCTGAGCTGGGAGAGGCATCTATCCAGGAGTACATGGAAAGGAAGATGGCCATAGAAACAGAGAAAACCCAGGAGAAAAATGAGGCAGAGAGTAAAGAACCCTTAGAAAAGGAAGCAGCTGGAGTTGGCCTGAATAAGGAGCAGGAGACCAAAGAAATGACTGATGGGGAAAGAGCTGCCAAGGGAGCACCTGGAGGAGACAGGGAAAACATACCTGTTGCCAAGCTGGAGGAAAGCCAGTCAGGAAACACAGTAAGTAAATTTAGGGGGTTGATGTCTGAAGCCAAATCAGTTTAATCTCTGTAGTAAGTCGTTAAAGTGAAAAGATGTGCTTTTTCCCATCAGCTGATTAGTGGAAAAGCTTGTTTAATAATCAGAAGTACAGATGATGGTGAAGCTTGCCGTGTCCCCCCCAAAAATCCTTAGTTTTTTGGTTTTTTTTGTGGTACGTGGGCCTCTCACTGTTGCGGCCTCTCCCGTTGTGGAGCACAGGCTCGGGACACGCAGGCTCAGTGGCCATGACTCACGGGCCCAGCTGCTCCGCCGCATGTGGGATCTTCCTGGACCGAGGCACAAACCCGTGTCCCCTGCATTGGCCGGCGGGCTCTCAACCACTGCGCCACCAGGGAAGCCCAGTTGTTGTTTCTTTTAAAGCTCTGGAATTGGTATTATTTTGCCACTAGGTGGTGTCCTTGGTTCCATATTTCATCAATTCTAAGATGCACGTTTTTCACGTTTTAATACCTCTGAATTTGAATATATATCATGTTATAGTTTAATTGGTATTGTTATTCTTTCTTAATAACACATGCACTAATAAGGCATATTATGATAGATGGCATTTTTAGCTTTGATAAAATGTGCTTATTTTCCTATCACTAAATTTCTAGTTACTTAGTTTTTCTTTCTCATGTGAGTTACTGTTTGAACACAGTTGTCAGTTGGATGTGAAGATCTTTCCTGTAGAAGAGGAGCAGCTCCTTTTTAATTTATCATTAAATCTTAAGCCCCACACTCAACCTTTTTAAAGTTTATTTTCATTGTGCATGCTTTTCCTTAAATAGTTATTTGCCACCTTTAGTGGACTTACTTGCAGCAAAAATCTTTAACGTTTACTCTTCAGTCTAATGATTTGCTTTTTAGGATAGATGAAACCTAATGATTTGCTTTTTAGGATAGCTGAAATCTAATGATTTGCTTTTTAGGATAGATGAAACTTGGCTTCTTTGGTAAACACAAAGCTTATCATTATTTATTTAACCAGCACCTTCCCTACTGGTGCTGGTTAAATAAGCAAAAATGCACATGTTGCCCTTTCTAGGGAAGATAGTGAAATTTTTTATGCTGAGGGCTTTAAATTGACCCTTACACCATCTCTGGAGTTACAAGCATGTAGCTTTTATGTTACTCATATATGCTAGGATTTTATCCTAACCAAAGTCTTGGAAAAATGAAGAAAGGAAAATAGAATAAAACCTGATTTGACTTTCAATCTTTGAGCTTTTAACTGGAAATTTGTTCTTGATGTAGTTGTAGCTGTTGTATTCATAATAATTATGTACAACCATGTGTGATTCTCCAAAGACACATAAGTGGTGGTTTAGGATTTGGCCATATATAAAGAAGCCAAGATTCACTCCAGAAATCTTAACAAAATGGACTTTAAAAAAAAAAAAAATCACCTAGAAAGATAGTTTGTCCCTAGAGCTCTTCAATATTTTTAAAAAACAACTTACTGTGAGAGAAAATTACTGACCTTTGAATATGTTTTAAAAAAAAAAAAAACCTAGGGTTTCCCTGGTGGCGCAGTGGTTGAGAGTCCACCAGCCGATGCGGGGGACACGGGTTCGTGCCCCGGTCCGGGAAGATCCCACGTGACGCGGAGCGGCTGGGCCCGTGAGCCATGGCCGCTGAGCCTGCGCGTCCGGAGTCTGTGCTCCGCAACGGGAGAGGCCACAACAGTGAGAGGCCCGCGTACCGCAAAAATAAATAAATAAATAAATAAACCTAGGTGGTGAATGTTTTCATTCTATGCAGAGCACCCATCATTAGAAGTATTTAATTTAAAAAAAAAGTATTTAATTTTGTCTTAAAGTCTATAAAGGTACTTGGTGGATAGAAGAGTTGCAAGTCTTTTGAACAGCATTTAAATTTGTCAAGTTATATAAGTGAGAACTTTGATAATCACAGTTATTTGATTAAAATAGAAAGCTTAGGATTATGGGGTTAGTAGATTCACAGGCATAGGAATCTCATTAAAATGAGGCTTTATAGGGTGCTGCTCTTTTCTCTGGTCATAGTATGGGGGTAGGTGAGGTACATTTTGCTGTTTGAATTTTTACTGGAAAAATCAAAAAAGAAAAGTAATATTAAGAATCCGTTCAAGAATTCTATAACTTGTTACTCTTCTGAATACTTGTTTCTAAGTATATAGATAAAAATTAATATTTATTAATTATATGTATTGACACTGTGTAGAGAATAGCATGATTATTAAAATTCAGTAGTAAGATATGGCATATTAAATGAAGATTTCTTGAAAAACAGAAGGTCGATGACAATTGAAGAAAGTTTTATTCACAGGAATGGACCTATTTAAAATTTTTCTTTCTTTTTCTTCTTCTCAGGATATTGGTCAGGAAACTGTAGATTTACTGGCGTTCAGCTCTGTTGCAGAAGTGGAGTTGCTGGGTTTGGAGAAGCTCAAGTGTGAGCTCACGGCCCGGGGACTGAAGTGCGGGGGCACTCTCCAGGAGCGGGCAGCGAGGCTCTTCTCTGTCAGAGGACTGGCAAAGGAGCGGATAGATCCAGCTTTATTTGCCAAGCCTTCGAAAGGGAAGAAGAAGTGAATTTCGTCGGAGCTGATTTCCTGTTTCTTAATAGGCTAGCGCTTACAACCTGTATAATATTGGCTCTTGGACATTATTCTTGTTGCTATTAAAGGTGACTTTTTAATAACCAAATTCTAACTATCCTCTTTTTCATTATTAGATTTATAGAATTAATTTGTGAAACCCTCTGGGCCTGAAGCTTTTTTGTGGGAAGGTTTCTTATAACTTATTTCTTTAATAAATATAGGGCTATTCAGAGTTTGGGTTGCATCTGTGTCATTTAGGTAAATTATAATTTCAAAGAATTTATCCATTTGACCCCAGTTGTCAGATTTGTGGACATAAAGTTATTCATAATAGTCCTTTCTATCCTTTTAACATCTTGTAGGAGCGGTAGTGGTAACTTCTTTTTCATTCTGGTACTGGTAATTTCTGTTTTCTCCTTGATCAGTCTAGCTAGGAGTTTATTGTTTTGTTGGTCTGTTTTCAGAGTCAACTTTTGGCTTTGCTGATTTTTAATTGTTTTTAATTTCATTGATTTTTGCTCTTTATCATTTCCTTTCTTCTACTTAAGTTGGGTTTACTTTGTTCTTTTTTCTTTATCTTCTTAAGGTAAGTCCTAGGTCATTGATTTTAGACTTTTTTTCTAGTATAAATGTTTAAAGCTGTAAGTGTTTCTTTAAGTACTGTTTTAGCTGCATCTCAAAAATTTTAATATGTTGTGTTTTCATTTTCATTCAGTTCCAAGTATTTTCTAGCTTCCTTGTGAATTCTTGTGAATTCTTCCTTGTGAATTCTTGTGAATTCTTCCTTGTGAATTCTTCTGAATTCTTCCTTGTGAATTCAGGCCTCTCACTGTTGTGGCCTCTCGCATTTCAGAGCACAGGCTCCGGACACGCAGGCTCAGCGGCCATGGCTCACGGACCCAGCCACTCCGCGGAATGTAGGATCTTCCCGGACTGGGGCACGAACCCGCGTCCCCTGTATCAGCAGGCAGACTCAACCACTGCACCACCAGGGAAGCCCTAGTTTTAATTTTTTGAGGAACCTCCATGCTGTTTTCCATAGTAGCTGCACCAATTCACGTTCCCACCAACAGTGCATGAGGGAGGGTTCCCTTCTCTCCACATCCCTGCCAACACTTGTTACTTCTAGTGTTTTTGATAACAGCCATTGTAATAGGTATGAGGTGATATCTCACTCTGGTTTTGATTTGTATTTCCCTGATCATTAATGATGTAGAGCAGCTTTTCATGTACCTGTTTGCCATCTGTATGTCTTCTTTGGAAAAAAGTGTTCAGGTCTTCTGCCCATATTTATTATCAGATTGTTTGTTTTTTTGCTGTTATATGAATTCTTTATATATTTTGGATATTAGCACCTTATCAGATACATGATATTAGCACCTTATCAGATACATAATTAGCAAATGTTTTCTCCCATCCAGTAGACTGCCTTTTCATTTTGTTGATGGTTTCCTTTGCTATGCAGAAGCTTATTAGTTTGATGTATTCCCATTTGTTTATTTTTGCTTTTGTTTCTTTTACTTTTGGTGTCAGATTGAAAAAAAATCATTGCCAAGACCTAGGTCAAGGAGCTTACCGCTATGTTTTCTTCTAGGAGGTTTATGGTTTCACGTCTTAAGTTCAAGTCTTTAATCCATTTGAATTAATTTTTATGGATGGCGTAACATAGAACAACTGTTTGTTTTTTCTTCTAAATATTTTATTGTTACTGGTTTCTGCTTTTAATTCCACTGTGGTTAGAAAATAGCCTGTTTATGATTTCAGTCCTTTTAATTTTTTGTGTGTGTGTGTGTGTGGTTTTTTTTTTTGGTTTTGTTTTTTTGTTTTTTGCGGTACGCGGGCCTCTCACTGCTGTGGCCTCTCCCATTGCGGAGCACAGGCTCCGGACGCGCAGGCTTAGCGGCCATGGCCCACGGCCCCAGCCGCTCCGCGGCATGTGGGATCCTCCCGGACCGGGGCACGAACCCACGTCCCCTGCATCGGCAGGTGGACTCCCAACCACTGCGCCACCAGGGAAGCCCCATGTGTGTGTGTTTTTTTGCGGTATGTGGGCCTCTCGCTGTTGTGGCCTCTCCCGCTGCGGAGCACAGGCTCCGGACGCGCAGGCTCAGTGGCCATGGCTCACAGGCCCGGCCGCTCCACGGCCTGTGGGACCTTCCTGGACCAGGGCACGAACCCGTGTCCCTTGCATCGGCAGGTGGACTCTCAACCACTGCGCCACCAGGGAAGCCCGCAATCCTTTTAATTTTATTGAGACTTGTATTATGACACAGTGTATGGTCTGTCTAGATGAATGTTCCACGTAAACTTGAAAAAGCAGCCTTAGAATCCTTGTCTGCTTGTTCTGACACTTGGATCATCTCAGGCTCAGTCTTTGTTGATTCTCTTGAAAATGGATCTCATTTTCCTGCTTGTTCACATGTCAGGTAGTTTTAGGTTGTATCTTGGATATAGTGAATGATTTTACAGAGATTCTGGATTCTGTTATATGCCTTCAAGAGTATTGCTCTTTGTTTGTTTCCTATTAGGCATTTAACTTGGCTGGACTCAAACCCTAAACTCTTTTTCTAGGTGGGCAGCACCTCATATCTCAGTTGCTGCTTAGAGTCTGCCCTGTGCCTGTGTGGTTCAGGGGACAGAGTTAAAGTAGACAGAATTTTTGGCTTAACCTACTCTGGCTCTGCCTTGCAGGACCTCCTCCCTCACTTTCCTGCAGCTGTGATTTCCCTGAATTCTTATCAACAATACTCTGCAATTTTTCCATCAGAGTTCTAGCTGCCTGGCAAGGTATAGAGTAGGGACTAAAAACTAAAAGTGGGAGACTTCCACAGTGCTGTTCCTTTCTTTGAAGTGTAAACTCTGCCTGCTTCTGGTCATTCTCCAGCGTATTCAGTTAGTTGTTTTTTGTATTTCGTCCAGGATTTATACCTATTAACAACAGGAGGGTTGGTCCAAAAGAAGCTGCTCAGCCATATTAGGAGCAGAACCTCTAGTACTGCATTACAGATGTGTGTGTATCTATATCTTTATAAACTGAATTGCAAGAGTCCATATATTTTGAGTTATGAAGGGATGATTTTACGTGGTGAAATTGTTCATACACACGTATTAATGGTTCCTAACAACTCAGTAGGGTTGTCTGTAAAACTGCAAGTAAAGTTATAGGCACAATTTTGTGTGTAAGTGCTTTTATTCTGGAGAAAATGAAGCATTTTAGTATAGTGATGGAGAACTTGGATTTGGAGATATTTCCAGTCCTAGCTCATACACTTCACAAGCTACGTGGCTTTGGAAAAATTATTTAACCTCTCTGGGAATCAGTCTGTTCAGCTGTAAAAGGAATAATGGTAGGGTTGTGAAGATTACATAAGGCATAAATGTAATGGGCTAAACTCTGCACAGCATTTATTAGACGTGCTTAGCTATTGATTTTGTCTGATTTTTCAAATGGTGTTCCTGTAAAGGAGAAAGCCACTGCCATAATTCCCTTCACGGTATTACCAGGGCCTCTCTGTTTATACAGAAGTATGGTTATTACACAGAAAACAGCTGTTCAATGAAATGCCTTGGGCAAAACTGGACAGTAAATAGTTACCTAAGGAATCAAAAAGAAGTGCATTTTTTTCTTTATTATCTTCTTTCAGGAATATTTTGGACATTACCTTGTTTCATGATGATAGAAACAACCTTACAGAGACACCGCTCTGTTTTTCCTGGTTTCCCTTAATTGTTATTTTTTACCGTATCTTCACTCCACTCCCTTCCCTTCCCTTTGTAATGTCTCAGTTTTTATTTGGGCCCAAATTAATGTTCCAGTATCATACTACATAGTCTGGCCAGTTCTTTAATTATTACTATTTTTTTGTCTTCTGCTGGTATTCTTAATTTCTTTCTTTCTTTTTTTTTCTTTAACTTAAAGAGTATATGGGTGGTGCACTTTCTGAACCCTCACATACCTGGCAATGTTTTTCTGTTACCTTTGCATATGTGATACCGTGACTGGATATCAAGTCCTTAGCTTACAATCTTCTCCTTTAAAAACAATAGATATTTGCTTTTGTTTTCTGGGATAGAGTATTGCAGAAGAGAAGCTTTCTGTCTGATTCAGAGTTTCTTTTGTATTGTGAATTTTGAATGTGAATTTTTCTCCTTAGATAGATACCTCTATATCTTTTTCTTTATCCTTTAGATTTTAAAATGTCACCATGTTATTTCTAGGTGTGGTCTCTTCCTTAATATTTCTTAGTGTTGGGTAACCTTTTTGAGGTCTGAAGACTAGCCTTTTAATTTTAGACCATTATTTTCCTATTATTTGATTCTTGCCTTTATTCTTAGCTCTGTTTCCATGGAACCTGATATTTTGCCACATGCAATCTGCTGTTTACTACTCCTGTATTTGTCAACAATTAGGTTTTTCCCTTAGAGAATCTTTCTCACTCTCAGATTAGTTCCTCTTCATGCTTACTTGCTTCTGTTTTTAGATGTGTTCTCTTGAAACTCGGTATGCATATGCTTTAGCGTCTTCTATGTTTACTGTTTCTCTTTCATAAGGGCACCTTTCCTCTAATCCCTCAAATTGATTTCTTTACAATTTTTCGATTTTTTAGTATGTCTGCATGTGCGTGCATTTAGGTCTGCTAGGATGGGATTAGATATACAAGAGAGTCATTGGGGGCTGGGGCTGGGGGCTGGTGCCAGAGAAGGTAGGGAGAGGCTTTAGATCTAGGTTTGACACCCATGGAAGGAGAGGGAAGAAAGGAGATAGGAAGAATCTCGGACTACAGTTCCAAGAAAGATTCAGCCAGGCGGATGGAGACTCAAGCCAAAGTCATCTGTTGGAATCGAGCATCTCGCTGAATGGTTCTGCCTTAGTACCCCACCATGCTCATTGGCTAGAAAGAGTCCCCGGGAAGTGTAGGCTGGGGTGAACTTGATGGATCCAGGGGGCAGCCAATGGGACCATCAATCAATGATGCTCTCCACCAGGGCATCTGAAGGGTATTTATTCATGGTTGCCACAGTATGTTCTTCTGTTGCTTAGGATTATTTTTCTAGTTCAGGTAGTTGAAATCCATTTTCTTCAAATTATGTGGGTACCTGTGCAGATCTTAAAAAAGCACACTCAAAGGGGGAAGGGGAGAGTTTAGATTTAGTGGAGGTTTACTTTGTCAGATTAGAGGTTCTTTCACATGTGAGAGATTTGGTCAGCCATGTCCAAAGAATTTTTCTGTTGTGGCAGCATGAAGTTGGCTGGGTCAGTGCCCCTTTCCCAAGTGGCATGGTTATGCCCTTCAGTTGCCAGCTCAAGCTGTGCCCTGCTTCCCAAAGCGAAATGACCTTGACTGGCAAAGTAAGAAGATCATAGTTCTGAAATTGCCCCTTGTAGCATTAAAGACCGGAAGTAAGGAGGTTCACGGTAAACAGAGACTGACCATCTTGACATCATTATATGTGGCTGTAGTTTGTCCAGCTCTCACTGGTCCATGGGTGGGGATGTTAATGAGCTTCTGCTGGGGTCCATTCCAGTGGCTCACACTTTTATTTTTCCCACTTTATTGAGAAATAGTTGACATACATCACTGTATAAGTTGTAGACGTACAGCATGATGATTTGGTTTACATATATTGTGAAATGATTACCACAATAGGTTCAACTAATATCCATCTTCCCAAATATATACAATAAAAGGAAAAGAAAAAAGGAAAAAAAATTCTTGTGATGAGAACTCTTAGGATTTACTTGTAACAACTTTCCTACATGCCAGGCAGCAGTGTTGGCTGTAGTCCTGTCATACGTTACATCCCTAGTACTTAAAAAAAATTTTTTTTAATTTTATTGGAATATAGTTGATTTACAATGTTGTATTACTTTTGGGTGTACAGCAAAGTGATTCAGTTATACGTATACATTTATTCATTGTTTTTTAGATTCTTATATAGGTTATCACAGCCTAGTACTTTTTAATCTTATAAATTTGTACCTTTTAACTATCTTCCTCCAGTTCCCCCTCTCCCACCCTCCACCTCTGGTAACCACAAGTCTGATCTCTCTCTCTCTCTCTCTCTTTTTTTTTTATGAGCTTGATTTTTTTTCCTTTTATATAAGTCAGATTGTGAATTTGTCTTCCTCTGTCTGACTCATTTCACTTACTTGCTCACACTTTGATTTGAAGGTAGCAGCCTTTCTCTCTCCTCCGTTTCTAGTACTAATACAGAGTTTTCTTGTTATATTCCTTTGGTCACTTAAGCGGGAGTTTGCAAGAAGGAGTTAAATGTATGTTCTCAGATTACCAACCTGAACCAGCCCCTGTTAGTGGGTTTTCTAAATTAAAAGTGCCTCCCAGAAAGTCCAATATTTTAATAGCAGGTATTAACAATTCTAGGCTGGCTCTGATCAAAATCGGGAAGGTACCAACTGTTAAACTTCATGACACTCCTTGTGTGTCTGATCTAGAACACGGGGAATCCAGGTGTCACTGTGTCACACAGGCCCTCTAAGCCATCTGTCTGTCGACTTGTTTCTGGGGAGAAGTCTCATTCAGGTAAGGAATGAGGACTAGTAAGGAAGAGAGTGAGGAATTAGGAGTGTAGACAAATACTCAATGAAAATGGGCATTCAGTACAGAGAAGGCCCCCAGTGCTGGATACCTCAGTTTGCCAACTAGATCACTTGCTGCACTTTGAGGTTTAGCATAGGAATGACAATTAGTCTAGGAAGGCCTGTCACGTCTGCTTGTTGAAGCTCTCATCTTTCAAGACAGCTCACGTTGCCTCCTCCAATGTGGATCTCAGTGGAAGGAAACAGTGGGCTGAATTTAGAGTTCATTCTGCAGACCTCTAGTTTCCAAACATTAATTGTGCACGTCTATCAGTAAAACACTTGGGGGTGTGTACCCCGATCATGTCACTTATCTATTTAGAGCCCCATCTGCCTCTGAATAAAAAGCCCAAGTGCTTGGGCTTCCCTGGTGGCGCAGTGGTTGAGAATCTGCCTGCTAATGCAGGGGACACGGGCTCGAGCCCTGGTCTGGGGAGATCCCACATGCCGCGGAGCAACTAGGCCCGTGAGCCACAACTACTGAGCCTGTGCGTCTGGAGCCTGTGCTCCGCAACAAGAGGCGGCGATAGTGAGAGGCCCGCGCACCGCAATGAAGAGTGGCCCCCGCTTGCCACAACTAGAGAAAGCCCTCGCACAGAAAGGAAGATCCAACACAGCCAAAAATTAAAAAAAAAAAAAAAGCCAAGCATTTGAAGCCCTTTAAAAAAAAGCCCAAGTGCTTGCTTACAATCCCCGGCAACCCCTTCACAGTCTATGCCCTCGCCCCTCTCTGACCTCATCTCCTCCCTGCCTCACTCCACCTCAGCCAAGGCGGCCTCCTTGCTATTTCTTGGACAAACCCAACACACCAAAGACACTCTGCTTCCAGAGCTTTGCACCAACTTCCCTCTGCCCGGAACATTTAATCTCCAGATATCCTCACTTCTCTAATTTAAAAAAGCAACTACCCCTCCCCCATACACATCCGTACCTTTCTTTCCTGCGTATTCTTTTTTGCACCACCAATTTCATACTATTTATTTTACTTGTTTATTAAATGTCCCTCTCCCCCCTCCCCCATAGAGATAAGCTCCATCAGGGCAGAAATATTTGTCTGTTTTCTAGTACCTGGTACATAGAAGCTGCTCAAAAAATATGAACGAATGAATGTACTACTGCCCTAATATGATGTATTTTATAAAAACAATAAGCATAGAATTCCGAATATATTCATCATCCATCATATGGCATATCCCACGGAGTGCCTTTGAAACCTTTGCTTGTAAACGTAGGTGCCTTTGAAGGTCGTTGTGGAAAATGACTGGAACTTAATATTTTATCAAAATAAAATCTGAGAGCAGTCTCAAATTGGGCAGGAAGGGCAACCCTACGGAAAGGGATTCTGTTGCTCACCACCTGCCAAGTGACAAAACTGCCAATTTCTGCAGGAAGAAAGGCTTTTCTTGTTGCCGGTAGAGGGTGCTGGGCACCAACAAATGTGAACAGGAGCAGGGCAGGGTGGGAGCCTGCTCCGAGGTGAGGCGACAGACAGAGGGGCAGGGGCAGCGGGCCTGGATTTGCCCAGGCTCTATCCGTTCTGATTCTTAGATTCCCGTATTGCATTTCAGCTTTCACTCTCTCCTAATCATTTGCTGTTGTTTTCTGCCAGAGGAACTGGAGTATCCTTGTGTAACCATTGCTTTATTTTTGTGTTATAAAACAAATTAGGGGAGGCGGGTACAGCTGTATTTTGTACACCTCTGACATATCTATTTGTGCACGGTGTCCTCAGGTCACTTTAGTGGGAACTGTGTGCACCGATGCTCCAGCTCATACTACTGCCCCTCACTGCCCTCACTCCAGCCGGCAGAAGAGGCCTCTGACCAGAGCTGGCCTCCTGTCCCGAAGCGCAGAGACACAAGAAAATATACCGTCTTCTCTTCCTTCTCTCTCATCTCTGCAGAAAGGCTGTTGGAAGTTTCGACCACAGATTTTTTTTTTTCATTAATTTATTTTTGTTGTTGTTGCATGGGGTCTTCCTTGCTGCACACGGGCTTTCTCTAGTTGCAGCGAGCAGGGGCTGCTCTTTGTTGCGGTGTGCGGGCTTCTCACTGCGGTGGCTTCTCTTGTTGCGGAGCATGGGCTGCAGGCACGTGGGCTTCAGTAGTTGTGGCACGTGGGCTCAGTAGTTGTGGTGCACGGGCTTAGTTGCTCCGCGGCACGTGGGATCTTCCCGGACCAGGGCTCGAACCCGTGTCCCCTGCATTGGCAGGCAGATTCCTAACCACTGCACCACCAGCGAAGCCCTTGACCACAGATAGAGTGAGAGGGGACTGCAGGAGAAGGGCAGAAGGGAGAAATCAGGCTGGGGGTGGGGAGGACAAAATCCCAGCCTCTGCCCTGGAAACTCAGAGATATGTGGCTGCTTTTGTTCAAAGGCAATCCCCCAAGTCACCCTGTGAGTGTTGAGGTAGATGGGGTTCCTCAGAGATGCCTCTTCCTCTCCTCAGTTCACTTGGCGGAATTAGGGAGGCTCCTGGAACTGCCTGGAAATCTTGACTGGTCACAGCCTGGCATGGGGAGGGAGACCCATCTGCCAGGCTCCTGGGGAGCTGGCAGGTCTGTCCCCTTCTCTATGGAGCTGCCACAGAATCCCAGGGTGTTCAGGGTGCTGTGATTCTGTGGGTGTGGCTCCTCAGAGGCTGTAATATAGCGCCAGGCTCCAAATTTGTCTTCATCTACATAGCCTTAGTGTGCGAATTGACTGATGTCACCACAAGCAAATACCAGGCTTTTGACTTAAAAAGTGATTTTATTTGAATAAAGTATTATCTCTTTGTATATTGGAGTTCTATATAAGATTCAATTTATAAAAACAGGGTTTGGGCTTCCCTGGTGGCGCGGTGGTTGAGAGTCTGCCTGCTGATGCAGGGGACATGGGTTCGTGCCCCGGCCCAGGAGGATCCCACATGCCGTGGAGCGGCTGGGCCCGTGAGCCATGGCCGCTGAGCCTGCACGTCTGGAGCCTGTGCTCCACAACGGGAGAGGCCACAACAGTGAGAGGCCCACGTACCGCAAAAAAATAAATAAATAAAAAATAAAAATAAAAACAGGGTTTATTGATAAAGCAATTTTGAAAGCTTCGAGACATTAATTCTTTATATTGTTATTTTGGAAACATGATTTTTGGAAAAATGGATAATCCAGAACAAAGAGGGAAAAAAGAATGAAAACTGACCTTGCGATTTAAGAATGAAATATTGTAACAGTTATAATGTTAAAAGAGGCCAGATTTAAAAATTGCATGTATAAATTACAAAATCATTATGTAAAAACAGAGCACATCTAGGAAAAAATGACTGGAAAGAAATACAGGTTGGGACTTCCCTGGTGGTCCAGCAGTTAAGACTCCGCCCTCTCAGTGCAGGGGACCTGGGTTCGATCACTGTTCAGGGAACCAGAACCCACATGCCACAACTAGAGATCCCGCATGCTGCAACTAAAGATCTCACATGCCAAAACTAAAGATCCTCCACACTGCAACAAAGATCCTGCGTGCCACAGCTAAGACCCAGTGCAGCCAAATAAATAAAAATAAAATAAATAAATTTTTTTTTTTTTTTTTCTTGCGTTATGCGGGCCTCTCACTGTCGTGGCCTCTCCCATTTGCGGAGCACAGGCTCCGGACGCGCAGGCCCAGCGGCCATGGCTCACGGGCCCAGCCGCTCCGCGGCATGTGGGATCCTCCCGAAACGGGGCACGAACCCGCGTCTCCTGCATCGGCAGGCGGACTCTCAAGCACTGCGCCACCAGGGAAGCCCAAAATAAATAAATATTTAAAAAAAGAAATACAGGTTAATGTTTACCAAAGTTATCACTGGGGGATGTGAAAATGGATTATTCCCCATTATTTCTAATCTCATATATTCTAATCTCATATATTCTCATATTCTATGATCTATGATCAGGTTACTTTTTTTTTGTTTTTGGCAACTACTAATCTGTTCTTTGTATCTACAAGTCGTTGTTTTGTTTTAGATTCCATATATGACAGGGATCATACAGTATTTGTCTTTCTCTGTCTGACTTATTTCACTTAGCCTAATGCCCTCATTGTCTATCCATGTTGTCAAAAACTGGCAGGATTTCCTTCTTTTTTATGGCTGAATAATATTCCATTATGTATATATGTGTATATGTATAATTTTTTAATATAATTAAAAAAATTTTTATTTATCTGTTTTTGGCTGTGTTGGGTCTTCGTTGCAGTGCGCAGGCTTCTCATTGCAGTGGCTTATCCTGTTGTGGAGCACAGGTTCTAGGCGTGCGGGCTTCAGTAGTTGCGGCACGTGGGCTCAGTAGTTGTGGCTCCCGGGCTCTAGAGCGCAGGCTCAGTCGTTGTGGCACACGGGCTTAGTTGCTCTGCAGCATGTGGGATCTTCCCGGACCAGGGTTCGAACCCATGTCCCCTGCATTGGCAGGCGGATTATTAACCACCGCGCCACCAGGGAAGTCCCATGTATATAATTTTTATAACAATGAAACATGTTATGGCTCCTTTGCTGGAATGTCACTTTGGTTTATTTTGATTTTATTTAACAAATCCTCGTTGAGCACCTGCCCTGTTCTCTACTCTCCCTGGCCCTGGGGATGCCTTTCTCACAGAGCTCAAATCCAGCAGCCAAAGTAGGTGTCTAGAACGTGGTTATAGTAGTTTTTTTATCAATACATAGAAGGTGCAATAATGAAACATATTCATAGGCGACACAGCACGAAGGAGGACTCGTTCCATCTGGTGGAGTTGAGGTCAGGTCACTGTGGAGGCGACTGGGGGCCTGGGTTTTAAAAGATCTTCCACCTCAGACAAAAAATGGGTATAAAATGATGGCGTTCTTACTAAGAAGTACCACGTGCATGCCACACAATGATTCATAAAATCCTTCCCTGTCCAGCCGTAGTGACAAAGGCTGGCTGAAGTGGGGCAGCTAAGCTGCTGTTCTTTACCCCATGACCTCCAGCAGACCCTCCCAGGCCTGGCCAAAGAAAGACACTCTGAGTTGAAAACACTGTTCAAATACTTTAATTTGCTCCTCACTGCAACCCTTCAAAGGATATTGTTATCCTTGTTTCACAGACAGGAAACTAACGCTTACAAATAGGAAATGCACAGCCCCAGGGCACACAGCTTTGAGGATGCCGAGCTGTCTCCAGGATTCAACGAGATCATTTCCCTAAAGCACCCTTCACGGTGCCTCGTGTTTTCTAGTGTTGGGACTGCACTTGCTCCCCTCTGCTGTCAGACAAAAGCCGGGAGTCAGGAGGATGCTGAGCTCCTGAAGCAGACCCCACTGGAACACGACTCTGTGGATGGGGGTCTGATGCAGTGTCCTGCGTGCTGAGACAGGCCGGGTTTGGAAACTGTAAATGGCCTTATGTGTGGGTTTTAAAATCTTGTTGAAAAAAAGATACATCGTTTTTGAATACAATGATGTTAAAGACAATTCTGAAAATGAAAACATGAAATACTACGCTAGCACAACTTATTTGGGAATGCTTTCTTGTTACTGCATTTCGTATTCTGTTATTGTCATTTGTTGTTAGGTCACAGACATATTGACCTCTCCCTCCCCTTCTCCCCAGTCCAGTCTGTGGCCAAGTACGGAATGACCTGGACGGCACATCTGCCCGCTCCTCTCACCCTCATGGCCACTGCCTAGTCAGGCCTCCACCCCTCCGACAGGCTTCCCTCAGCACTTCAGTCTTCGAAGGTCTCTCAGCTTCATCTCTGAAGCCCCAACCCTGCTGTTCATCCTCTACACAGCAGGTAGAATTACCTTTAAAATGTTTTTCTTTTATTGTGGTAAAATATACATAGCATACAATTTGCTATTTTAAGTACTTTTAAGCGTACACTTCACTGGCATTGATTACATGCACACTGTTGTGCAACTGTCACCACGGTCCGCCTCCAGAACTTTTTCATCTTCCCAAACTGAAACTCTGAACGCTTTGAACGGTAACTCCCCATCCCCCCTGCTTCCAGCCCCTGGCGACCACCCTCCTACTTTCTGTCCTTATTAACTTGATGACTCTAGGTACCTCGCGTAAGTGGAATCACACATTAGTGGTCCTTTTGTGACTGGCTTATTTCACTTGGCGTAATATTCTCAAGGTTGTAGCATGTGTCAGAATGTCTACCTTTTTTTTTTTTTTTTTTTTTTTTTTTTTTTTTTG
>NW_006781096.1:248747-260789 GCF_000442215.2 Lipotes vexillifer
TAATCTTTTGGCCACACCTTGCGGCATGTGGGATCTTAGTTCCCCAACCAGGGATCGAACCCGCAACCCCTGCAGTGGAAGTGTGCAGTCTTAACCACTGGACCACCAGGGAAATCCCTGTCTACCTTTTTTAAGGCTGAATAATATCCCATTGTATGTGTATACCACACTTTGTTTATCCATGAGAATTATCTTTTAAAATGCAAATCAGATTATGTCCCTTTTTTGCTTAAGACTCCTCAGTGGCTTCCCATGGCTCTCAGTCAGAGGCTTCCCATGGCTGGGATGCCCTCCTCCAGCTTCCGCCCCTCGGCCTCTGTGCTCTGGCCACGCGGGCCGCTTCCTAATCCCGGAACATGCCAAGCCCTTTCCCAGCCCCACACTCATGTTGCCCTCTGCCTGGAACCATCTTCCCTGCTCCCTTGGCACTGGTTCATTCTCACTCCAGATGTTGCCTCCTTGGTGAGGCCTCCCCAGTCACTCTCTCTTTCAGCACCCTGTTTACTTCCTTCACATTATCTGGCTTCTTTGGTGGCTTGTTTATTGTCTGTCTCCTCTCCTTGGAATGGGAGCTTCACAAGATGCAGGCCTGGCCGTCTGGGTCACTGCTGTGGGCTCGGTAAAGATGCTCTGATGAGTGCCTGGCTGAATGGGCGCTGTCGGGCTGTCTGCAGGGGGCGTGACCTGCCGTCATTTAGTGTCACTTGCTCACTTGTCCTAAATGCGCTTTTATAAAAGTACTGATATTAGAAGGTGGTTGTGACCTTGCAAGGGGCTGCACTTGACTGTTAGGAACCCAGGTTTTCTCCCTCTCTTCCTTGTATCCACAGCCTCCTGATCAGGTAGCTGGACTGAAGGTCTCAGTTTCTCCTTCCGTCAAATCAAGGTGGGGCATGCTGACAGCGTGTCTCCTCCTGACTTCCTAGCACTTTGTGACGATGTAGGGAGGGAGAGAAACTGAGAATATCGGGTAAAGAGCTTTAAAAAGAAATATATCAAATCTTTTAACTAGAGGAAGAAAGAAACCAAGAACAACATAAAAAAATTATTTGAAAAATTTCCCCAGAGAAAGAGCAGAATTTCCACTCATCTGCATTTAAAAGTTTGTAATGAGGGAAAATCTGTTCAATAAACACAAAAAATAATTTATTTTCAAATTACACATATCTATAGAAACACATAAAAATGCACAGTTAGAGAAGGATGAAGAGATCTTAGAAGGAAAAGCCCTTAATTTAACATGCTGGCAGAGCTAAGTGATATATGTACCAGCATACTTTTTCTGTGTTGCAAATATCTCCTCCTACTTTCAGCTTGCCTTTTCATTAATGGGGTCTTAAAATAAACATATTATTGAATATAACATACATACATACATACAGAACAGTGAATAATACATCATACAGTACAATGTGAATTTTTTACAAATGAACTGTGTGACCAGCATCCAGATTGAGAATCAATATCACCAGTGTCCCCAAAGCCCCTTTTATGCCTCCTCTGGTCCCCACCCCTCCAAGGTAACCACTATCCTGACTTACATACATGGGAGATGAGGAAAGTTCTCTTTGGTGCGTGCTTGCATGTGGGATTCAGTGCATTGATTTGGGCAGTTGTTTTTTTTGTTTGTTTGTTTTTTTGCGGTACGCGGGCCTCTCACTGTTGTGGCCTCTCCCGTTGCGGAGCACAGGCTCCAGACGCGCAGGCTCAGCGGCCGTGGCTCACGGGCCTAGCCGCTCCACGGCATGTGGGATCCTCCCGGACCGGGGCACGAACCCACGTCCCCTGCATCGGCATGTGGACCCTCAACCACTGCGCCACCAGGGAAGCCCCAACTTGATGTTTTGATGTACTTATATATTGTGAAATGATCACCACAATCCAGCTAATTAATGTATCTATCACGTCTATGTACTTACCATTTGTATGTGTGTGTGTTGAGAAGATTTAAGCTACATCCTCTTAGCAGATATCAGTTATACAATACAGTATTATTAGCTATAGTCACCATGCAGTACATTAGGTCTCCAGAACCTATTCATCTTGCATAACTGAAACGCTGTACTTTTGACCAACATCACCCCACTTCCCCCTCCCCCCATCCCGGCAACCACCATCCTTCTCTCTGATTCTAGGAGTTTGACTGTTTTAGATTCCACATAAAGTGAGATCATGTGGTATTTCTCTTTCTGTGTCTTGCTTATTTTGCTTAGCATAATGTCCTTCAGCTCCATCCCACTTATTCAAATGGCAGGATTTTCTTTTCTGTGGCTGAAAAATATTCCAATGTGTCACACAATTCTTACCAACAACAATCCCCAACCCTTGAACAGCTCTTGACAACTTTTGTCTGCAAGACCGTTTTACGAACGCTCTTTCAATTGAATGCTTGGAAGGAAATTTCTTTGTGTGGGTTAGTGAATACAGCTTATGCAGCCAAGAAGCAATTCCTTCTGAATGTTTTTCAAAATTATAAGGGCAGCAAAGCCAGTCTGTAAACTCTCAAAAGGTCTATTCTGACATCCCAAGGGAGGATGGGACTCTTCCCCAATGGCATCTCCCCTGGCCTAGGGTGTGGTGGACGGAACCGCCAGGTGCTGGCTTTACTTCATTTTCTCATCCTCCAGTCTTCATGAAGTAGGTATTCTTTCCCCCATTTGGTGGTGGATCAAACCAAGTTATCAAGAGTGCTTAAATAACTTGCCCAAGCTCCTAAGCAGGCAGGTTATTGTCAGAATTCATCTGTTTTAACTACAGAGATTGTGCATTAAAAACAAAGCAAAGGAAAACAAAAATCTCATTTTTTCTGATTACTAAAAAAGGCCTTCAGAAATTCTGGAAAACACAGAAGAAATATAAAGATGATACTAAAAATCACCCAGATTTCTTCAACTCAGTAGTAATCATTGTTAACACATTGGTAAATTTCTTTTTTTTTTTCTTCTTCTGTGTGCGTTGACTGAAATCATACATTTTTTTTTCATATTCTTTTCCATTATGGTTTATTATAGGATATTGAATATAGTTCCCTGTGCTATACAGTAGGGCCTTATTGTTTATCCATTCTATAAATAATAGTTTGCATCTGCTAGTCCCAAACTCCTAACCCAACACTCTCCTGTACCCCCTCCCCCTTGGCAACCACAAGTCTGTTCTCTATGTCTGTGAGTATGTTTCTGTTTCTGTTTCGTAGATAAGTTCATTTGTGTTATCTTTTAGATTCTACATATAAGTGATATCATATGGTATTTGTCTTTCTCTGTCTGGCTTACTTCACTTAGTATGATAATGGCATTATTTGATTCTTTTTTTTATGGCTGAGTAATATTCCACTGTATATATGTACCACATCTCCTTTATCCATTCATCTGTTGTTGGACATTTAGGTTGTTTCCACATCTTGGCTATTGTAAATAGTGCTGCTATCAACATCGGGGCATATGCATCTTTTCAAATTATAGTTTTGTCTGGATATACGCCCAGAAGGGGGATTGCTGGCTCATATGATAACTCTATTTTTAGTTTTTTAAGGACCCTCCATACTGTTTTCTATAGTGGCTCCACCAATTTACATTCCCATCAACAGTGTAGGAGGGTTCCCTTTTCTCCACACCCTTTCCAGCATGAAATCATACATTTTAATGATGATACATATTCCTTTTTAACTGACATTGCATAGTGTGAACTTTCTTTATGCCATTTAAAATTCTTCTGAACATGGTTTTTAATGACTATTTAACAATTTATTTTGTGTATTTATCTTTCTTTTGTTGGGCATTTTCTTAATTTTTTGGTAATTGTATGAATGCTGTAGAAAATCTTTGTGTTTCAACTGTTGTCTAAATCTCAAATTATCTCTGTGGGACAGACTCATTTAAAAGGAGACTTACTGGGGCAAGTTTATGAATATTTTAGAGGCCCTTGATACATATGACCAAATTACTGCTGCAAAGGTGGCACCTGTAAATGCACCTGGCACCTTCTCACTGCTCTCTCTGCAACATTGACTATTAACTTCTCAAAAGAAGTCTTTACTAATTTGGTGCCTGAATAATGCTACCTTCCTGTTTTTTGGTTTTGTTTTTGTTTATTGAAGTTAATTGATTTACAGTGCTGTGTTAGTTTCAGGTATACAGCAAAGTGATTCAGATATATATTCTTTTTCAGATTCTTCTCCATTATAGTTTATTACAAGGTATTGAATATAGTTCCCTGTGCTATTTAGTAGGTCCTTGTTGTTTATCTATTTTGTATGTAGTAGTTTGTATCTGCTAATTACAAACTCCTAATTTATCCCCCCACCTTTCCCCTTTGGTAACCATAAGTTTATTTTCTATGTCTGTGAGTCTGTTTCTGTTTTGTAGATAAGTTCATTTGTATCATTTTTTAGATTCCACATGTAAGTGATATCATATGCTATTTGTCTTTCTCTGACTTCCTTCACTTAGTATGATAATCTCTAGGTCTTAACATGTTGCTGCAAATGGCATTATTTCCTTCTTTTCTATGGCTGAGTAATATTCCATTGTATATATATATACACACACAATGAAATATTATATACACATATACACAATATATATATATATATATATATACCACATCTTCTTTATCCATTCATCTGTTAATGGACATTTAGGTTGCTTCCATGTCTTGGCTATTGTGAATAGTGCTGCTGTGAATATTGGGGTGCATGTATCTTTTCAAATTATAGTTTTCTCTGGATATATACCCAGGAGTGGGATTTCAGGGCCATACAGTAGCTCTATTTTTGTTTTTTGAGGAAACTCTATACTGTTTTCTACAGTGGCTGCACCAATTTACATTCCACCAACAGTGCTACCTTCCTGTTGATTAAGCATGTCCTCTTTTGACTTCTCCATGCTCCATGGATGGGATCCTGGCTGAAGGTAATGGGGCCACTGCCTCTTGGATCCCTTCTTTTATTATTTTTAAAAAGCCCTTCCGGGCTTCTCTGGTGGCGCAGTGGTTGAGAGTCCACCTGCCGATGCAGGGGACACGGGTTCATGCCCCAGTCCGGGAAGTTCCCACATGCTGCGGAGCAGCTGGGCCCATGAGCCATGACCGCTGAGCCTGCGCGTCCGGAGCCTGTGCTCTGCAACGGGAGAGGCCACAACAGTGAGAGGCCCGCGTACCCCAAAACAAAACAAAAAACCCACAAAAATACAAAAAAAAAGCCCTTCCATAGTGTTTTCCACGTCCTGGGAACTGTTTAAGTGCTTAACAAGTACTAATTCAAATAACCCTACAATGGAGGCTCTATTGTCATCCTCCTTATTCAGTAGATGTGGAAACTAAGGCACAGAGAGCAGCTCAAGGCCACCTGACTTGTGACAAGGTGTAGCTGGGCTCGGTCTGGGAGCGGGCGCTGGGGCCACTCAGTAGCAGGGAAGGGTTCCTGCTGTGCGAAGAAGCCAGCACCTCTGATTTGGGTCTTAGCCACGCATTCCCTGACTCATCACCCTTCTTTCTTTTAGGCCCTGTCTTATTTCTTCAGGTGCCTTGAGCACCAGTTCATGGACACTGTTGCCAAGCCTGGTCACATTAACGGGCCTACAGGCAGCCTGGCCAGTGTCCTTGGGGTGTCAAGAATGACACTTGCTTTGTAGTCAAGGCTGTGGCACAGAGAGGTCATAAGGAATCACAGCTGTGAGTCACTGTGCCAGGGCCTTTTCCAACCCCAAAGCTCAGTGGATGGCAGGGCTACCTCTGCCAGTCAGCATGGAAGTGTCCCAAACCCCAGAGGAAGGGAAATCTGACATCAACTGCTCACTGGGAAGCTAGGGAGAATCCACATTAGCCTCACATCAGCCCAGCCACACTTATCACCCCATGCAGCTGTCTGTTTACTAAGGGTGGACTTCCTACTGCTGGGACCCTGTCTTTGTCTCCCCAGCCCTGAGGTGTCTGGTGATTGATAGGTGCTCAGTGAATGCTGATTGAATGAATGAACTGCAGATGGGATGAGCTGGCTGACGAGAAGTGGCTTACCTATTGAGATTAAGAGATTGTTTACCCACGAGATTAAGGTGCTGCGGGCACGGCCTACCCTGGTCAGGGGGCCTGCGTTCAAATCCCAGTGGTGTCCCTGACATTCAGGCTCATGGCCTTGGGTGATATTAGTTTGTGTGTTTTGGCCTCAGTTTTCCTTCTCAAAGGCCCCCATTTTTGTGAGGGTAGAAATGGAATGTATGTGATGGCAAGGAGAGCCAGGTAGATGGAAACGATGGGCACTGAGCCTTTGGACGGGGATCTCAGAGCCACAGGGTCTGCTCTGTCTCGCTCCTTTGGAGCAAAGGCGACACCATTAGGGGTTCCAGGGTTGACCTTCCTGCCCTACTCATAAATGCTTTTCCTGAAGGGGGCTCTGTCCTCTTGACAGGGCTTCAGCCTCTGGGAGGCAGGAAGCTGATATGCCAAGACCTCTGGGGTCTGGCTGGACACGTTTCACATCGGCTGAGGCTGGACTCCAGGAAGTTCTAAACTTCCCTCCCACTGTTAACAAATTAAGAAGCGGCCACGGTGATGTGGTGAAGGCAAAGGAAGGAATAGGGCACCACAGAAGCAAGGGCCCATCTCTGCTGCATCCTTTGTGAAACTCCTCCCTCCTCCCTTCCCCGTTTTCTCTTTCCTGGCATTCTCCTACGTAGGCCCAAAGGGGTGGCAAGGGCTCAGCTTCCCTCCTCTGGCCTTCCTCAGAGGGAGATGGCTTCTCATTCCGGGACAAGGCAAACAAGTCCTCAGGACTGAGAGGCCCGCCTTAGGGCTTTGGCCTCAGGGTCCTGTCCCCAGACCGCCTGGCAGAGGTCATCCCATCCACTCCAGCTGGAGCCTTCTTTCTTGCAAGGACTCTGAAGGCTTTAAAAAAAAAAAAAGTATTATTCTGTTCATAGACACCCAGTAACAGGCCATGTTAACATAGGGCGATAGCAACATCTTCCTCTGAGAGGCTGCCCGCTGTAAGTGGTCGTGAGCAGGTTAAGGGGCAAGGGCTGCGCTGTGCTCTTTTGCAAGCAGCATGTCAGTTTCAGCCCCGAGTCTCATTCGCAATCTCGCTGCCTCTGAAGGCTTCTGTGGGGCACACCGGTTGCTTTCCCTCTGCAGGATTTCGGGCAAAGTGTTGGGCTCCTACATCCCAGTCCTTCAGTTTGTCCACCTCAGAGGCTTCTCCAGGCTCTGGGGAAAGTTGGGGAGGGGAACACTTTTCTTAGAGAAATCTTCCTCAGGAAAGAGTCAAGGGGCTGCACTGTTCTGTGGTTAGTGCCCCTGGGGGAGCCTAGAAGCTGCCCTTGGACAAGGGACTTGGGTGATGTCCAGGGATGTCTCTTTTGCTCACAGAGCGCTGGTCAGCCTCTCACTGAAGATGAGGCTGAAATGCATGCATCCTCGTACAAAAAGCACGCTGACCTAAATTCACAATGAGGAGACATGGCCTCAGGTCTTTGCCAAAGAACAAATTTTGATAGTGAAGACCCACAGCCCTACTTTCTCCAAAGTAATAGGTGATTCCTTAGGTTGGTCCCCTTTGAAGGACTGACTCTAGAGCAAACAAATATTATTTGGGAACATAAAATGCTCAAAAATTATAATTAGTATTCTCAGAATGATTTTTAATTGAATATATAGTTGATTTCCAATATTGTGGTAGTTTCAGGTGTACAGCAAAGTGATTCAGTTATAAATATACATATATATATTCTTTTCATATTCTTTTCTATTATGGTTTATCACAGGATATCGAATATAGTTCCCTGTGCTATACAGTAGGTCCTTGTTGTTTATCCATTCTATGTACAATAGTTTGCATCTGCTAATCTTAAACTCCTAGTCCGACCCTCTCCCACACCGCCTCCCCCTTGGCAACCACAAGTCTGTTCTCTGTCTGTGAGTCTGTTTCATAGATAAGTTCATTTGTGTCATATTTTAGATTCCACATATAAGTGATATCATATGGTATTTGTCCTTCTCTTTCTGACTTACTTCGCTTAGAATGAGTGGCCCAGGGTTTATTTTGGACCCATAGCTTTTTTTTTTTGGCTCTACAATAAAGAATATTTACATAATAATGGTAACATAAATGTCACTTACTTGTTTTCAGCATTTCAAATCAACTTATAAACAAAGGACTAAACAGAATGTTAAGGTTACCAATCTTGACATTGCAAATGCCAAGGTGTAGCTAGTACAGGGTTGGGAGACCAGGCTGGGTGAGGAGGTGCAAGACATGGTCGCTTCATAGTCTAGTTTTACATGATGCAAAAATAAGACAATGTCTGCTGCTCAGGGAGCAAGAAATAGAGGTTTGCGTATATTGTTTAAATTTGCAAAAGTGATGAAAATAACTAAAATTACCAATGCATTTATTAAAAATTTGAGAGGAGGATGGAATCCAGAGTGAGGGGGGAAAAGAGCTAAATCCTTGTTTTTCGTAGCAGGGAGTCAACAGATACGTCTAAGGTAAGAAATCAAGCATACTGTTTATGGTTTGGGAGGTAAACTGTCAGAAGTGACGTTTGACGAGTGGGGAAGGATGGAGTGGGAGACTATTACTTTTCATTATAAATCTTTCTTTGCTATTTGATTTAGTACCATAGATACGTCCTTGAACACACACACACACACACACACACACACACACACACACACACACACACACACACACGGCTCTTCAGTAAACTCATCAGCTCCCACCAGGAAACTCTCAGAGCTCCAAGAGCAAGCAGCAGGCCAAATGCTCAAAAGGACAGCTTAGAGCTGCATTGCAGAGGAAGCAAAAAGTGTTTCCAGGAGGTGTCGGGGCTGCTTGGTGGCTGGAGTGTCACATTCCCTAATGAACATGCAGGAAGCGGGTAAAACACGCCAGTAGCTTCTCACCAGAGTGGATGGCAAAAGCTCGTTTCCTTTCCATGATAGTTGCAGTGCTGAGCTATTAACAAAATGCAGAAGTATCTGGGAAAAGGATCTGGCTCAGCAGGACAGAGCTAATCTTAGGGATTCCCAAATGACTCCACACTCGTTATTATGTATTTTGTTTACTCAGGCCACCTTTCCAATTACCCGTCAGAATGTGCAAATGCTTCCTCCCTGCTTTATCAGGTATGAGAGGTAGAGAATCAGGTAGAGAATAGGATAATGATATCAGTACCATAATAATGATTATGATAGCAAATATCAATTAATGATGTCAGATATCAATACCACCACCCTCCATTAACACTCTCCCCTGGACTGGTTAGAACTCTGGCTCCACTAGGATGAACTTAGTACTGACAGCCTAGAAAATATGATCTGATCCAGGCCTTAAAGCATTTTCCATCTAGAACAGGCGATCCTAAGGAAAAGGCCAAGGGAGTCCGCCTGTGCCCCTTGGCCTCGCCACCCGTCTCTGACTGTCCCCGCTCGTCCGCCTGTGCCCAGTCAAGCTGGGCGGCGGGCACGAGCAGGCCTAACAGCAGCCCCTGCTCCTCCTAAAGCCCCTCTGCGGGAACCCTGGCTGCCGCCATCCTGAGGCTGCAAATCCTGAGACTCCAAACTCAACCACCTCCACAGAGGCCAGCACCCAGCCTTCATCAACTACGCCCAGCCAAGGCTATGTTTTACCAGAAGGCAAAATCATGCCAAATACCTTTTGGTTTTTTTGGTGGTGGAATTGATGTTAGGATGGATGAAACCGAAATTACAAGTTTCTTTGCTAGGTATGGTTCAGTGAAAGAAGTGAAGATAATCACGGACTGAACTGGTGTGTCCAAAGGCTATGGATTTGTTTCATTTTATAATGACATGGATGTGCAGAAGATAGTAGAATCACAGATAAATTTCCATGGTAAAAAGCTGAAACTGGGCCCTGCAATCAGGAAACAAAATTTAAGTGCTTATCATGTACAGCCACGTCCTTTGGTTTTTTGGTTTTTTTTTGCGGTACGTGGGCCTCTCACTGTTGTGGCCTCTCCCGTTGCGGAGCACAGGCTCTGGACACGCAGGTTCAGCGGCCATGGCCCACAGGCCCAGCTGCTCCGCGGCATGTGGGATCTTCCCAGACTGGGGCACGAACCCGTGTCCCCTACATCGGCAGGCGGACTCTCAACCACTGCGCCACCAGGGAAGCCCAAGTTCATCATTTTAGAAGTTGGGCAGTGCTTAAGTCTGTTTGATCTTCTCTGCTGACTTTCTAGTCTCATAGGAAGTTGCAGGTTTTGAATAGTAAGAAGAGACTTAAAGTTTTTCATCTATTATAGAAATTTAATTCTGAATTTTGATAAATCACACTCAGACTCTTCTATACAAGTTATATTAGATTGCCTAGTTTTATTTTACAGTGAAACTGTTTTTCATTAGACATTTACTTAGAAACTGATTCTGTGTTCAATATATAGTTAAAAGTAAAAAAATAATTGAGACTGAAAGGAATAACTTTAAGATTTATCTGTAAGGATTTTTTTAATTGACATTTTAAGAGTTTAAAAGCGAATGCTGATTTGCAAAAACAATTGTTTTAGAAAACCTATTTTGAAAGGTCAGAATTTTGATAGTTTAAATACAAGCACTTCACTTCTGCAGCAAGTACCTGTGAACAGTACAATATCTATGATGTTGTGCTTTTATGATTTGTCCAGAAATTTACCACAAAAGCAGAGTTTTTTGTTGTTTTTTTTTAAGAAGATGTTGGGGGCAGGAGTTTATTTATTTATTTATTTTTGGCTGTGTTGGGTCTTCGTTTCTGCGCGAGGGCTTTCTCTAGCTGCGGCAAGCGGGGGCCACTCTTCATCGCGGTTTGCGGGCCTCTCACTATTGTGGCCTCTCCCGTTGCGGAGCGCAGGCTCCAGACGCGCAGGCTCAGTAGTTGTGGCTCAAGGGCCCAATTGCTCAGCGGCATGTGGGATCCTCCCAGACCAGGGATCGAACCCATGTCCCCTGCATTAGCAGACAGACTCTCAACCACTGCGTCACCAGGGAAGCCCAAAAGCAGAGTTTTTAAAACTGCATTTTGAATCAGTGGAACTCAGTATATAGTTAGCTTTATTGAAGTTTTCCTTATCTAAACCCAGTAAAACAGATTCCAAACAAACAGTCCAATCAGTGGGTCTTACATTTATTAGTTCAAAATATTTTATCTTATCTAGAATCCACACATAGAGATATCTGATAGGGATGGTAATTAGGATAATTAAATTCTGGGCCTAATTTTTTTAAAAGACTCCAAAACAAACTAACCTTTATTAAGTACATAAGCTTCTCAATAAGTTACCATTCTCCTTTTTTTCTTTACTTTTTTTTCCCTTGAAATGCTA
The DNA here is from genome assembly GCF_000442215.2 of Lipotes vexillifer. Classification (NCBI taxonomy): domain Eukaryota; kingdom Metazoa; phylum Chordata; class Mammalia; order Artiodactyla; family Lipotidae; genus Lipotes; species Lipotes vexillifer. The sequence goes on from NW_006781096.1 coordinate 260,057, forward strand.
AACTCAATGGCTGTATCTTAAATTGTGCAAAATATTGGTATTAAAGAAGGCTGAAACTTTTTTTTTTTAATTTATTTACTTTTGGCTGTGTTGGGTCTTCGTTGCTGTGCATGGGCTTTCTCTAGTTGAGGTGAGCAGAGGCTACTCTTTGTTGCAGTGCACGGGCTTCTCATTGTGGTGGCTTCTTCTTGTTGCGGAGCACGGGCTCTAGGCACACGGACTTCAGTAGCTGTGGCTCACAGCCTCAGTAGTTGTGGCGCACGGGCTTAGCTGCTTCGTGGCATGTGGGATCTTCCCGGACCAGGGCTCGAACCCTTTTCTCCTGCATTGGCAGGCGGATTCTTAACCACTGTGTCACCAGGCAAGCCCTGAAATTTTTTTTATTTTTATTTTTTTTGCAGTATGCGGCCTCTCACTGTTGTGGCCTCTCCCGTTGCGGAGCACAGGCTCCGGACGTGCAGGCTCAGCGGCCATGGCTCACAGGCCCAGCCGCTGGGTGGCATGTGGGATCTTCCCGGACCGGGGCACGAACCTGTGTCCCCTGCATCGGCAGTCGGACTCTCAACCACTGCGCCACCAGGGAAGCCCCTGAAACATTTTTTAATGTCACTTAAAAGTTACTCAGAGCACCTGAAAGGAATTGTTTCTATAAAAACATTAAAATATTAGTTATGGGCTTCCCTGGTGGCGCAGTGGTTGAGAGTCCGCCTGCCGATGCAGGGGACACGGGTTC